>NC_140297.1:110147930-110649361 GCF_964211825.1 Aythya ferina
TCAACCGACAGCTGCACCAAGTCATTTTAAGGGCATAGGACAAGAAGCCACTGATACAGTGACAGTTCCAAATAAATGCTCGTGAACCTCTCAACTTGAAGACCTTTTAAAAATGAATTATTTACATCAATTTTCTAGCTCTCAAAAGACTTTTTGAAGTGAGTTTTCAAAATAACTTTTAATCAGGGATTACGCTCCTGGTGCAGCAGAATAAGGCCTCTTGAGAGCACTTCCTTTTCAATATTTCAGCTAGGGCAGCAATTTCATATGTTACAGATTAAAACAAAGCTTTATTAAAATACTGAGAAGTAAACAGAACAGACATGAATACACCTACGGAACCCTGGCACACCATCATGGATTCAAGTCTACAGAAGCTGAAAGCAGTTGACTTTTCTGAGACTGAAAATTAAACATTAACTATGTGCAGTGGATTTTTCTTCTTGGAAAGTGTTGGTGCATTCATGATACCAAACACTGTATCAAATCATATTCAAAATAAAATACCCAGCTATTTGGTGGTGTTTTAACCTCAGCAGCATTTTTATTAATTCTGTCCCCTGCTTGAAATGCACAATGAAAGAACTTACAGGAAAAAATGACTTAACTAAATGAAAAGGAGCCAACAATCTGAAATTGTTTTCAGCGCTTGGATTTGATCAGAATGTATCTGAAAAGTCTGTCATAAGCTACCAATTAAGACGAAGCCTGCAGTTTTCATTCAAGAAAGTGGTCTTTCAAAATCCAATACTAATAAAGGTCATGAATTACGTTTTAATTTACAAAGCAAGCTTCCAAGAGCAGAAGTAGCTTTGCAACTTCAAATAGAAAATGTACAATCTTGAAACGAGTGAGTAAACTTAGAGCTATACAAAAAAAGTGAAGCAAAATAATCACAACATTGTAGTTTCATAGTTGAATCTGAATAAAGAAGCCTATCCATTCTTTACAGGTGTAGTTCAGAAACCTTGGGATTAACTTCTAGCATTGCCATATCTGTTTAGCACAGTAACAATAAGAATCTTACCCAAGCTCTTTAAAAACTCTAGGAATTTCCTCTTCAAATTTCGAGTCAGGCAGCTCATAAGAAGGGCAGAGAAATCCATAGATAAAAGTGAAGATTTTTAAAAAGTCCTTTGCAGATGGAGACTGTAGGGTTTTCATGGAGATGTTATGAGCATAACCATTGTCAACAAGAAACTGAGAAAAAAAGATATGTAAAGTAACGTATTAGTCAAAAATAAAATCTGAAGTCAAAACCATGAAAACAATGTATCTTTATTAGTTATTTTTTATGCCTAATAACAAATTTTTAAAATAATTAAACAAGTTACCTCACAAAGCTGTTTGATAGATTGTTGGATGAATGCCTTGTCATTAACTGGCCTGGGATCCTTGATCTTTTCTGTTCCAAACACACCATACTGACTGTTGCGTGAACCTCCAGCCCCACTAGTTCTAAGAACAAAAAAATATTTACACTTCTTGTGACAATAAACAGAAACAGTTCTTCAGTAAGTCCTTACTATATATACATATTTTAATGTTTCTTTTACATTTGTTGTACAAAGGAATACAGATAAGATGACAAAACATCAACCTGGAAGCCACGCTGCCCACATACAGAAGGATTACTACTTCCTAGATTAATATTTTCTTCAGTTTATTAAACAGAAGTGTTTTACAAAGCAGAAAAATAAACTAGAAGGTGAAGAAACAAAATATAGGTGGCTGAAAATAAAAACTAAAATATTCAAGGAGTATTTAAAAGGCTCCCTGGAACAGCGGGATCCAATGAATGGGGATACTCATAGACATCAGAACACAGAAAGCCATGAACTAAGATGAAAGGCAATAGGATTTTGGCAGGTTTGTCTCTCAGAGTAAAGAAACTAAGACAGAATACTGATATGATTCTCATTTTGCAAGATGAGTACCTCACTTAATCTTGGCTTAGCATTTTTGTTTTTTTAAATCCTTCTGCAGAAGACATTCTTTTCCTGAACTGAAGAGACAGAATAAAGCTAGATAGTCAGAATGCTACTGTAAGACTGATCAGAGTGGGCTGCCCAGGGAAGTGGTTGAGTCACCATCCTTGGAGGTCTTTAAAACCATGTTTAGATGTAGAGTTTAGTGATATGGTTTAGTGGCAGACTTGTTAGTGTTAGGTCAGAGGTTGGACTAGGTGATCTTGGAGGTCTTTTCCAACCTATATGATTCTGTGAACCAAAATCTGCTAATAAAAACATGTCCCAGGGCTGCTTTGAGGTAGATTGTTCTTCCTTAAACAGGCTAACGTCTCGAGCAGCTTTTAAGTTCGGGATTGCATACTTCTCCCCTCAAAATACCAAGAGAAAGAAGAGATTTCAAATCAGTTCCTCCTCCACAATATTGTTATTTAGTGATCAGAGTGCAGAAAGGTCTCAGATCCACTATTGCCTGTAGTGAAAATCTGACAAGGAAGAAAAGATGCCGAGGGATTGTTATTGTTTTAATTTACAGCACAAAGAACTAAAGCTGTCAATACCTCTTCCCAAAAAAGCTAACTTTTCTTTCCGAAGCTCCAGACATCGGTTTGCTCATGCTTAGCTTCCCAAACGTTCCTCTGTCTTTCCTGAGGGATAAGGAGAAGAATCAAAGTGACTATTTCTACCATTTCATCTTTTGCTCACACAAAACTGCAAGTACATTCATTTAAGTCTAAGGACACTCATCGCGTAGCAGTGCCTTAGAAACATCAACTGATTTTAATGCATTATTTGTCCATTATTAAAGCTACTTTTGCAAGAAGTTTATAAGCACACATTTTATACATACACCCAAGCACCTTCTAACAAGTTTGCAAGGAAAAGCATTATAACATGAAACATACCACAGACATACAAGTAGATCAAAGTTTTATCTTAAGTTATATGCTGACCATACCACATATGCACATATGACACTAGTTCTATGTCTGTAGATCTTTAAAACAAAGAAAACAAAACCCCAACCAAAGATAAAACAAAACAAAACAAGAAAAGTGTTTTTCAGAACTAGAGAGTTTTAAACTCATAATCACTCCAGCAGTAGGAGGCATATGTATGGAGTTCAGCAAGAGGTTTTTTGAACAACCAGAGTACTTCTGCAGATATCCTTGGCTGCAGGTAGCTTTCTTCTCCCTGCTTCAATCTTCCAGTGTCTACTCACACACTCAAACAGCAGCAAATCTTCAGGGACTTAGGCTTCACATACACATTCTTAGCAACATGATCAACACTTACATCTGAGGTGTTTGAAGACCCATCTTGTTGTTGTCCTGCACTCTCAGTACCATCGTAGATTGCCGACTACTACTCCCCGCAATACTTGAGCTCCGTCTCATTGTGAATGAGCTGTAAATCACAATCTGTCAGTAGTGGAGAGTCTCGGCTCTGAGAATACTTGCGTTTTTGCAGACACCACAATGACTTTTTAAGGGGGTCAGAATATGCAAGTGGAACTGTATGTTGGACCAACAAACTTGCAACAGGAAAACCATTTCTAGACACATTAGCTTCTTTTAAAAATACAGTTAAAGAATTAAAAGCAGCAAGGCACACCTGATGCCACGTAGCAGCAGCCACAGCCTTTTATGATTATTTTAGTGACAAAACCCGCTATTTTGTTCCAAACCCGCTATTATGCCTTTATTTATATCTGCCCATTTTCAGCTGCAAGCTCCAAAAGCAGAAGAGCTGCACAAGTTCCTCAGTGCAGACAGCTAGAAGGAAAGCTGCAGCAGCGTCCTGCAAATGATCTGTCGGAGAGTGCAGTAACTGGAAAGGCCACGCAATATTACAGGTCTTCAGGTTACATATGTAAGATTGATAAAGGTCAAACTGGAAGCCCTGAACTGTCTCCACAGGGGTGTTAGATGGAAAATATAGATAAAGTAAGCTAGTGAAAGGCGTTACCTTCTGCCCTCCGTAGAGGGCGTATGTTATTTACAGAGGGGGCTCAGAGCAGCCCCTACCCAGCCCCCTACGCTTCAGATATCACCAGAAGAGATCGCGAGGGCGCGATAAATCGCGACACGCCACGAACAGGGCAGACGTTGGGCCGCGGCCCTCATCTCCCGGGGGCGGCCGCCTCATCCTCCCCCCTCACACCCAGCGAGCCCGGCCAACGGCTGGCACCCGGCCCCGCCGCGTTACCACCGGAGAAAATGGCGGCCCCCATCCCCGCGCCCCCCACCCCGGGCAGGGCCCGGGCACAGCCGCCGCCCGCCCGTTACCGCTAACGGCGCCGCCTCCTTCTTCCCCGTTTTCAAATCCGCCCGCCGCGTGACGTCACACGGGAAAAGGCAGGGCGAAGCTGCCGCTATTCCGGCCGGCGCCGCCGCTGCTGCCGTACAACAAGATGGCGGCGCGCAGGGTGAGTGAGGCGATGGGGCGCGGTGCTGGTGCCGTACGGCGGGGGGGGGGGGGTGACCCCCTCCTGCCTGGGGGTAGGAGGAGGGACGCGTGTCCTCCATGGGCTGATTGTTTGGAAAAAAAATAAAAATA
This sequence comes from Aythya ferina, assembly GCF_964211825.1. NCBI lineage: Eukaryota > Metazoa > Chordata > Aves > Anseriformes > Anatidae > Aythya > Aythya ferina. The sequence continues at coordinate 110,152,457 of NC_140297.1, forward strand.
AAAACAAAGCACTACAACCCATCCCGTTTTATAAGAGACAGGAAAAAAAAAAAGCTTTTTTTTTTTTAAAGTAATAGGGCAGAAAAATGAAAAGTCAAACGTTATCAAAAGGCTGCAAGGCTCTCACAGCTCCATTTACTCCATAAAACTCATACTGATCAACTTATTTTCTGTCTGTGAAAACCTGGGCAGGGTCCAGAGATGCAATAAAAGACGACGGTTTTCTTCAAGAGCGTGTAAAACGTACTTGTGTTTTTAACCATATATTATTTTTTTAAACTATACATCAAGATGTGATGGTTTTCTTCAAGCGTGTAAAGCATATGTGTGTTCTTATAGCTGAGCGCTGTGGTATAAAGTGTTAACTTTATATGGCAAAATGCTGTTTTCGAACTAGTGAAAAGAAGGATCTTAAAGTAAATAATTATACACCACACTAATTTATAGAAGATTATATAGTAAAATGCAAACATACTGTAAAAGAGTGCACTAAGGATCAGACAGGCTTTAACAGGGAAATCTGAAGAAGTTTCTGTAGATTTTCTTTGGGGCACATGGAGACGTCCATCACGAGGTAGGTGTTACTCTGTTAAACAATAATAATTCTGAAAAGTGAACTCTTTAAAAATAAACAAATAAAAAAATATTTCCACAGGAGGACTTTTCGCCAGGAATTGTGTGTGATTGCTTGCTACGGTTTCAGGAAATTGATTTTTCTCCCTGAAGGGGGGAGCGGTGATGTCTGTGGTACATCGTCTGAGGGCGGGATGGCTCCTGGATCATCTGTCTTTCATCAACCAGTGTGGCTATGAGATCTGTGACTCTGTTGCAAACCCTGGTGGTGTCACCCTCCGTCCTTCTGTCACTTCTTCCGAATATCATGCTCCTTCTACGTTTCCTGCCACCTCCTTGAGAGATGGTCCGGGTCTTGGAGATGCTGTAGAAGAAACAGAAGGTAAAACAGCTAAAACAAGATATGTATTTCGAGAAGAATTCTTTGACATTTCTAAGCCCCACATAGCTGCAGCTCCTGAGCAGCAGCTGTTGCAGGGAGATCCAGAGGTGAGTCTCGCAGAAATAAAGGCCAGCAGCAGTGCAGAGGAACCCCAAGAAGGAGCCAAGAGTGGTGGTGAAGATTCTGTTGCTGGTGCTAGGAAGGTATGTTCTCCGTAATACAGTAACCTACACTAATCCCCAGGTAACTGACCTACGTTAACATTGTCTTGCAAATTTCTGTTTCCTGAAGTTACAGAGGAGATCAAGAGCTTTTCCACAACAGATTTCAAGATGCATGGAAAATGCTAGCACTCATAAGGGTATTCTTGGGTTCCTTGTGTCAGTAATCATAGAATCATAGAATATCTGAGTTGGAAGGGACCCACATGGATCATCAAGTCTAACTCCTCCATTCCCCAGAGGACCACCCAGAAAATCAGACCATATGTCTGAGAGCATTGTCCAAATACTTCTTGAACTCCGGCAGGCTCAGTGCCCTGACCACTGCCCTGGGGAGCCTGTCCCAGTGCCCAACCACCCTCTGGATGTGCCACTTGTGACTCAAAAGCTGTCAATTGCTCATGAAATCTTCTGATGGTTATTGTGATCATGGACTCAAGCTAAACTGTGGTAGTTGTCATGATTGTCCAGATTAACAAGGTGGGAAAGACGGTACGAATTTACTTTCAAGATGTAGATTGTTCAGTAATGTTCTTTGTGGACCAAAAAAGCCCCAAAGTGTCACAGGTCTAAACCAACAAATGTAACTGGGAAGACCTGTTTAATGTTCTGTTACTGGTAAACTTGGCAGCTGAACAAATATCTTCTAGTGTGAGCCCAAAGGAGGCCTGAACGTGAAATGTGGCATGCACTAATGCCACAAATAATGCAATAGCTTTGTTAAGCCTTTCTGTCATGAGAATGCCTGCAGTAGGCTAGGCATTTTGAGATGTTAATTTTGCTTACTGGATTTATACTTGTGATAGGAAAAAGATGGAAAGCTTCTTCCAGTTTAAAAGAGTTGATTTGTTATTCATATATGTTTGATTATTTATTTTTTCATTATGAAGTAATATGTTTTTTTTTTCATTGCTCATTCTGCAGAAACGTAAAAGGAAATGTATATTCAACCAAGGTGAACTGGATGCCTTAGAATATCATACAAAGGTAAGTTTGAACTAAAGTATAGACACTGGAACAGGCTGCCCAAGGAAGTGGTGGAGTCACCATCCCTGGAAGTCTTTAAAAGACGTTTAGATGTAGAGCTTAAGGATATGGTTTAGTGGGGATTGTTAGCGTTAAGTAGAGGTTGGACTCGATGATCTTGAGGTCTCTTCCAACCTAGAAATTCTGTGATTCTGTGATATATTTTGCAAGTATGTGATACTTGATTTTGCGCTATGTATGGAGTGCAAGACATTGTTGCAAATAAATTCTATTTTTATAGCTTGTTCCATTAATAGAAAGGTTATCTCTCCAGTCCGTAAATGCATTAAGTGCATACTGAGAATATCTGCTGGGTGGATGTATATAAAAACAAACTAGAAATCAAACTGTAGCTCAGAAATTTCAAAGAGCTGGAAGCTGTATTCACAGAATGTTTTTGTTTATGGATTACTGAACTTTATGCACCGGTGAATTGAATATTAGTTGAATGGGGAGTGACTGATTTGAAATAAGCAGCATAACCTGTGCTGAAGATTGACTCATTTTTAATGTATCAGGACAGTGCTGAAGTTATTTGAAGCTTCTCTGACCAGCAGTGCTCCAAGGTGTCTTGTTTCTGCTAATGAGAAAAGAATTATTTTCTCAAACATTTTACATTTTCATAATCATTCTAAAGCATCTTGAATGAATTGGAATTCAAACCTCTATTAAGGCTTGTGTCAGTGATGCACTGCTGAAACTACTATCACTCAAACATCATAGTAAATCTTGAATACATCAAACATTATCCACAGATTAAGTTTACTTGTGCTTTCCTATGTAGTGATGTGAATCTAAACAGGGACCTATGCTTACTTGCCTTTCTTTATTGAATGTGGTAGTCATATTAGGCTTTTTGTTTAATTCTTCCTAGACTATATTTAAAAAACAATTTTTTTCTTTTACATGACAACGATTTTGTAGTAAATGTGTAGTTTGCTATGTTATGATGCAGATGTCCTGTAAGTATTGCTGTGAATAAGCTATGGATGTAAAGAATTGTCTTAAATGAGATAATTTTGAAGTTCAACATCAAACATTTACTGGTTTTAGAGCCAAGTACACATTTCAATGAAAGTTATGTTTGTGGACAGTAGTGTGAAATTAGATTAGAACTTTAATTTATGCATTCGTGCTTGTTTAGAACAATAGTATTCCACCTCTGTCTGTAAAATGTTTTATTCATCAGCCTTGGTATCTTTCTTCAGATTTCCAACTATTGCCACTTTGCCAAAACAAACAATCAAAAAACAGAAGTTAGCATGCCCCTATTAACATGCACACATAGCTTTTCAGTCAATGATCTAAGTTTTTGGCAAGAATTCTTCTCCCATTTTGCAAATTGAAAATGTTTTGATTTCTGTTTCATTTCCCTGATGATACCACACATACTCAAAAGATTTTTTTTTTCTCTATGACCATACAGATCAGGAAGCTCATTTGGGAAGGCACTTTGCATTTAGTCCAAGAAGGACTCAAAAGTGGTTTTTTTCACCGTGCTACTACAGAACTCAGTTGCAGGAAGAACGTTGTTCCTGGGCACGTTGACTGTGGGTTGGCTGAATTATGTGAAATGGCAAAGCAGTTTCCAGCTGTAAATGACAGTGACCATCCAGCTGTGCATGTGCTAGATGATGAAACCTCCAGTCCAGAGCAGGACCTGCTTTCGTGTGTTACAGAGAACAACTCAAACTGTGCAAAGATTGTTGTGTTAATGGGGCAGAAGTACTTGGTGCCACCAAAAAGCAGTTTCCTTTTATCTGATATTTCATGTTTACAGCCCCTGCTGAACTGTAAGTACCTTTAGTCATTAGAATGTATCACTTGTCCCCTGCCTGAGAAGGCGGGTTATTGTCAAGATAATTAGGGAACTGTTTTCTTAACATACAAACTTTCAAAGTGGTGTTTTCAACTTTGTGCAGGTAGGTGGGGGTTTTCACAGGAGTCTTGAATGGAGTGAGGAGCCTGTGTTATGGGGAGCTTATTAGTTAGTGTCCAGGAGGCTCCTTTGAAAATCTCAGTCATGGTATTTTACGTGAAACTCAGAATGCAGCAGCTGGTGAGTGTGTTCTGAACCGTAGTGGGTCTAGAAGTCATGTAAATGCATTAAATTAGGAATAGCTATCGTGAATCATGGAATGGTTTGTGTTGGAAGGGACCTTAAAGATCACCTAGTTCCATCCCCCCTGCCATTGACAGGGATACCTCTGCCTCTTCTGTGAAAAGAGCTCCTCTCCTATGAGGAAAGGCTGAGAGAGCTGGGGATGTTTCCCCTGGAGAAAAGGCTCCAGGGTGATCTTTATACAGTTTTTGATTGCTTAGAGGGGGCTTAAAAAAAAAGGAGAGCAACTTTTTGCTCAGGTGGATAATAATAGGACAAGGGGGAAAGGTTTTAAACTAAAAGGGGGAGATTTAGATTAGAGGTTAGGAGGAAGCTCTTTACAGTGAGGGTGGTGAGGCATTGGAACAGGTTGCCCAGAGAAGTTGTGGATGCCCCTGGGTAACCTGATCTAGTGCATGGCATCCCTGCCCATTTCTGGGGGATTGATCTTTAAGGTCCCTTCCAACCCAAACCATTTTGTGGTTCACTAGACCAGGGTGTTCACAGCCTCATCCAACCTGGCCTTGAACACCTCCAGGGGTGGGGCATCCACAGCTTCTCTGGGCAACCTGTGCCACTGCCTCAACACCACCACAGTGAAGAATTTCTTCCTAATGTCTAATCTAATCCTAGCCTTGAAGCTGTTCCCCCTTGTCCTAACGCTACACTCCCTGACAAAGGGTCACTTCCCAGCTTTTCTGTAGGCCCCGTTTAGGTACCGGAAGGCTGCCATAAGGTTTCCCCCAAGCCTATTCTTCTCCATGCTGAACAACCCCAACTCTTTCAGCCTGGCCTCACAGGAGAGGTGCTCCAGCCCCTCGATCATCTTTGTGGCCCTCCTCTGGACCTGCTCTACCGGATCCACATCCTTCTTGTGCTGGGGGCCCCAGAGCTGAACGCAGTGCTTCAGGTGGCAGTCTCAGAGTGGAGTAGAGGCAGTGAGTCACCTCCCTCGGCCACGTTTCTTTCGATGCAGCGCAGCATACAGTTGGTTTTCTTGGCTGCAAGCACACACTGCCAGATCATATTGAGCTTCTCATCAACCATCATCCCCAGGTCCTTCTCCTCAGGGCTGCTCTCCATCCATTCTCTACCCAGCCTGTGTTTGTGCTGGGATTACCCTGGCCCAGGTGCAGGACCTTGCACTTGGCCTTGTTGATCCTCACGAGGTTTGCACAGCCCCACCTCTCCAGCCTGTGCAGCTCCCTCTGGATGGCATCCCGGCCCTCCAGCCTTCTGACAACACCACACACTTTGATGTCTCTGCTGATGAGTCCTATCTCTTGGGATGGGGCTTTAACATAGGTAAAAGCATGCTGCTGCTGGAAGGCTGTTCCTGCTGTCTTGGTCTTCAGATGGATTAGACATGAGACAGGCCTGGGATTATGCGGTTTAAAGCAAGCATTCCCTTTCAGCTTCCTCCTGTACAACGGCAGTGTTTATATAGACTGGCATTAACTCGACTGTGAAACCAAGTCCAGTGTCCCACTGAGATGACAACAGTTCCAAAGGCTGCTGCACCCAACTGGAGGTGAAAACCACTGTAGCAGGAACAGGAGTACCAAACATGAGCTGACTTCTCAGCTGATATATTTCACGGCCAAGAGTATTGGTTTAAGCTAGTGACAGGGAAATGGTGGGATTTTAGAATTAATACCTCCTCTGTACAAGTAATTTGAAAGCTATCCAAGCCAGTGGTCCCCAGCCTTGATGGGTCAAGCAAAAAGCTTTAACCTGACAACATGCAGCAGTCTTCACCAAACTGAATCATAGAATCATTAAGGTTGGAAAAGACCTCCAAGATCATCTGATCCAACCATCCCTCTACTACCATTATCACCCACTAAACCATGTCCCCAAGCACCACGTCCAACCTTTCCTTGAACACCCCCAGGGATGGTGATGCCACCACCTGCCTGGGCAACCTGTTCCAATGCTTAACCACTCTGAGAAGAAATGTCTCCTCATTTCCAACCTGAACTGACCCTGGAACAACTTGAGGCCATTTCTTCTTGTCCTATTGCTAGTTATCTGCTTAAAGAGGCTGACCCCCAGCTCCCCACCCCTTCCTTTCAGGTAGCTGTAAAGAGCAACAAAGTTTCCCCTGAGCCTCCTCTTCTCCAGACTAAACACTCCCAGTTCCCTCATCTGCTCCTCACAGGACTTCCAGGCCTTCACCAGCTTCATAGCCCTTCTCTGGGGGCTAATCATTTCATTTGCTTTCAGTTTGACTACTACTACTGATAAATTATATATTATTATTATTATTTTTACCTGCAGCTGAGCTTCATCAAGCAGTCTTTTAGGAAAGATGTTGCCTGTGAGTAGGAGCTAGGGATTACCTATCCTCTAACCAGTAATTTTGGATTTGTGAGCAATATTTGCTTCCTCCAGTCTAATACTAAACTTAGATGATTACTGTTTCATATATATATTTTAAATTAATAAGGCAGGTGGGAGGTGGTATCCTGTTATTGGAGTAACAATTCTATGTCTCAAGTCCAAATTTTAGCCAGTGGGCTTTTTTGGGGGAAGAAATAACTGTCTTCTGAGTCACAATTGTGCACGTAGCAGGTTTGGCTTCTCCTGAAGATCAGACAGCAGTCTAAGAAATTTTAGAAAATGCTTTTTAAGTAACCAACAGTGAATATTAATATAATGCTTTGACTTCAGATTTTTTTTTTCCCCAAGATTTCTCTTTCTATTGTCCACTATTTTCAATTTCCCACACTGTCTCTTAACCTCAAGTAGCATAAAACATGCTGTTTTTCAGGGCTGGTTTGGAGCTCTGCATGTCCAAATTGGCCTGCTGAAAGATCAGACAGCACAGGAAACTTGTGTTCAGTGCTGCAACGTTTTACTCAGCTGGATGCCTTATTACATCGCTTTTTCAGGAAATCTGCAAAACCTTTCATGTCTTGGGGAATTGTACTTCAGATTTTTATTTGAAATTCCCCACGAGGTTCAGCATTTCTTGGAGGAATCACACCCAACTCACACAAACTTTCTTTCCTCAGCTTAGAACTATGAGAAGTATATGATTATCTGAATTAAAACAAGCGTGCTAGAAGTCTTTAAACTTTTTTATTCCAAATAATGAAAGAAAAGAAAGTTTGCATATTTGTTGCCTAGTGTTGTTGGTATTTTGGATGTTGGTATATAAACCTTTATCAATTTTAACTAGTATGTTTATTTTAAAACTTAACTTACTGTTTTTTTTTTTTTTTTTTTTTTTTTTTTTTTTTGTAATTTTACTTCCCAGACAAGAAAAAATATGATGTAATAGTGATTGATCCGCCATGGGAGAACAAATCTGTTAAAAGGAGTAACAGGTAAGTTTTACTGTAAAATCAGACATTGTCATTTCTGCTTATAATGGATAATTGACATGTTAATGTAGTGCAGACAAATGTAACCGTGAGATTGTAGCTTAAACTAGCAAAGTTTTGCTAGTAGGCATTTCGACATTTACCTACCTTCAAGACAAATAATCGTCTCAGGGATTTTACTGAAATGGCTTGAATACTTCCCCTACAAAATATTTTCAGGAGTAAATCTTAAACTACCTAACTGGTGAAAGAACAGTAGCTCTCTAGACTTCTAAGGAAGGCCTGGAGTCTACTGTTTTTTAAGGTCTAGGTCATGCAGATACTCATTTGAAATTCTTAGAGTTACTTTAGAGGACATAAAGCTAGATAAATATTTCAAATATTTCTAGGACTGAGGTCCGCTTCAGAAGTCCTAGTTGTTTATTTTTTTAATTTCTTTTTAATTTGAGCTTCAGTCTGAGGAGAAGAGAAAGTGATAATGCAGCAGTAAAATCCTCAAGCGCAATAGGAACTTTCAGAGTAATGTGCTTTATGAAGTCATTAACTTAGAACTTTATGGGCCTCTTTTTCTACTGAGTAACATCAAGTTTATGCCAGTGGAGCTCCCTTGATTACCATAGAACTGCATCCATGTGAAAAAGAAGGACAAGGGGAAAACACAGCCTTGTAACTTTCCAGAATAATACCTGCAGTAACTTTTTAAACGTGCTATGAAGATGTAATTTCAAATGCACAGATTGACTAGTAGGTTTTACATTAAAAGCCCTACAGAAACCTCTAGGAACTTAGTGAAAGTCATTCAAGTGTATTTCTTACCTATACAAATTACTCAAAGGAAAATTTTATAAATTCACAGAGATGAATTAGCCATCTAGACCCTCTCTCCCTTACAAAATAAAGCCAGAAGGTGGCTTTGTCACTGCTGATAGTTACCTTATTGATGGAGAATCTTTAAGCGTTTCACATCTGGGTTGTGAATCCTGTTTTCTCTGAGTGATATAGTCTAGAAGGTATTTTGGATTTCATCCTTGTTACCTGGTTCTCGTGTTCTTGCTGTTGTGTTGTGTAGGGATCCCAGGTGCCCAGACAGTGGCTATGGATTCCAGTAAGCAGTGTGCCAATGTTTGTGATGCTGTAATGTGTAGGTTTCACAAATTGCAACTGTCTAAAAATGTAGAATAACATTACAAGAAAAATGGTAGAACAGGACAGAATCTGGGAATACATACTTGTATTCACCAATGTAGAAGACAGTTCACTCAAAAACATGCAGAACTGTTCCTCTGAATAACAACCCACAGAAACTTAAAATCATTGATAACTTTTACATAGTTGGAGAAATCACAGAATCACAGAATTGTCTAGGTTGGAAGAGACCTCAAGATCATTGAGTCCAATCTTTGACCTAACACTAACAAGTCCTCCACTAAACCATATCATTAAGCTCTACATCTAAACGTCTTTTAAAGACCTCCAGGGGTGGTGACTCCGCCACTTCCCTGGGCACCCATTCCAATGCCTCACAACCCTTTCGGTAAAGAAGTTCTTCCTAATATCCAACAAATGATTACTCTTTTGTGACCATTTAACTTGCCAGTCAAAGAAGTGTTGCCCTTGCACTTGTAAATGACTCACTCCTCATTTTCATTCAGAGGATAGATAGCTTAGTATGAAAAGTGAATAACATTGACTAGAGCAAAGAGCTAATATCATAATAGTTAAATTGGGGGAATAGAAGAAATAGGTAGTTATAGGTTCTGCTCAGTAAAACTTTAAGTAATGATTTTATATCAGAATCCAACAGATTTGGCCACTGGGTGTCACTCTTGACCTATTGTTTATGAATTCCTCTGCTGTCGGAAGATATTTCTTAAAGCATCTTGGCAGTGTAATTTCCTTATCCGTTTTTGTTGCTTTGCAATTTTTATTTTTGGTGGGTTCTAACTTGCTTTCTCACTGTATTGGTGTATAGATACAGCCACTTGTCTTCATGGCAAATCAAGCAGATTCCCGTAGCAGCACTGGCTGCGCCAGATTGTCTTATCATCACGTGGGTGACTAACAGACAGAAGCACTTGCGTTTTGTTAAGGATGAACTTTATCCTCATTGGTCCGTGAAAACGCTTGCTGAGTGGCACTGGGTAAAAGTAAGTTCTCAGTTTGCTTTCTTTCTTTCTTGGAGACTGAGAGGGCTTGCACTGTGATACTTCATAGTTTAATAAATTGTCCATTTATTACCAGGTGCTTTTCTATTGAAAGGTGTAGTGTTGTCAATGTCTTCCTTTTTATTAAAAGAGGTGTCTTGTTGGGAGAATCAGATATGAAAATTTTCCACTGTGTATCTTTAACTCCTTTGTGTCAGATTACTAGATCTGGAGAATTTGTTTTACCCTTGGATTCTTTCCACAAAAAGCCATACGAAGTTCTTATACTGGGGAGAGTTCAAGGAAGCGTGAAGGAAGCCCAAAGGTATGCCAGTCGATGGTACACGTCTCTTTTTGAGGCTGCTGTGTGTCACTACTTGTGTGTCACTTGTTCATAATACAGTATTATGTCCCCAAATCTCCTTTTGACGTCATCTTTTGGATGGCTTTGGGGTGAGGGAGTTCTTTAGTGAGATTAAGGGACAGAATGCTTTGCCTGTTCCTTACGTCTGTCTTTGTTGGGGAACTGACTCAAATAAAAGTTGTGTGGGCTTGCTTTGCTGACAAGTTCCATTTGAGCATGAGTCCTTAGCACAAGCTGAAGCCATTTTTGGGTTGCTGGTGTTTTTCTATACATGAAAACATACAGGACTGTAGTGCTTCTCCTTGATGGCTTTGCATGGCCATTGTTAACAACGTTTTGGCTAAAGCCTCTGTGGATTTCAGAAACTCCTTTTACATAATATGAGTGAGCAACATTTAACTGCCCTTACACCTACCTGAAATTTGATGGTGAATGACCACAGTTTGTTATCAGAGGTAGCTCTGTGAGAGCTATGTGCACCCCATTTGGTGGTATACATTCTCATGCTTCTTTTCTTCTTCTGGTTTATACAACAGGAAATCTGAAGACATACTTCCAATTCCAGAACATAAATTAATTGTCAGCATACCCTGCAGCCTGCATTCACATAAACCCCCTCTCACTGGTATGTTTTTGTTGATTTGTGGTGGTTCTGTAGAGCATTTGACTCGGATATCGGAGGTGGTGTACCTAGAATTAGATATCTTTATAAGTGATGTATTTTAATTTCCCATATGCCAAATAATTTGAGGAATCATAGGTCCTGTTGAGTCAATGTTTCTAAAAATTCTTTCAAGGCATCTAAGTTTTAGTCCCTAAAAATGAGTATGAAGAGTAAAACTTCATTGTTGTGTGAATATTTGGGGTAGAATTTTTTTTTTAATTATTTTTAAATTTTCTATTTAAAAAGACTTTTCTTCATTTATTTCAAAATCCTTCAGGAACAGATTACAAATACTGTTTATATTAAGTTGTTCCAAAGGACGTAAAGTTCCTTTGGTGGTGGTGGGGAGCTTTGGGAATATATAAAATGAAATATCTCCTAGTTAGCTAATAGAAGCAGAAACCTCTTTAACATATCATCCTGAAAAAAATGTTTTTATTTCTGTGTGAGTTGTTTGTATGCCTGCAGTACAGTTCTGCCTTTAAATCCAAAATCTTAATCCTTTACAAACTGTTAACAATAGGCAACAAAGAAGCCACATCCTGTTTATTTCTTATGAGCAATATTTAATTTACTGAAATTGGTGTAGTAAATTCAACTAACCAGGTAGAAAGGGCATGAATAATTCCAACTTTTCAGAGTTTAGTCCAAAGGATTTAAAGACTTATGTGTGATGTGTTACCTTTTGCGTGTTATTCTGGAGAAAGCCTAACTTGACTGCTTTTATCAATACATAGTCATCCTTCTTTCATCGCTGTAGCACCTGAGTGCCTTACAGTGATGTGGTAAGAGGTATTAAATATGTTTATCACAAAAATGATGTCATCCTCCCCCAAGGGGAGATCTCATGATGGATCTATAAATATTCCTGGTGCACATGGTGCTGTGTAATCGCATCACAAAAGGCAGGTAGAAGAAATGCATGCTGCTGTTGGAGAGGAGAGGCATCACAGGCAATGTTCCCTTCATTGTGCTGACATGCTTTCCTCTTTTTGTGCCCAAGGAACAGAACGACTTCAGTTAAGGAGCTAATCTGAACCGGTGTTACCTCCTTCAGGGAGGCTTCCAAATTTGTGTTTGAGGCTTCTATTTGTTATTAAATTAACATGCATATATATATCTGTTCAAAAACTAGTAGTTGACACATGCTTTGGTTAGGTTAAAAAAAAAAAGAGCTATTCTGGGAAGATCTGTTTCCAGCTCCGAAGCTACATCTTTAAGAATGATGGCTACAGCAGGACGTATGTGTGTTGATTTAAGCTGATGAGTGGCAGAGCTCTGATTTGTGAGGCAGCCACCTAGGGCCTTTTCAGAAAACCAATACTTTAGCAGCACACTTGTACACAAACAGGAAACCTGTGAGGTATCCAGGGGTGCAAATCAGCAGTTTGTACGTATTAGAGAGAACTCTAGTGCCAGCATGGTCCTCAGAACACTTCCTCTCTGTGGGGCAGAATCTAGAAACTGTATCTTTGAAACTTTTAAAATAATGATCTTGAATGGGTTTTGAAATAACTTGTCTGTAATAATTTCTTAAGTCTTTACTTAGACATTTCAAGTCTTTACTTGAGAGATTTGATACCACTGTGCAGCATTTATGTTTCTGCTTGAAGAATGAATTTGCTATCGAGCAGTATCAGTGGCTAACAGTTTTTATAAGAAATCCGTGTGCATCTACAGTACTGGCAGCTTCATTCAGAACAGGGTGTGGAATGAAAAGGTAGACTATAAGACAAAAACTAATTGCTGATGATTTGATTTCGGTATTATGAAAGGGGATTGCTTTCACGATCGGACAATATTCTCAAGTGGCCAGTAGAGAGCAGCTGAGCTACATCCTAGAGTGGTTCAGAGGAAATGTGAACAGAAGCAGAGATTTGGCAATGGGGGAGAAGGACACTTGATGAGTCACACACATTCTTTATGCTTTGTTTAAGTAGTAACAAAGCCAAAAATATTAGTATTTACTGATGCTGTCTGGCACTTTATTTCTAGTTGCTACTGTAAAGGCTGTATGTTGGTACATACATAGCCACTTAATGACTTATTATAACAGTTTATCTCTCTGGGGGAAGAGGAAGATGTAAATTAAAGTAAGCCATCAAAAAGAGATGTTTGGGTTCCTGCAGTGCATTTAACTATGAAATTGCGACTGTAGGGGTTTTTGGTGATGCATGTGCTGTGTTCAATGCTTAGAGCCCTAATATGTCATTGTAAATGTACTTAAACTGCTTTATGCAAATGCATTAAAATGAAATTTTATCACGTCTGGTTTTGATTCAAGTAACAGCAGGTTTTCTTCCTAATTCAATTCGCTGTTGCTCTTAGAAGACATAGAAGGTATTCTGCTACACAGACATTGTAAAGCAATGTTGAACTTCAAACACCTTTTTCTTTTTTATAGATTCTTCTTGTTATAGGCGTTTCTCCTTCAGTATTCTAGCATGTACACTTATTACTAGAAAACAATATTGCCATATAGGATTATGCCTAAAAACATTGGTATTAGTTCTTGGCTATGTTCTAGCTGCTCTGCAGATCTCCAGCAGAAGTATGCAATGGAAAGTCCTAGGAAGTCACTTCTTCTGCAGCAGTCTATGGCTTGTTAGTCAGTCATGAAAGTGATCTTGGAAGTAAAAAGAAGTAAATGCTTCTCATTTCCTTATGTACCTTGTGAGCCCTTGTGTTTGACTAATTGGTAGGTACATTAAAATCTGGGTTTCCTGAAGCTCAGGAAAGATACAGAAGTATAAGGCCGTCTTTGTTCTCAGTTTCTCATTGTTTTTTCTGGTCCTGTTCTGGTCAAGGATTAGACAAACCAGGCAATAAGGGCCTCTATATTGCAAAATCTTCTGAAGGGTTACTATGAAATGAGTTCAATCACATGAGGGCTGTGCTTTGTATGGCTCACAAATCAGACAGTAAAAAGACAGTAAAATTGTTTACACATTACATATCCAATTTGCTGTGCAGAATTTATTGTTCAGGTAATGAAATGTTACCTAAAAGAGAAGGGGAGACTTCTGCTGGTTTCAGTAATGGTTCCTCCTTTTGCTCATTTAAACATTTTTAACAGCATGCATCTTAGATAACCTGTTTGAGATCAAGAGTAAGGAGGTTTGACAGGTATCATGCCTGACCTCAGGATTGTGCTTTAGAAGGAGATGGATTTTTGAGAAGACTGGTATTACATCTACCAGCCAGATTTTTGCTAGCTTTGTGGGCATTAGATTCCCAGGTACAGATGCCTGAGTTGCTGCTGTAGTGTTTGACACCTGCAAATGATGAAGAAGAATCTCTTTAGTCTCTTTTAAGCTGTTTATTGTCAATGGTCTCTGTAAGCATATAGAAATATACATACATATATATTTAAATCTATTGCTATTGTAGAAAAATGAATATTTGGTATTTCTACTATCCTCTAACCTGTTGTCAGGGGAAAAACTCCAGAATTTCTTTAAGGGCTGCAAGTTAGATCCATGTTTCTTAAGGTAGCCCTCTGGTAATATAAAGGCCATAGAAGCCTAACAAAGAGGCTGTAGTTTATAACTTAAAATAGGAAAAGTTGGCGTTCAAGGAAACCAGTGTAATGAGACTTTATGCCAACAAAATGGAGCCACGTTATTGCCCTCTTGATATGCTAATTTCCCTTGCAGCGAAGGTTACTGCCTGATGTGATTATGTAAATACCATATCCAAGCAATGAAAAATCAGACTATAATGTGATCTTGAATTATATGTAATCTGTCTCTGTTTTTTTCAGAATAGCTTTATATAGAAAGGCCTTTTCTCTAAGAGTGTGAGAGAGGAAGATTCTTAGGACTTCCTTTTTTAATTTTATGACCAATTTGATTGAAAGATTGGGCCAGTCTTCTGGCACAACGATGAGCTGACCATTTTTGGCTACCTCTTCTTTTGCTTTTTGGCAAACCAATCCATTAGGTGTGTGGTTAAATCAACTAAGTATGTTTTCAAACTTTTTTCTCTTAGGGATGGAAGTTTTTGGTGCATAGTAGTAGCTGCTTCTGATTGCTGGACATAGTGCTGTGATGATACTTGTAATCTATACGTTTCAGGAACAAATGTCAATGCTCCTCATGTGCTACTAATGAAATGTTGTCACCTAATAATTGCTTCTTCTGCTGAAGTATTAAAATGGTTCTGTCTTATTTTGATACTGAGGAGGAAAAAATCATGTAATGCCTGTACTCCGCAGTACGCTGTTTTGACCCTAATGGGTGTAAGATCATGCAATGTCCTACAGCTGTCAGGGTCTGCTCTCAGGGAGCTTACCAAAAGCTTTGGAGCTTTGCATTCCACGGCCTCCCTTCTCTTCTGTGGAAAAAGTCCATCCTCCTGCAATACGGGCTTTTTTAGATGATCAGGAGAGTAGAGTTTTGGAAGACCTTTGTTAAAATGTTGGCAGCAAATAGTGCACAAGAAATCCTTAATTAAATAGAGCCTGGAAAAGGAACAATAAACTTTACCGCCTTATTTTTCTTCGAATATGGTGGGTTTGCAAAATAGTACAAAAGCAGCTTCTCAGAAGTGGTATCAATTTAGATGAACTTCACTGACACTGAACAGCAATATTCGGTGAGCAAGTTTTCTGTCAGAACGTACACTTTCCTGTAAAGCTCTCCTCTGCAAATGTTAGATTTGTTTAAATATTTTAGCTTGCCTCTGAAAGGAGCAGGTTTTTAGAATAAGGCTCCTGCTGGTAGCAGTCTTTTGATGATAACCCATCTGAGACATTCTTTTGACATTTGTTAAAGAGTGGGAGAAGGAAAATGGATTTATATGCTGTACCAAAATAGAGGAATATTGGAAAATGCATATTACAAAATATTTGAGTAAGTTTTGAAGGAAGCAATCATTTAGGTGGGGAATGCTTCTGGGGTTCATTAACACTCATTAGCATGTGAAGTGGATGCTTATTTTTCTGCAGCAAGAGCAGTCCATGACAAGAGCAGCTGTCTCACATGGGCAGTCTGTGTCTGGCAAACTCGGTGCAAAAAGTCAGAACTTGGATTGAACCCCAAAAAAGCATTTCCTCTCATGCTTTAATATATGCTGATTAGATGTGGTTTTGCTTTCTGATATAATCATATCTGAAGAGATATGTCAAACTATAGGATTTCTGAACTGTACTTTTAAGCTACAGAAATTCAGAGACTTCAGAGAAATTTGAACAGAACTGAACCTGATATGCTTTAAATATACTTTAAATAAGGAAATAATTTCTTAGCTTTTGTTATTTTGTCCTCAGTCACAAAAATAAAAGCTTAGGACATAATTTTTAGTATAAATATGTTTTTCAGTCTTTCTTCCACCTTTGTATTGAAGGATATTCCTTAAACCTTTGCTTTTCCCATGGATGTTTTTATAGGTAATGAATTTGTATCTTATTTCCTGAAACCTGGTTAAGAGTTTCTTTGACCCAGCCACCAAATAAATGTCTCTGTGTGGCAGGTAACACATTTAACAGTAAGGTGTTTGCAGTAGTACTTCTTGGGTGAAATGTTATAACCAAGGTCTTCTTCTATCACTCCAAGAATAATCATAATCACACTTGATGTGTGATAGGCATCTATTTATTGAGTTTTAAACAATAAAAATGTCCAACTGTAGAAGAAATTTGAGATTTGTTACCGAATGAAAGAACAGAGTTACATAGATACTTCTTTAGTTGCCAAGTTGCTATTGTGGGGGGAAAAAAAAGCCCTTGCATTTTTATAATCCTTTTAATGCTTATTGTTTAAATAAACATTTAAACAATAAACATTTAAATAATGTTTATTTAAACTGGTGGTTTTTTTTTTTTTTTTTTACTTTTCAACTATTTTTTCATCAAAAAAAAAAAAAAGTTTTTATCCCCTTTTAAGATGCAGCAGAAAAGAGTGCAATCTTAATCAAGGAAGGAGCCTGTCTATTTATAGAAACATTGCCCTTGTGTTATAGGAGCTAATTGAGCCTTTAGGAGGTGTTTTGTTGACATTTGTGAGAAATTTAGAACTCACCCATGTAGATGATGAAATAAATCCTCATTGCCTTTCTTTAAATGAAAACCAATAAATCAAGACTATTGAAGGCCTTGACCACATTGTGCAGAATCTCAAGGGCACTTATTTTAAATGACTTTCTCACTACAAATAGTCCAGCTGTTTAATCAAAACTCTAAAATTAATTTGCTGTCTCTCCCCTTTTTTAATGAAACATTCCGTTTTTCATCTGCTAACAGCACAGGGGAGATTTTATTTATTTTTATATTTATGATTACTCTTGCTGTTTGTACCTTTGTCGTTGTTATCCTCAACTTTTTTTTTCTTCTTATCTTGCACAGCAGTTCTGGCAGAGTTTGTCAAACCAGATGTGGAGTGCTTGGAGTTGTTTGCTCGCAACCTGCAGCCTGGCTGGACCAGCTGGGGAAATGAGGTTCTGAAGTTTCAGCACATTGATTATTTCACTGTTTTGCAGAATGAAAACCGACTGGGTCTTGTAGCTTAATTCTGGAATTCCACTCCTTCCTAGCAGCCTCAAGAACTTGCTTTTCTTATAGGTAGTGCACTCGGAAGGTAACAGAAATGAAACTGACTGCACTTCAGTTAATTCTTGCAGTGACAGAATATCTGGTTAATAGTATCTTAAGATTTGTACAAGCTGTTCCCGTATTTTGAGGGTCCTGGAATAGTTAAATACTTATGTTAGTGTACCTCCATCCCTGTTTTTTTTTTAATTACTTTTTTTTTTAACCTCAGGAAAAGGAAGATATTTTTGAGTATTCTTATTTCCAACTATCATAAATCTAAGCATCATAAGTGCTACAGCATTACACACATAATGTGTTCTTTTAGAGTGTAATTTTTAAAGAGTGGCAATCAGCGTAAATAGTTCAGCATTACAAATGTTTCCTGAAAGTAGATTGATCTTTGCAAAACAGTGGATTTGAACTAAAATAATTACGAAGGCAAAGTATTCTCCTGCATATTTGTATCTGTCTGTCAACCTCCGAAGAAATACAGGGGGCAATGCTTGTGTTAATTGGCAAATGAATTGTTGATCAAGTGTATTCTATGAAAAAATTAGACTTTAAAAAGTCATCAATTCCATCTTTCTGTGTATGATAATTCATCAAAGTCTCAATCACCTTACAATATCTGCATATTTTTTCAGTTAAATCTAAGAGCTTAACTGATTTAACTGAAATTTTAATAGACTTTAGATATTTTATACATTCTCTTCTCTTATATTCGTGAAGCAGAAAAAAGCCCTCACAGTGAGCTGTATTTTTCAGCTTACCTAAAAATTGTCTTATAAGAATAGTGCATTTTGTGTCTTTTGCTGCACTTAGACTTGCTTTGAAAAGGAAAAATTAGAGACTTATTGAAGCTCTGCCTCTTGCTCATTTGCAGCTGTAGAGGCAGAATGGCTGGACAGTGTTTTTCATGATGGCAAATTCATGTGTTCTGACTGCTCATAATGGGGAACAAAATGCATTGCATGCATTTTCTTTTTACTTTTATTTCGCTTTCGGTAGTCTGATGTGCTGGTGAAGTTTTAATTTAAATCTTTTAATGTTAACTGACCTTTTTTATGGTTTTGTAATAAAAAGTAAAATAAAAACTTGTCAGTGTCTTATTTTCAGGCTCAGTTTCTGCATTACCATTTAGTTTCATGTTTAGCTTATTGTAGTAGTAAAATTGACAAAACAAGGAAAATAACCTTTTTTATTTTTTTTACAGTAGTTATGTCTAATTGAGCATATGTTTAAGTAAACAACATAACAATGTAAACATACCAGGCAAAGCACTCCTTGCTGCATGATTTTATTGATCCTATGCTTTAAATTGTCAGTAATATAAGTAACCTCACCTTCAACTATAAGGGGTAAGAAGTTCCTTTATTTGCTTGCAGTTTTACCAGACATTACAATGGGAACTCAGAAGCTTCAGGCAGGAATAATTTCCTTCCCACACCATGAAGGTCTCATCCATAGTATCATAGACTGGTTTGGGCAGGGACATCGCCCACTAGACTAGGTTGCCCAAAGCCACATCCAGCCCAGGGATGGGGCATCCACATCTTCTCTGGGCAACCTGTGCCACTGCCTCACCACCCTCTGAGTGAAGAATTTCCTCCTTATACCTAATCTAAACCTCCTATTTATTTTGAAGTCACTACCCCTTGTCCTATCACTACACTACGTGGCGGTGTCCCTACCCAGCTTTCCTGTAGGCCCTCTTTAAGTGCTAGAAGGCTGCTATAAGGTCTCCCCTGAACATTCTCTTCTCCAGGCTGAACAACCCCAGTTCCCTCAGCCTGTCTTCATAGGAGAGGTGCTCCAGCCCCTTGATCATCCTTGTGGCCCTCCCCTGGACTTACTCTAATACTTCCATGTCCTTCTTGTGCTGGGGACCCCAGAGCTGCAAGCAGTGTTCTGGGTGGGGTTTCATGAGAGCAGAGGGGCAGAATCACCTCCCTCAACCTGATGGGCCATGCTTCTTTTGATGCAGCCCAGGATATGGTTGGCCTTTTGGGCTGTAAGAACACATTGCTGGCTCATGTTGAGCTTCTCATCCGCCACCACCCCCAGGTCCTTCTCCTCAGGGCTGCTCTCCATCCATTCTTCACCCAGCCTGTATTTGCACTTGGAATTGCTCTGGCCCAAATGCAGGACCTTGCACTTGGCCTTGATGAACCTCATGAAATTCACACAGGCCCACCTCTCAAGCCTGTCCAGCTCCCTCTGGATGGCATCCCTGCCCTCCCGTGTGTCAACTGCACCACACAGCTTGGTGTCATCAGCAAACTTGCTGAGGGTGCACTCAATCGAACCGTCCATGTCACTGACAAAGATGTTAAATATTGCTGATCCCATCCATAATTAAATGAGTGTGTGACCCTTAAATATGGAACAAATCTTGTTTGTTCATATTTTGTTTTCCATTTGTTCTCTAAAACAGCACAAGAAATGACAATATTGTCTGTTCTACAGCCACGTTTATGAATGGCTCTAGGTTACCTTTTAATTGCAAATAAAGACACCGGATGAGCCGTCTTGGAGATGAGTAAGCTACCTTTCTCCCCCTGTGAGCTAAGCAGCAGAACCCTTCTAAAGGAATGACCTTCGAGCTCTTGAAGAATTGATGGCCTATTTAGCCTGTCCTTGCCGTGGAATCCCTTTGCAAGTTGCAGACTTCCAGCCCTTTTTGCTGTCTCCTGAGCTGCAGTGCACAGTAGCTGAGCAGCTAATTCCAGCTACTGGGAATCCAGGTGCTTGAATGTGGTTTGATTAAAATGTGCAAGCTATCTAGTCAGAAGGGCCCATGCGGGCAGCATGCAAGCTTCTCAGACTGGAAATCCAAAGCTGAAGAATTAGATCTAAATAATACCTAATTGTGTTTTACGTAGTTACAGAACACTGCACTGTACAACTCCTTGCTCTGCCACTTTTCTATAGCAGCTCTGGCTATAAAGAAAATCTTGTGAATATGACAGAAGTGATGATCTACTACAGCTGCAGCCACCCTAAAACACTTGGATTTTCTCAGGAGGAACTCTCAGGAGTTCAGTGTATCTTCTCAGTTTGTCACCAACTCAGAAATATCATGGTATATTAACAGCTGATGGTTTTAGGATCATCCTTTAAACATAACTATCGATCTGGTATGCTTAATTCGTAACTTAAATAGTCACTTTTTTCTAGCTGTTCCTCTGAGCCAAATCAGTGAAGAGGAAAGTTTGCTAATATAAAAGGACAATTTAAGACCTAAGTGATTTTCTTTTATAAAAGAATACTATTATAGATATAAATTGGTTTATATTGCTTTGTGGCGGAAAGCTGCTCTCTATTGTGTCAAGCATTGCATAAAAAATCAGCCTGCTCTGAAGAGGTTACAAACTTGGTAAAAATGATGCAAGAACAAGAGCGAAGATAAGGATGAAGGAATACAGGAGAGTGATAAAATGGTGAAATGAATATGGGAAATAGCAGTCTAAGTATTATGCACATCTTCAATGCTCCTCAGAAATTATAGGACACCCCTTTTTCTTTTTTTTTCTTTTCTTTTTTTTTTTTTTTTTAAATAATATCTGCTTTTCCATATTGGTACTGAAAAATTCACACATTCCAAGGAAAAATAGGTGAAGTATTATGCATTTGACTAACAGAAGATAGATAAAAAGAAATTTTATTGCAGTTCTACATTATTTTTGTTATGGCAGTTTGGTGAAATGGGAACTGTGTTTGCTCAAGAATTTTCAAAAAGTACTTTATTTGTTACATCTGCTGTTATTTTAGCAAGACAATGATAAAAAAAAAATCTTTGGCAAAAATCAAAGCAAAATCTTTGTTTTCTACTACTCAGGGCTTCTTAAAATTATGTCTTACTGCAAAACAAAAACAAAAAAACCCCCACTTAGTTCATAAACCAATAACAAGTAATTTTAAGCTAGTCCTATATGTAGAGTACATCAAGTGTCATAATCAAACTTACTTTCATGAAGCTTCAGGTCTGAGTATGATTTTGAAATACCAAATTAGCATATGACCTTTACTTGTATTTTTAAACTTCTAAGAAGTAAAAAGAACTATACGGGTAAGGTATGTTTTTGGAATAGTGATTGCTAGGTGTGAAGTCCCGTGGAAACAGGAAAGTTTCTTTTGCAAGACCAAACATTATTAAAAAGTGAAGTAAGTAACTGAGTTTCTCTTCTTTATAACATTCATCTCAGGTAGGTGTCAGTGGCAGTAAAGAGTTGACTTTGAAAATTGATTTCTAAACTACGTAGACAATTATGAAGTAACAGGAGGAAAATGATACTAGGCCTTAAGAGTCATATTAATTAATCTCAACATAATGTTAAAGACCTACTTGTACTTGTCTTGTATTGAAGATCAGGTTAGGTGAATGGGAGGTAGCTGGAGAATTTCCAAGGCATCAAGTTTGCCTAAGGTGCTGAAAGAAGTCTTGTGACATCCCACTTGGCAGGTGTTTCGTTCACGGTCTGACGGTCTGGTGGAGCTTGTTGGACTTGGGCACCTTGCCACAGTAACATGTTTGACATGTATGTTTGGGATGGTCCCAGCTCAGCAGCACCACATTGCTGTTCCATGCTCTCTGGTCTAGCCATGTGCCCTGGTGACACACTGACCCCATGGGAAGGAAGCCAGGGATCAGGAGGAAGCCTGTGGTACTTAGGCCAGGGCTGATGTAGGCAGAAGAGGTGCATGCTGTGATGTAGTGTGAAATGAGTGATCTGCTCTCTAACCACTACCTATAACGAGTCTTGCATATGGACAGAAATCTGCCTTGTGGTGTTGACAAAGCTCAAGCCTGCAGATGTTAAACAAACAGTTGAAAATGACCATGCTGGGAGAGTTGAGTGGGGATCTTAGTTGTCAGAGGCAACTTGCATGGAGCAGTTTATCCAGAGACCTTTGGGAGACAATGATCCTGCAAGACAGCCCTCCTAAATTGGGCTTGACGGGTTATCCCCAAGGAGGGAGAGGAGCTTCTCAGTGAACAGTATGAAGGAAATATATTTTCACTTGGTATTTTTGCAAAGCCCAAACATTTCAAACTATGATAAGCACACAGCTGTGCAGCTGCCAAAGTGGGTTCTCACGTCCCTGGCCACATCCCCGCAGTGCAGGAAGCACACAGAGAGTTGGGCAGTTGATATCACCGGTCCTCGGACAGCTTTAATTTGCCTTAGCATCACTAAAATGTTGTAACAGCTGCCTAACTAGGCACTGATCTGAAAGGGACACCTTGCTGGGCCTAACCATGGGAATCTTCATTGCTGGTATAAATGAGGTAAGGCTGTCGTCACCTCATCATGACTGTTTTTGGGGGAGGGGGGGAATTGGAAATTTTCTAAAAAAAAATAGTGTTCACATGGAAACACTTTGTTATCTAAGTGGTTGATGCTGGGACCTTAGCATGGGAATCCCAATGTTGTTTATTTTTTAAGAAACATGGCATTTTTTTATCTTTTCTGTGTGATAAGAAAATTAGAAATTTCTATAACTCATTTCAGAACATTTAAAAATTTTGGTTAGTAGTTTGCCATCAACTTCAGTAAAAATAAGCTGGACTTTCTGTAAGCTCTGGTTATTATTGTTTCACTCTTCTTTTCTCCCTTTTCATCTTCTGTTTCTCAAACGATTGGCTTCGATCAAGCATCTGTATTCACATCAATAGCTTTGTTTTGCTACATCAATGTTTCATTGGTGTTATTGGACTGTCCTTGGATTTTGTGCAACTGTTGAGAAGGCTTGGCCATAAAGTTATGCATTTTAGGAAAAAAAAAAAAAGGAAAAAAAAGGCGTATTTTTATCTATATATTTCTCTGCATACATAGACCCTAGGAAAGTTTTATGAAGTTTATTTATTGAAGTACAGAATTTCAAAGGATGAATTGTCCATGGCCCTCAAAAGCTTATTTCCAGAATACCCAGTGTTGTTAGAGATTTGAGCCTGCGCGTGTGATAATTCATGGCAGTGTAGTTAAACGTGTGCATGCATTTGCAGGCTTAGTGCCTTATAGTGTGAATTCCTCTGGGCACAGGCTCTTAAGCTGTAGCTCTACATACACTTTTTTTCAGCAGCTGTGTGAGCTGAAGCTGCCTTGTGCCTCTTGCTAATAAACCTTTTCAGTAGGTAATATTTCAGCCAAATCATTTTTTTTAAGTTGATTTCACACCTGTCTGCACAAACAACTCTACGTACCAGAGTGTAGTATGTGGCTAGAAACAAGTTGGAGGTGAGGAAAGAAAGAGAATCTGCTTAGTAAACACAAGCAACAGCATCACTGCATGTCGAATGGCAGCCTGTCTGAGGCATCTGAATTACCAAGGGCATCTGAAGTACCATGTGGCCACACTTTGAATTGAGGACTTGAAATTGTGGTAATAGCGAAATTGTCTGCTGTCACAAGGACATCAAAATATGACAGATACTTGAGGGAAAGCTGTGACTTCTCTGTTAATTCTTTTGTTGCCTAATTTGTAGGGATGAGGACAGAAAATAACTAGCAGCAAATGATATAAACACAATAGTAGTATCATAGAAGGATTATTTGCCATAACTGGAATTTTATTTATCTTTTTTTTTTTTTTTTTTTTTTTTTGTACTGTGTGTTTGATGGCAGAAGAAAAGAGTAAGGCCTCATTTAGTGACCCTGAAGGAAATGATAGCTGTGCATCTGAATATAGGTGACTTAGATCAGATCAGCCAGGGAGATAGAAATGTTTAACATACTACTAATAAAATGCTCTGAAAGCAAATATTTAAGTAAGATTTTTTTTTCCTCCTTACATTAAATATACAGTCCTATGTCATCTTATTTCCCCTGCCAATAAGTAAATTATGTAAAAATAAAATAATAACATTGCTTATCACTAACTGGAATCTTGGTCACCCTTATTCAGTTTTCCTTCTTGTTTGTGAAAAACAAACAACATCTGCTGAGGGAGAGGGAAGGCAGACATTCTCATTGTGCCAGTAACATTGCCTCTATTTGCTTCAGATTGAACCTTGTGGAGCTAACAGTCTGGTAAGCACCCAGGGCTGCTGGGATATTCCTCACCTGGGCCTGTCTTAGACCTGCTTCCTTTTCCATTCTCTTTCCCTCCTGAAAGAGCATTTCTTTACCAGTTTATGCATAAGAAAATGAGGGAATGTAATAACAGACAAAGTGGAAAGTGATGCCCAAAATGCAGTGGAATAATAAAGAGTTAATTTTATAATTTCATATTCTAATCCACAGCTACTACCACTGCAATGCCTGTTTCTATAAGCCACTGTTGTTGACCAATTCATAAAGAAGCCCAAGTCTTTACAAGCTGTAAAAATCCAGCTTTCAGCCTATTTGGAGATGGCATCATTTTTCAACACGAAAGTGCGAGCGCAGTTCCTGTGGCCAGCATCGTTAGCACATTAGATGTTGCATGCTGCTGGTTAAAGGTCAGTTGCAGAATGTACAGAAATCTGAATTTGATTTCTGACCTTTTTCCCCTATCATGTTTTTTTTTTTTTTTTTTTTTTTTTTTTAACAAAACAAAACAAAACAAAAAAAGCCACCACCCTATTTTTTTTAAAGGAGGATCCACATAGACTGTTGTGTTATTCATGCAGATTGCAAGAGAAAAATATATACAGAGAAAAATTACATTTTTTTTTTCAAATGCTTAAAGGAAGGAGACATTATTATACTCATACTAGAAACGGAAAGAATTGGTAATAAAGTAATATGTTAAAAATCAGCAATGCAGGTCATGATTTTTACAGGACCGTTAACTGAAGTTTGTAGCTATATTTTAGTGTTTTACTTAACGGTATTGTTTTATAACAGTTATACACTATTAATTCAGGAGACAGCTTATTGAAAATATTTTTACAACACTGTTACTGCCCTCAACTTGTTCAGTGTGTCTTTTTAACTATGTGGCCTTTGTGTATTTCATTACTTTGTGCACTCCAGAAGTTAGGCTGAATTCAGAAAGAAAGCATGCGTCCTTTTCCAAGGTTCATGGTTCATCTATTGGTTCATGTAACTTCAAAGAGACAGTTCTGACATAAAAATTATGTTTCCCCACATCAAAGTATACATCAAAAATTTTATGAGGCCCGCAGCCTAACTCATTAAAAAAAAAAACAACAAAAGGTTTTACATTACAAAGAACAATTTTTGACCAGCTAATGGGCAGCCAGAGTTGCAATGATTTCTAAATTTCTAATAAGGTCAAGAAAGTGCAGAACATAAGAGGAATGTAAATATTGTTAGAATTTTCACTCTGTGATGCAACTTACACACATATTATTTTTTTTGGTCCGGTGATCTTCAAGGTTCATTGTGATATTCCTCAAAGTCAAAAATTCAGGACGAATCAATGGTATTAAGACCTACCATTACAGGAGGAAACTTTCTGTTTTTATAGTGCTGAAAAGCCACGTTTACAGAGACTGGGAACTGTCTTACCCAACAATTTCATTTTGTTGATATAATCATGGCTTTGTATAGCCATTTACATAATAACATTATAGGTCTGTAAGAGAAACAGGATTATATTATTCCATAACAAAGTTACCGAGCTATTGGCATTGTACTAATACTAAGACTCTGCTTTTACATATAATTTTCATGAAAATGCTATTTAAAGGAAATGATTTATCCATTATCACGCTGCTGGTTTTGTGGTCCTAAGTAGACCTCAAAAGCCTAGGCTTTTTGCTAACTGCCTGCTGGTTATAGTTAGCATTTTTACTCCAAATTGCCATGGAGAACAAACTCTCCTTTTAAAGGAGCAGCTTCTCTGTTCTTGTCCCCTACACACAAGTATGAGAGGGTGAAGTACAGTAAGAGCATATGTCTGCCTTTGGCAAATATGTTTCCTTTCAGGAGGATTTGCTTTTTGTGCACAGCTGTGTGTGCAAAAGAACAAGATATCCCAGCAATCCAGAGGGAAAGGATGAGCAGTGAGTGGACCAGACAATGGGATTGGTCCTCTCTGGGGGGATGCACTTCCTCGCAGTTGATCCCTCTGCAATGGTGAGCATTCTGTTTGGAAAGGTTGCATCAAGAACAAGGGATTCACTTAAAATGAACTTACTTCTAAGTTTTAAATTCTCAGTCATAAATTTTCACTGGAAATCTAAATAGCTCCCCGTTTTCCAGATCTGATCATTATGCAAAGCCTTTTTTCATGACAGTAGTAGCAAAAGCAAGTGCAAATAAATCCAGATGCACTAGTAGACTTAAGGCTCCCCTTGCAGCCTTGAGATGTGAGATGATACCTGTTGTCTTCATCATTTTTTACTGTCTAGCCATTTATGAAATGCCTACCCAGTGAAGATGTAATAGTTTTCATTTAAAATCTTGGTACTAGATATTTAGTCTGAGACCAGCTGTGGCACTTAAGTATTTCCTGCTTTGATGAACCAGATGATGAAATAATCTAATTAGTCTCCTCATGAGAAGCAGTCAGAAGTATGATAGCTTTCCTATTTAAGAATCAATAAAATGGCAAGATGGTAAAATCTGTCAGGGCATCTGTAACATGAATGTTTTATTATGAAAAAATGGAAGCCTCATACAGATCTGATTACAGAGGATTACTTATATTTCTTTGCAGTATCCAGGGATTAGCAAACGGTGTTCATCCTTTTGCATACTTTCTGCATTCATGTTTGTGAGAGAAGGGGGTATGTGAGTAAGAGTTACAAGTTTGAAGTGTTGGGTACTTAGTTTTATTTCTCCCCATGGGTACTGTAGATAAAGACTTAATTTTTGCCAAACCTTTATTCTTTCTCACCTTTATGCATAGAGGGTCCTGGAGGTACATGTGACAGTCCACGTCTGGTGTGAACTTTGGAAGTTTCACTGAAGTTAGTGAAGCTGTGCTGCTTTACATAAGGAAAACCATAGTCCTTTGCCTGGCAGTTACTGGTGTCCACTTTTCCTATCACCGTTGAGCCCTTCTATGAATTTCTCAGCACGTTCAGGCTGTAGAAAACAGGCAGATCCCTATAAGGCAGGCGTAGTAAACCATCAATGACTATTTTTTGACTCAAATCTTTTGTTATGTGACCCTAGTCTTTTTGCTCTCTGCGTCAGAAGTAGTTCCTACCATGTATTGCAGGGGCATCTAATCAAGCCACAATTACAGGCTGCATGTGTTTATGCTTAATCCTTTGCCTTAAAGGAGCTGAGCTGCTGCTGGCAGTTAAGGGTGTTTGCCTTGTGAACGTCGCAGCCTGGCTTTAAAATTTGCTTTTCTAAACCACCTCCTGTAGAAATGAACTATAGCTGCTGTTTCTATTTAACATTTTCAACATCTTTTATATCTTTTATTGACCCTTACAAACATCACAAACTACTGGGTTAGAAATACTGAGCTAAGTATCTAGCAACGCTTGCATCTAAGTCATGCAGCATGTTGAAGCTATGCTCTGTCTTTTACAGTAACACCTTTACCAGCAGACATTCCCTTTTATCTACCCGTCCTCATTTAACTTGTTCAAGTTGTGATATAAATCTGTTTAGATTGAAAAACACAAAATATTTCAGGATCCTTTCTAAAAGCAGCTGAAGCATTTATCTACTTCAGTTAGAAATACTCTCGCTCAACTTAATGCAGCTTGATGCCTGGGGAGAGCTTAATATCATGGAGTTCTCCCCCTGGATGGGGATCTTTAATGTATCACCGGTGACTAGAAAGTTTTCTTTGACATTTACAGTGGCTGTTGCCATTTCTTACCTTCTAACATTTCCAGGCAGTGAGTCTTCCAGAAGGGTCTGAGCAATCTCAGGCTGAGGCTCACTTGTCTCCTCTGGGAAGTTGTTTTGCAGTTTCGAATACCTCAGCTATTCATAAAAAGGCAATGCAACTTCACTAGCCCCGAAGAGTACATCTGTCTCACTGAGTCACTGCAGAGATGCTGAAAACAAATATACTTGCCAGACCTGTAGCAGCGCTTGGTTGCTTGGCTGTTTTGTGCAGATCACAGAATCACAGAATTTTCTAGGTTGGAAGAGACCTCAAGATCATCGAGTCCAACCTCTGACCTAAGACTTTTTAGGAAGGGTTTTGGGCAGACAGGTCAGGATGGCAGAAACACTGCAGCCAGGATGGCAAGTTAATGGGAGCAGGAGCTGGACTCCTTTATTATCTGGTTCATTAGAGGAGGAAGCACTTAACTGTCATGGATGGTGTCAGGCAATGTATAGCACCAAGGAGAAAAAAGGGAATTGTTGAGTATGACCAACGAGGAGTCCAGGAAGAGGTGACTGGTAACATGAAATGAAGGAACTTTTATGAGAACCTACAAGAGAAAAGTAAGAAGCCTTGACAAACTCTGAATTCCAAAATAAGGGGTCAGTATAAACATTAGGATTCCTGGTGAAAAGTAGTAATTGAATGTATGCCAAGCTTGTGTTGAAAAAGAGAAAGGAAGTCTCTACTACTAACCTTTAAAATGTTTAATGAACCTTTCCCTTATTTCTTGAAAATTTTGCTTGTGATGAAAGTTTCATTTAACTTGTGCAGTCTGAGCTCATTTCTGAGTTATTTTCTCCTCCCAGTTTATATTGGCAGTGTGCTCAACTGTGCATGATGCAAAATGCTCAGCCATGTATAATAGAAAAAATCAGAAAGGCAACTCAGGCCTTCAGCTGTTGTATTTAAAGAACCACCTTTTACATGCTCATTGTCAAGTAACTGGCTCAGAGTCATGTGTGCGAACCATAAACCAGTTTTCTGGTTTATTTAGTCCATCTTTGGAAGGATAATTGTAGGAGAAAAAAGAAAAAGGAAGCTCCAAAACAGGATGAGAAAAAGCAGAAGTGATGGTTTCAAAATGCTGCAATAAAGGATTGCCTGAAATAATGCAATTTAAAGGAACAGCATTCCATTAGACAGTGCTGCGGTACATTGTGGTGTTCACAGCAATTGATCTTTTGTCATTCTAGACCTGCATTTGCTTGAGACTTATTTATGCTTTCACATGATTTTGAATATTACTAAACATGGCCGTCTGGCTCTTGAAAATCCACTTAGAGACAGGAATATTGTGTTTCCTTAGCTCTAAACAACAGGAATGCTCAGCAGGTACAGCTGGTACTTCCTCAGCCAATTAATAGAACAAAATAGTACTTTTTTTTTGCTTGACCTAGTAGTGTCACCAGTTGCCCATTTCCAGCCTAAACTGATAATTGTGGTGTGCATAGATTTTGAATGTGCTCAGTGCCTGGGAGAGGTTTTGTCTTGCCAGACAATCAAGATGGATGGGCTGTCTGCTGCTTACTTCTAATTTAACTATGGAGTAAGACAACAAAAAGATCACAGCAGGGAAAACAGTCCACATTTGCATCAAAAGAAGACATGCAGGTTACTGAATGAACTGAATGCAGATCCAGAGGGTGATGCCAGTTCTTTTACTGCATGCCCGAGACTGTGTCCATGGTTCCCTATCTTAAGCACTGTGTTCTTCTGAAAACCCTCTGTTGTGCCAAAACTGGCTGTCAACTGAAGAAAAGCAGCAAATATCGAAAACCACTGATGGTGGCACTAGAGGCCTATCCCTCTATCCTCCTCCCCAGAAAGCTAATAAAGAACATCAAAAATAGATGTTATCAGGCCATCAAGAATTAACAACATGCAGCAGATGGTTACACCTACCCTTTGCTATATATCTAATTTTAGCCCAGACTATTTACCAGCAAGTTGTGGCAAAGGTTAAGGAATCCAGCACCAAAGAATGGGAAGCAAGTAGAGATAGGAGGGAACGGAGAGGTTCTCTCTCCCTTCTGGCCTTGTTTTAGGTTATCATTTTTAATTAGTGGCTTTGCACACCACAGTTACTCTCAGTGAAATGAATGAAGGCGATGCTTTCAACCTCAGTCTATCAACAGGTAGTTAGAAATTAGTCTTGAAGTCTATGACATACCCAGGAAACTGGGAGTTGTATTTTGTGACTGAGACTGAACCATGTCCCTGAAGTGTTATCAGAGGAAATGTAATTATGTTATGCAGTATATGTGTGTGTCTGTGTATGAATGTAAATATGTATTTTCAGTCTTTGTTTTGCCCTTACCTGGAATTTTCTCTTTGCTTTATTTGTTTTTCTTTCCTGACACTAGCAACAGTATGATTTAGGACAACAAATAGGCATTGATGCATGCTGCATCTGCCACTCCTGTGAGAGATCATCTAGGCTGAGAGCATGTCTTCACCACCGGCTTAATGCAGGCCCTCCCCAACATTTTAGTACAAATCTCTCTGTCAGCAGCATGCTGAAATTTCTCACCCAGGCTTATCTGAGCTTTGAACAGGCATTTGCTGGCCAAGGGTTAAAGCCATGGTATTGCTAAAGGGCAATCTCTGAACATCCAACCAGGTGATGCTGCTGTGCCGTGAACCACAGGGCCAGGGAGTGACTGCAAAGTGCTAGGAGAGAATGAAACGCCCTGGCATATCTCACCCCAAGATGAAGGAAGCTTCCAGCAGGGTCAGCAGACCCCACGACAGACGCCTTTGAGCCCAGGTGCTCTGGTTTTCCAACAAGAGGAGAAGTTGGAACCACTGCTGGAGGACCCCCCTGAAGCAGCAGGCCCCCCAGCAGGGACAGCCAGAATTTTGTGGCCCCACCAGTGTCTGCTCTGTGTTCCCTCCCCATTGAAGTTTGTTGCAAAGCCAGGCCAATTTTAATATGGAGGTGGCTGATGGGTGTGCATGCTCACCTTCTGCAGCAGAAGACCTTGTCTGTGGTGCTAATCAGGGGGCTGATGGATTTCTTTGTTCCAAATCACACTTTTTTGGGGGCCTTTCCTTGCTATTTCTGTACTAGGCTGTAGGGTTTCACACAATAGGGTTTTCACATACCAGGAAAATGCAGGGAGTCCTACATATTAGAAGAGATTTGGAAATGTCTGAAGGAGCATGTATGCAATGGGAGGATTTTCCCCGAAGCACTGGGAAGACTACACTTGTGAAAAAACCTTCCCTTGTTCTTTCTTTGAGGGGCTTCTGTATAGATTTAATTTCTGATTTGCTTAATTGTCGTAACACCGACTGCCTTTCCTCATGGGAAGTTACACGAGATATTTGAAATGTTTCTCCATGGTGGAAGCTTTGTTTGAACAGCACTTCAGTGAGAAACACACTGCCCTGTGTTGCACAAGTGAATAAAAATGGCCTGTAGCCCTGGTTCTGATAGACTGACTAAAACCAGTGAGTTTTCTGTATTTTGTGGCTGGTTTGAAGTGCCTTAATGTTATTGTTTTTTATATTTATTATTTAACAGATGTCTCCTGGGAAGACAGCACTGGCCTCTGTAGTTGGTTTGTCTGTTTCTAAAGAATAGAAAGCTCACAATGCTCTTCATTTTGAAAGTTATGTTAATGGAAATAGGATGGCTGATTCCTTTTAAGGTTCAGTTTTCACGGGTACAGTTGGAAAGATGATTTTTGAGGAATTGTTTGAGGAGTTTTGCCTTTTCCTATACACACCTGCATGAAATTTCTCAGATACGTCAATATAAATTTCTGTGTGTATTTCTGCACAAATATTTTTTGAGGGATGCAAATAGCCTTTTGGGACTCGTTGCAATCCGAAATGCTTGTCATATGAGTAAGGTAAAGCACAATTTATTATTCCTTAATGAATGTTGTAGCCCTGGTGAGCACAGTCTATGCAAGTAGCCCCACTGATGCCACTAATTTTTGCAGAAGTCAGTGCTACCCTGTGTGTGCATTTAAGGACAGACAGCTCTTAACTCAGTGTAGCTTAGTGTACCCCAGGATTTTCAGGGCTTCAACTTCTCTTCCACTTCAGTTTGCGTAGCATCTAGTAAAATTGTTTGCAGGGCCAACACTGCTTTTACAGCTGAGCCTTTAGTTTTCACTTGTTCTTATTTAATACAAAATGAAAATGAAAAATAAAATGAAAGAAAAAAATACTTCAAAAGTTTCTTATTCCCATGCCCCTTTAATTAAGATCTCAAGAAGTTAATAACTTCTAATAAATTCTAGAAAAAAAAACAGAGAACATCTGGCATTCGATATCATAGCAAAGATGGAAAACAAAGAGAAATGTTTTTGCCTTTATCCAGCTGGCTGCACAGTCCTTGGGCAATGAGCAGTGAGCCAGGATCTGATCCGTTTCCTCAGCTGCCTTAAACTGCAACAAGACTTAAAAAGATACTTTCTAGCACTAATGACAATGTTCAAATTAAACTTTTAGAGGATGCATTCAAGTTGAAAGTTTGAATACGTTGACGCACAAGAGGCAAATGCCCTTCCTCTAAAGGACTTTTTTTCTCCTGCACACTCAGGAACTAGCAGCAGCCTTGAGTAAATTGAATGCAGTATGTGAGAGAAGTATAACATAGCATCCAGTCGCAATACAATGTATTCAAGTATTTGTCCATATGTAAGCAGTTAATTGATTGTGTTGCTATGAAGCACAATTCAAGGCTATTCTCTTTTCTTTAGCACGAAGCTGTACAATTACAAAATCATGCAGGTTGCAAAATATATTTAAGGGCAAGGTAGGCTTAACTACAGCATTGTAAATGACAAAGAATATTTTTTTTTTTTGCTTGTTTCTGTCTTACTGTACCCTTCATAGCTCAGGGACAGCATCTGGTGCTCAGTAAAATCATTGTATTTAGCTTATCTGTTAGGAGAAGTGAAGAAAAAAGAAATTGTGGTTTCCAAGGGCATACATTCATGATAAAAATGGTTCACATTTAAAGTACTGATTCTTGACCAGTCCAAACCATTCACATTTTATGATTTAAGCCTCTCAAAAATGCAGTGATGTTCAAAACATAAAACAAAACAAAACAAATCAAAATACAAAAGCAACAAAGCAAACAAGCAAAATCAACCCAGAAGCCACATTATACAGGGATTATTTTCTTTGTTCTCTCTTTCTAAACCTTTTAAACACTTTTTCTCCATGATCATGAAGTCTAGAAACTTATTCTTTATATAAAGATGAGATTCTCCTGGAAAACATTACTCAAAGGTCTGGGGAAATGCTGGAAATTTAAGAAATCATGAGAGTTAGACTCTCTGTTTTCTTCTACCCAAACATCCACCTGTTCTGTGCAAGGCTGATGTGAAGAAAAATGTGAAAACAGCACTCCTTCTTACATCTGCTTTCTTCAGATCCCAATACAGAAAACCAGACATGTCTTCCTTGGCTAGAATATTTTGCATTTTTTGGGCTGGTTTTCCTGATTATTTATTTATTTATTTTCCTTCGGTCAGCCATCAGTGCAGCTGCAGCCAGTGCTGTACGGCATCAGGAGGGCAAACAGGACCACTGGGTGCGTGGATGCTCCACCAACCTGTGTCCTCTGGTGTTGAGAGCTAGAAATGAAGACAAGTGGCTTCAAGTGACTTCAAGACAAGTGGCAAGTATCCTGTTCATCCCAGGACAGAGCAAAGCCTATCTGCTCAGAGATGCTCCCGTCTGCTGTAGGCAGCGCTCTTGGGGTGCAATGGTGAGGAAAGGGTAAAAGGAGGAACAGGAATTTTATATGTTCAAAGAAAAGCCAAAGCTCATTAATGGTGTACTGCATTTCTACTGTCCCAGCAAATGGCACAAGCTTTCTTTACCTCTATTTTTGTGCAAGCACACTACACTTTGAAATATACAATTTGTGTGTGGGGGGTGTGGGGTGTCGGGGAGCTGGGGAAAGTGACAGTGTAAAAGCTATAATTCTAGTTATAAATTACATTTATGAGATAGATAAATGTTGTAATATAGTATTTGGCATCCTAATTCCTTGCTGATTAAGGCAGACAAAAATGTTTGTGAGATATCCTCAAAAGCTGTTATTTTAATAAATGACAAGCTGATTCTGCACTGTAATAGGCAGGAGATTTTGAGCAACTTAAATAGTATGATGTTCTTTGGAGGGCTGTTGGAAAGGAAAAGGAATAAGTGTTTAAGAGCTCAAAAATGGATTTAATTGGGGAAGTAAACTCATTGTAAATTATGAATAGCTTTGGGAGAGGAATTTTCACAGAGAAATGTTACTTGATCTATCTTTTCTATATATTAGACATTTTTTTTCTATATATAAGAGGATGAAAGCACACCCCGTACATCTTCAGTTACGGTGTCTGTATCAGCTAACGTCCCTGAGAGTGCCAATGTCATGGATCACTTCAATGCATAAAAAAAGAAAATGGATTATGTATTACTGTATAAGTTCTTGGATTTTTTTTTTTTTAATTTGATAGAAAGTTATGAGTTTTCACATCATTGTTGAGACCCTAAAGCAGTGTACACAACGTAAGAAATGCATCATACCTAATAAAGAGAGGAAATTGAGGAGCTGAAACAGAATGATAAGGGAAAAAAAAAAAGATACATTCATGATCCTGGAAAATGACTGTTATGTTTTGTTTTAGAAATTAAAATTACTTCAACAAGGATTTATCATCAAAGAAAAGTAAATGTGAGAATAAAAGCCAGAAAAAAAATGAACAAGAAAACAAACAAACAAACAAAACAAAACAAAACAAAAAAGCAAAGCATCACCACAAACAGAAAGCCTTTTTTAGGTAGAAGACACAAATTAAGATAAAAATTGAGTTTATAAAGTATTTCTAGTTAAAATGTTTCATTTAATATGAATGATAATACAAAGAAATGTATTTGAATTTCAAAGCAGGTTTATTACCTATTGTAGAGCTTCTTGCTGCTACTCAAGTAGCTGTGATTTATAACATCCACTATGAACTCAGCTATAAAGAAGTTTATCGGTTAATAGTTTTGTTAATGCTGCTGCCATTTTGGTACTGAAGCACCATTTGCTCTTTTTATCTGAGGGATATAAACAAAACAAAACACCCCAAATCAAAAAAAAAAAGCAAGAACCTATAGAGAGTTAACATTTTTTGAGGGTGTTCTTGCCCAAACTCTTTTGACGCTGCCACCTGCAGCAATTGCCCAGCTTAGCTCTTCATTAACCATTTGTTGGATTTTGTTTCCATGACAACTTCCTATATTATAATATCTTATAAATTCAGTAGAATTCAGCCATCAACTTAAAACACCTAAATGTTTCTCTGAGTTGCATCCCTTGTTTCCTTGGCAACTTCATCCTAGGATATTTTGAGGCACCCAAGACAAATTCCATTGCATTGATCTTTTTAATGAATTTACACTGACCTGCAGTATACACATTGTACCAAACTTAAAATATTAGATGACAGAAGCTTTATTGATTTCATTCAAATGCTGCTTCTCAGCTGAAATCCAATTACTTTGCCCCAGTGCGTACATGTTCCCCATTAAGGCTGCAAAAACAATGCTGTAAGGCATTATCTATACTCATTTAGACCAATCTGAAGATTAAAAACAACTTTGCATACTGAAAGCAATATTTCTGACAAAAGAAAGGACACATTTTTGCTGCTTCATAGTAATGTCTAATTATTAAGATAAATTCTAATGAGAAAAGGTAAATGTGGAAGAAACCACAAGAAGCACTGATGCTTGCAATCTATTTGGTATATCGACAATGTGGTATCTAAAAAAATCATAGCACAAGAAAAACTGTAGATGTTATATTTGCTCTTCCTTAGCAAATATATATGTATTTACACTTATTCTATGCTGGTCACAAAATAAGCCAAAAGTTGGTGACTGATTAAGTCTGCCCTCATTCTACACGTGCTCTAACATGCTGTCTTGGAGCAATGTAAGATGTTGAAACAAACCGACTGAATCTTGTGTCTTGATTGCAGCCTCTTCCTCTAAGGTCCCTTAAAGAAACAGTGGCCAGTTCTAAGTCAATATTTAGTCTCTACTGTGGGTAAAGTTCATTTTTATCTCCTACTTTTCTTCTTTCACATGGAACAGTCCCTCAGCATAAAAAGGTGAGATCTGGATTTGTGATATTTGAATGGAAAAGCAGAAAGCAGAACAGATCCTGCAAAATTAGTCTCTTTTGTGTGTATTTCTTACCCTAGAAATCTAAAATCCACATGCTTTCCCTATCTTCTGATTATACATGCAACAGACTGGAGATGGATGTCACACCCACCTGCCTTATCTAATCCTATAAGGCTTTATTTTCCTAGTGTTAACTCATATCCTATTATTTCTAAAACTGGCCTACCATTGTATGTTGGTCCCTGTGCTTTCCTCAACCCCAGCATCTTCCCATTTTTATCCTGTCTTCTTTTTGTCTTTATACCACATTCTAACCTAAAACTAAAAACAAACCCGGGCAACATGATGAGTGTACAGGCTGATTTAGTCTTTGCACAGATGTCTATGGGAATATATTTACAAAACCATTAAAGTTAGCACCCACAGAGTCCTTTGATGACATCCTTTTCAGATTTCTCCTGCAAGGGTAATTTGCTGCTTTCAAAGGTGTACTGGAAGCTTTTGTGGATTGCCTTTGTTGATAGCATGAATGTCTTCAGTTCACTTGTATTTATTTATTTATTTATTTTTCAGAGGAAGAATTATCTGAAGTCAAGTGAGCACTCTGCAGCTCCCGTGCTTGCTCTATTGACAGCCTTTAGGTGCATCTGCTTTTGGAACCAGAAGAAAAATTATGCTCATGCTTGTATCCATATACGCTCAATTAGGAACAGGTGTCGACTTCGGTCAGCTATTTCAATCCCCTTGGTCTTAAAAGTTCTTCACAAGGGTGAAGAAATTGCCTTCTTACTTGGCAAGGACGATGTTCGCTTCCGATTATGTGTGACAGAGATGTTCTGGCTGAAGGAAGAGCTATTTTCTGAGCATGCATCAATATGAAGTTTTAATCTGAACCAGTCAGCCTTATCCAGGAAAGGCATCTGGGAAGTCTTTTTTTTTTTTTTTTTTTCCTTTTTTTTTCTTTTTTTTTTTTTTTTCTTTTTTCATAAAAACCCTTGACATCTATCTCCAGTCTGTTGCATGTATAATCAGAAGACAGGGAAGTAGTGGAAGAGGACAAGAACCATGCTTTTACTGCTGTGGGAAATGGTTGTCATTGTGTCAC
Source organism: Aythya ferina (assembly GCF_964211825.1). Classification (NCBI taxonomy): domain Eukaryota; kingdom Metazoa; phylum Chordata; class Aves; order Anseriformes; family Anatidae; genus Aythya; species Aythya ferina. Next base: position 110,189,786 of record NC_140297.1, read on the forward strand.
GGAATCTCATGATTTTGTGTAAAGGAATAGAATAACTGCTGGCAAAGAGATGAGCAAAAGATATTTTAAAAGAGAAGAGTATAAATTTTCAGTTGGGGTTGGTACCAAGGAACAACCTCAGTTGGAAGAGGAAATTAACTACCTTCAGCTTTTGAAAATTATAGCAAGCACAGAGAACTTAGCAGAGTCTTGATTAACATCAATGCTAATGGACAGGTATGTAACACTTGAAAAAATATTTGAGCAATACAGTTGTATTTAGACACCAAGTAACAATGGCTTTGTAAGAGGTAATTGGAGGTGATTAATTCATATTCATAAAAAATTAAAACTATTACAGAGTGTCCAAAGGAGGGCTACAAAGATGGTGAAGGGTCTGGAGGGGAAGACATATGAGGAGCAGCTGAGGTGCCTCGGTGTGCTCAGCCCCGAGCAGAGCAGGCTGAGGGGAGGCCTCATGGTGGCCTGCAGCTCCCTCACAAGGGGAGCGGAGGGGCAGGTGCTGAGCTCTGCTCCCTGGGGACAGCGACAGGACCCGAGGGAATGGCATGGAGCTGGGACAGGGGAGGGTCAGGCTGGGGGTTAGGGAAAGGTTCTGCACAGGTTCTCCCCTGGGCAGTGGTCATGGCACCAAGCTGCCAGAGTTCAAGCATTCAGACAACACTCTCAGACATGTCGTCTGTTATTTCAGTGGTCGTTGTGGGTCCCTTCTAACTCGAGATATTCTGTGATTGTAAAAGGAGATAGAAAGAATTCATTAGCTGTTTCTCTCAGCCAGAATGATCATTCTTCTACCTTGTGTCTGTTGTTTTCTTTCTTTCTTTCTGCTGGCAGGAAATGGTCCTTTGAAGACATAACGACTTGTCTAATTTTCTGCATGTTAGAAGTCTCATTAAGCATAATAAATTATTAATGCCAAAGAGATTATGGTGGAGGGCATTTGTGGGATCAGATCTGCAAGTGTTAAAGACTTCTGGAAAAAGCTGTGGCCTGTCTATACAGTAGTGGTTTACTGGGACACCAAGCTTGATAGTGAGGTACAAATAATATTTATAAGAATCAGATTATATGATGAATGTGTATTTTCAGGCAAATTTAAGATGTTGGGCAAGTCAAATGTTAAGAATCTTCCTCATCTCTTGAGCTAAATTATATCTTAAAAAGAATTACACGGGTTCTTTCAAAATCTCAGACACATTTCATAGTGTTTGGTAGATGACTTACACTGCTGTTATGCAGAATGCACTTTAATTAGGATTTTAATGGATTTCTTGTGTCACCATTCAGGGTTATAATATGCTGTTTTCTCTGGTGTTTTAGCCTACTGGTAAAATATTAATACTACATTTTTAGGCGAAGCTGTTCTTTGAAAATATTGCTTTTTTCTTGTTTTTCTCAGACTAATTGTTCTCTGATGTGCAAATATTGCTTCTTCATTTAGGTGGGAGTACAAATACACGATGGACTCATTGCTGCAAAGGATTAGAGGACTAAGTTCAGGAAAGACTGTGGAAGTCTCCAGTGACTTCAGTTGGCTTTGGATCATGCCATAGCAATATTTTCAAGATAAATCTTTTTAGTTTGGTACTGACACTAGTTTTACAGCAGTAAAACTTAGTAAGTCAAGGTGTATTTTTTGTTAAAGTATACGATGTTGAGAAGTATTACTGCAAATATTTTTTGAATGAGATTATCCATTTGTTTTAGTCACAGTTTAGCTCAAAGCAAGCGATATTAACATACATATATTTGAAATAAATGTGTTTGTTGTGTGTATAGAATCAGTTTTTTTTGAGATAATGTCTTGGTATACCACTACTTTCAAATCATTGACAGAAGTGCGTATATTTTAGAAGGGAAGGAAGAATAGCAAGAGAAGCTTTATTTACTTTGGAGACAGCTAAAAATAGGATGAGAGAATGCTGATCTGTGCTTCTGCTTTTGGTGTAAAGAATGTAAAATATATTGTCTTTGTTTGTTGCATTCAGTTTAATTTCTAAGTTGAATTCAGAGGGATTGTCAGAAATGACAAAATGCTGCATAACACGGTAGTACCTCTTCTGCAGCTGGGCATATGCCAATGGCCTGAAGGCTACATCTGCTTTGCATATGAATTTACATAGCATATTCATCAGAACCTAATATGCAGGGTTAGCCTTTATATATGTGTATAGCTTACAAAGCAACTGCATAAAATGTGTTTCAAAGGCTGCAGGGGAAAAGGGCATAAAAAGGAAAACTGACACTTCTTGTGTCCATCCCTCTCTTCATGCATTATTTAATGTGCCTTGCACTGCCAATGTGCATCAGGCTGAAATTCTTCAGGAAAAGAAAAAAGGGAAAAAGAAAAAAGGAAAAAAAAAAAAAAAAGGAAAAGAAAAAAGGTTATCACAAGCTAAAAGCTTGTTTGGAAGACAAAGAACCTCACCAGTCGGATGATCTTTGTCCTGAAGCTGAAGGTTCACTCTCCTAAGTACAAAGCAACAATGTAAAACAGGAGGATTTTGGTGCCAGCAGCAACCCTTACGTACACAACAGAGTGCTCGGAATCTCTTCCAAAACTGCCCAGGGAGTGAAGTGCAACATTCACACTCGTCCCCTATCTACTTTTGATTTCCTTATGTGAAGTCTAAAAGCAGTGAAGACCTTTGGGTGCAGTTTTCAGATGATGATTGGCCTCAGGAGCCTCAAGTTTTTTCTTCTCTCATGCCTGAAAAAACAGGTCTTTTTGACAAGAAGTTCTTGGTGGCCAAAGATTCTCCTCCTTCTTCACCCCTTGCTTTAGAGAGGGGCAGTATGAAAAAGTATGTTGGGGAAGAAGTAGATATGACCCTTTACAATTGCATTTTGATCACTTGGGGCTTCTGCAAAAATGTGTAAATGTGTTTAAGCAAACCCAGTCCTTCAGAATGAGCACTGGAGATACCTCTGGGAAAATCTGTCTTTTAACCAGAAAGCTCAACAACATCAAATCATGCTTTAGTTTCAGAATTTCAGAATATTAAATTTCAGAATTTAATTTAAGAACCAGAGAATGTAGGGGTTTTTGTTTGTTTGTTTGTTTGTTTGTTTGTTTGTTTATTTTTTCTTCTTAATGTTTTCTCTCTTATTTCTCTTTGTTTCTTTTAAATGAAAGCTTAAATTTGACTCATCTGATGAGGTCATCATTGAACCATGGGAAACAAATTATGTGTTTTCTATATCACATTTTAAGGTGAGCAACCAGACAGAACAATGGACGTGCAGTCTAACAATACCTTAAAATCTTAAGAAAGAGGGATGGGATCTTTCATTGTAGTAGTACAGTTGAGGCCAATGAACATCACCACACTGTCCTCACATATAATACCTTTTGTTTAGAAATCAGAGCAAAAATAAGGTTGAAGTGTCAGATTCTGTGCTTGTGTCTGTGTTAGAGCCCACTTTATCTTTGTTACAAATATCTGTTGGGTCTGAGAATGCTCGTGCTCAGTTGTAAATCAGAACTCACCCCTAGATGACACCTCAGCTTGAGACCAGCACCCATACATACCCTGGGCCAGACCTGCTCATGAGGCTTGAAGAAATGGATAGATATTTGTATTGCAGCAGAGTCCTGCTCACATTAAGGCTGCACATGGTATTCATTTGGAGAGATCTATTCGAGTCTCTGTCAAATATTTGCTTTTCACCTTGAAATAACGCATGCTCGTCTTCAGTCAAGGTCACTTTTTCTTGGGGACGTTTGAGCCACAGCAGATCTTTTCTGTGCAGAAAATGACTTCCCACCCAATCCACATGTATTACTGCAATGCGAAAAGTAATGCCTTTGCAGTTCAAACAGGAAAGTGCCTCAGTGATTTGGAATAGACACTGTAAATCTGATGGGAAGTAAGCGGCTAGGGTTACAGGTATCTGACCCAATTGTGTGGTAAAAATCCATTTGATTTGTCTACTTGTAAGGGTTTTTACATCACACTTTCAACACAGTTGCTCTTTTTCTGTAAGATAGAAACCTCTTTATATTTTAGACAAGTGATGTACCAATATTGAATGAATGTGAGCTCTATTTATGTTTGACTGAGTTCTTTAGTCATGGTCTGATCAATCGTTCCTGATGCTCACAGGAGGCCTTTCAGCCGGCTTTGCTGAACTTTGCACTGTCCTCAGAGTATGACTGCAGTATGATTGAAAGGGAGGGCTCCAGAAGTCTTCGCTTATCCTAGATATTTTTCCCCTGGTAGGTACATCAAGAGCTTCACATGACTTTCATGGTATTTTTTTTCAAATCTATGCAAAAATAATTATATATTAGAGGTATGGTAGTAGGGCAATGTTTTATAATATAAGTAATAAAACTTTAGAAATTGAGTGCCTTAGTTTTGCAAATACACTTGACAGATACTTCTGCGCTTGCTATATTTTTTATTGCAAAAACGAACTGTGAAGACAATGATGGGTAAACTAGTCTAGGGGCTCCAAATATTAGTGACTGTACTTAGTGTAAAACTATTGACATTGAGATTTTTATGCTGAAAAGTTGCAATGAACTTCTCATTTTTACCTGTTTTCATTCCAAGATTATATCTGAAAATTATCTATTGGCTGTGGATAAGTTATAACTATACAGTCACGAAATTCAGTTGCAACAGCTGGTAGCCTGCACTGTGGCATCCACCTTCACATGTGCCTAGAAGATCCATGTTTAATTTACAGCTCTAATTTTTCATTTGTCTGTCTAAGGCAGATTTGGATGTGTAACTAATATCACTGAAATATATGAATGCATTTCCATAATTAGTGTCTTGTGAGGATAGACTTGGATTTAATGGGGGATTCAAGTCTTAAGTGTCTTGCAAATTGTAATATATTGATTAATACTATCCTCTCAACCAGAACATAGTTTAACAGCCACCTGTTTCCAGAAAATCCAGAAACCCACAACTGAAGTAACTTAGCATTTCAATCAGAAAAGTAAATGAAGTTAGATGGATACATTGCAATTAAACTACCTTTGTAAAATAACATTTTTGAGGCCTTAGTTGGCAAACATTTGGAAATAATTTTGAATATTTTTACACAGGATGTATTCAGTAATTAGAACAGGCCCTCCAGTAATCTTTCATACACTAGTAATATTATTTCAAAGTGGGAAAGCTGAATTATTAAATGACTTAAGGGCACAATATTTACCAGATGTAATCAGAGTCTGAGAATGAAGAACAAGCAAGGTTTGTTTTTCTTTATAACTGTTTCCTTCAGCAATCAAACAGGCTTCTAAAAAACACCTGAAATCAGACTACGTATCCTGAGCAGGGGTGGGTTTGCTTCCTTTGGTCCTATTAAATTAAATTTGCCAGGTATGTTACACTGAAATTGTACTTTCCGAGAAGGAGCACACCTAGACAAAAGGAAAATGAGAACACCATGGAAATTAGTATCACTCCTCCTGGTGCTATTGAGCTTGCCTTTGTACAGGGTGCTTGAAGCTCAGTCTTTTCTATTTCTTAGGGGAAATCCAGGAACAATTGTTAGAGGAGTATCACTTCTGAAAGGAGCATGCAGGGGGATGAAAAATGAACGTTAGTTGCCAGAGGATTTTTTTTCCTTCCTGTGGGAATGTTAGGCTCATGGTGGTGGCCTGTTACATTGTAATGAACAATTTGCTCAGATTTCTCAAGACATTTCTCAAATGCATGATTTGCTTTTGTACGGAAGAATTTTCTTATCTGTATTTCGTAAGGTGAGAAGAAATTCAGAAGGAAATAATTACAGACATGGTGTCCTGCCAGGAAGTATTCAGTTGATTTATTGATCAGGCTTGTGAGGACTCCCCTGGACCAGAAGTCCTCTGATGCCTGGGTTTGCTGCTGGAGGACAGCATCTGGAGTAATTTCTACCTGCAACAGAGGAAGACATTATTCACTTCTTTTAACAAGATACCCGCAATTCAAAGTGCCTGCGAACAGCATGCCTACAAAGTTTATCCATGTCCTTGAACCTGCATTATTTGGTCTAAAGTGACAGTGGAGCTGGACTAAGTACGAATGACTGAAATTTCAAAAATATTAATCAGCTTCATTCTTCTGTTTGTTAAAAGCACACTGGAAAGAGAATGAGGTCTGAAAACAGAATTGTAGAATCTCATTGCAAAATACTTTTCTATCCAAGCAAGATAAAGAAACAAGTGTACAGTGTGTATAAAGTCTGCAGTAATTGGCTCAGACCTGTGATTCTCCTTACACAGTGACAGAGAGCATTTTCCTCTTGGGGACTGTACTGCAGTGATTGCCATTCCCCCACAGACAACCGGCCTCCCACTCTTTATCTGATTGGCTGGAGAGAGATAAAAGGAGAAAAATGTAAAGTCAAATGGGTATTTCTCAGGTATAGAGATTTCCATGTCCTCTCGTGCCCTGGGCTTTGTTTATCTTTGTTGCTACACCATCTGCAGTTCTACCCTTGGCCTGTTGCTAACGGCTGCCCATTGAAGGTCAGGCGTGGTCACAAAGCTCCTGGACCGTCTGTCACCTCACACAGGGAAAAACCGCCTGTTCTGCTATCAGCCAGCTCCAAACTGTTACTGAATATCATTCTTCAGCATCTTCCTACTTTTTCCAGAAGTTCTTTCTTTCTGTACATTTTCCAATTTGCACAGAAAATCATAGTTTTATGCCTTTGTACCTGAGGCTCAGGAATCAAGGACATAGCTATTGATGGGGGGCTTTGGCAGTGTGCTAAGTGTGCAGTGAAAAAGAGTCCTTGTCCCAGCCTCTAAGATCCTTGTGGTATTGTTACACACAATAGAAAACTAAAATAAACACATTAACCAAACTAAAAGACTTTTCTGGTCCTCATACAGAGGTAAAGAAAAGGTATCTATCCAGTTTTTCTTCAGAATGTCAATGTATTTTATTTTCAGTTAGAACATTTTTCAATTTTATTTTCAATTAAAACATATATTATTTTCAATTAAAATATTTACATCCTATACCCCTTATATAAGAGTAATTTCGGTTTGCATATGATCAGCCAGTGGAACCTCATCCATAAGAAAAGTAATAAATCTGCCAGGAAAGCTCATTAGTTTAATTTATTCTGATTAAATACAAGGATTGTTCACTTCCCTGTGTCACCAATGATTAAAATCAAAATTTTAAATGTGGCCAAAAGGGACATTTCAGCTACTGATTCAGTCTGTAAGGTGGAAAGCAGGTTTTGTATAGGAAAACACTGTTAAATATGCAAGCACAGTATGCTTGTGTGTGAATATGAAATACATTTACATAAGGATCTAGACTCATAATCTCAAAATTTCCTAGGAGGGATTCATTTGGGGGTGGCAGATGAACACCACTATTTCTTTTCTCATTACTAGTTCAAAATATAACAGTTTAGTAGGAATAAGAACAAAATAAACAGTTAATTCTTTGTGATCCAGAAATGACTGTGCAGAGGTGGGTTTTAGGTGAGACTTTTGTGTGCATTTCTTTGTTGACATAAAATATTTCAAAAAAAAAAAAAAAAAAAAAAAAAGCAATATTTTGAGGAACCCTTCACAAGATAGTATTCATAGTAGCTCAACTAGCAAATGATCTCCTCTCTTAAAACCACTGGTTATAATGCCAGTGACTCAGTAATTTATCTTTCTAGCAGCAAGAGAAATGATTTATTTGTACCATAAACTAGCATCCTTTTTCCTTATCATCTCTGCTTATCCCTCTCTTCCCTGAACCTGTGTGTTTACTTCACTCGTGGTTTTGTCCTATCTTGCTCATTTTCTCTTCATCTTCTCCATAAACCTTTCCTAAAGCCCCTTCCAATCTCCACCTTTCCCCTGAGTGGAAGCACAGCAGGTGTATGCCGAGGACTAGTGTTTTACCAATTGCTTGTGTATTTCTGTAGAAGAGACAAAATTCAGAATGAATAAGACCCACGATTTCCCTAATCCACCATCCTCTGACCTCGGATGTATAATCTGACCAATATACATTTTTCTGTACTAGTTTTCTGTTTTCTCCTAATTTTTAGTGGTGTATTTTGCATAGGCTGTAGAAGTATGGAAACAAAGATGTAATAGCAGAATGCAATAGCATTTCAGTTGACGGAGAAACATATTTCTGGGCTATTCCTTCTTCATAAATAAATGCATGAAATGGGATATCTGCAGAAGCCTAAACTGTATAATGTACAGCTCACAACACTCCTTCCACTTATAAAGCTAGTTTGGGCACTTACCACCCAAGAGTGTATGAACACAAGGTTGTTCAGGAAACACAAAACAAAAGAAGCACAAAAAGCTATATAACTATGGTATTTGAGGCAAACACTTTGACCTGTACATTTCAAAGCACATTTCTGAAGTTGAAAATGGAATGTAACCGTATTTAAATATGAGGAAAACACAGTAGAGAAAAACTAAATTATTTGTTCAAAGTCACTTCAGTGGACTTAAAGCTGAAAATGAACAAAATTTGAAGGAAATACCCATATGGGCAGAAGAGAATATATCAGATTTATTATTAAATGGAGCACATTAAACATTATTCATGTTGCAGAAGGAAGATGGCAGACTTAAATCCAGGAAAATATCTTTTTTTTGTTGGAAAAAGTCAGTCTAAACACTAGAATCTGGAGGGGGGGATACCTGCTTAAATACCTTAAATACATGCTTTGTCAAGGATTAAATTTTTGTTCTAAAGCCAACTGATGTCTCTAAATATCTACTGACTTGGCGGTTAGGTTATCTGAAAATGGGACTGCAGCTTCAAATCCCTCTGCTGACTGCTTAGTGTTGGGGGCTCCAACCTAACCATTTCATGGTCTGAGGAAACCATTTTCTGTGGAACTTGGGGACAGCAATGAAGTAGCCACTGCTGCAGAGATGACTTCTTGGCTGCCAAGGGCAGTGTGACTGCACTGCTCCTCATCTCAGCTATTGCTAAGACCAGACATCTGTTCCCAGCAGCAGAGTGCAGGGTGTGGGGACATACCACTCATCTTCCCCTGTGACCAGTTGCACCTTACGTCTCTGCTTGGAATACCCCATTTCAATAGCAGGTCCTGTGCTCAGCCTTCGGACTCAGACCCTCAGGACCCAGAAATGTGGTTATATTATATTTGGCCATTCGTCACATGGAGCCAGGTGGCATACCTTCTACTGCTGCTAAAATGCAATTTTCCTCAATGAACCCTTGCACGTGTGCAGGGCCTGACCCACTAGATCATCTGCAAGTCCTGCCACCTTTTGGGATTTATCCTGAGTGTTATTCAAATGATACACAGTGGAGCCTCAGGAAAATAATGGCAGTGAATAGAATGTACATTAAATGCGTTCATCAATCCTACTCCATCTGATGAAATGTCACTCCCAGACACAAATTTTCTACTGCATGGGAGGAAAAAGAGAATCCACTAGACTTTTTTGATTATAGTTTTCATCATAAGTTATTATCATTATTATTTATTTATTTATTTATTAAAGATTGTTGAAAAGTAATTGTGTGCATTTCATTTTATCATAAAGAGGGAAAATGTCAGAAACTTATTGGTGATTTATTTTCAGGCTTGGGCCCATGTATCTGACTGATTAAAGAAAGCTTGAGTTTTTGAGGCAGTCACACATGTGATGAGGCAGTTGTTATGGCAACAATGCATTTTTAATGAGTTATAATAATGACAGAACAACATCTTTTAAATTATCAGGATTTAAAGTTACAGCTGCTGTGTTTTGTCTTCCATACACACTTTGAAAATATTGAAATATTTTCATGAGTGTGTAGTACCATCCGTATGCTTTTCTTGAGTATGAAGAAAAAAAAAAAAAAGAGCTTCAAGAGAGGGCATATGTTAAGCCAATAACAACTTTCATTGTTTCTCATGATTTTCATTCCTTCTGTGATTATGATTTTACTGTTTTTTAATCAGACATGTTCCATTGTGACAATCTTAACTGTAGCCAAATTGTTGAAAGGATTGCTAGGTGTTCCCAAATATAATTTGGCTGCTACAATAACTTTCAGTTAAACTTGAAGGTAGTAGTTTTTTGGGATACTTTTTGGAAGTCACAGAAGCAATGAACTTCAGTGATCCTTGTGACTCTCATAGATATCCTTGCTGGAAAGAGATGAAGGTATATTCCTCACTGTAGCCTTCCAGGATGTGGTGAATATAAACCTGCTCTGACCATGCAACTGCTTTCACCAAAATTCCTGATGACACTGCAGGAGGGCATGGACAGTCTTTTTTTCCCCCCCCCCCCCCCCCCCCCCTCCTCAGGAGAAGGACTTTTTTCATCTTGCAATGGAACAAGAACATGGAATGGAAGGAATTACATTCACATATAACTCATATTTCTTACCACTCATGTTGTAAGTAAAATATCCAGATATTTCAGACTATAGGTTTCTTTTAGGCCCAGTTCCCTTCAACATATCCAAGTCATCTACATGAACTGGCTATCCCACTGGTACTGAGCAGCTGTTCCCAGAGGGCTGTTTTATTCTTTTGGGTGAGCTAGACTGCTAAAGAGAAATGAGTAGAAGCTTCAGATAATCCAGTAACGGCTAGGGTACTTCTGGAGTATATTTTTGAGACTTTATTGTCTGTTCTAGAACACAGAATCATAAAATCATAGAATCACAGAATGGCTTGGGTTGGAAGGGACCTTAAATATCATTTGGTTCCAACCCCCCTGTACTGGACAGGGACACCTCCTAGACCAGGTTGACCAAGCCCCATCCAGCTTGGCCTTGCACACTTCCAGGGATGGGGCATCCACAGTTTCTCTGGGCAGCCTATGCCACTGCCTCACCACCCTCCTAGTGAAGAATTTCCTCCTATCATCTAATCTAAATCTCCTCTCTTTTTGTTTAAAATTATTCTCCTTTTTTCTATCATTATCTGCCCGAGAAAAAAGTTGTTCTCCATCTGTTTTATAAGCCCCCTTTAAGTACTAGAAGGCTGCAATGAGGTCTCCCCAGAGCCTTCTCTTCTTCAGGTTGAACATCTGCTGCTCTCTCAGCTTGTCTGAGTAACACCCCCACATCCTTCTTGTGCTGAGGGCCCCAGACCTGGACACAGCATTCCAGGAGCAGAGCTGAGGGACACAATCACCTCCCTCCACCTGCTGGCCACCCCTCTGGTGATGCAGCCCAGGATGCAGTTGGCCTCTTGGGCTGCAAGCACACACTGCTGGCTTATGTCAAGCTTTTTGCCCACCAGAACCCCCAGGATGCAGCAGTATCAGTGTTTTCTCTGCACTGACTGCAGAGCTCCCGTCCTTGAAGCCTGAGGAACAAATGTTTCAACTCAGTACTCCTCTGTTCTACTCATGTTATTAATACCAGAAAAATGGATTGTGAAGGAATAACACAAACATGAGTCATCTGTAGAACTGCGTAAAAAAGAAAAAACAGAAGTGGGATCCTGGAAGAATTTATTCATCCCTCACTTTTAAGGAAGCCACACACTTAAATTATGAAAAAATACGGTGCATGATTTGCTTTGGTACATGTTTTGCGTGTCTAAGAAAATATTGTACTTATTCCTGAAAGGATTTGAAATAATATTTGGTTCTCTATAACTGCCAAGCTTCTTCACCCTGTTGCTGAGATGTGCCTTAGGACATTTACCGATACAAATCCATGTATCATTGCTTCTAAGCACCTGAGAGATCATTTTAAATGTTAAAAATGCCCTTGCCCATCTATCCCTTGAATACTCTTCAATGAAAAAAAAGGCATTTTCATGTAGAATTTGGCAATAAGTTGATCACACTTTTTTAGCACTGATAATTAGCTTTTTCCTTTTTTTTAAAAGTGAGGTCATCTTCAATACTTACTCTTCTCTTGAAGTGTAAAGGAAAACATTACTCTTAAAATGCATGAGAGGTGTCTGAAAAAGACTACTTTAAAATCTGGGACCAACCATCATATGAAAGAAAAAGCATACATGACATGGAAGCTTTTTCTTTCCTTGTACTTTCAAACTACTGCATCAACACATATACTGATGGAAAAGATCCATTTCCTCACTAGATTCAAGGAATCATCTGACAGAAAAATACCAGGAAGGACTTTCCTTTATGTGTCATTTGGGGGATGAAACAAAATAAGTCTTTGGCTAGATAGATTTGGTTTTAGGATAGTTCTCAGAACTGAATCAATACATATTGTTCTTACATGCCTGAATATTTAATTTGGAAGGCATATAACTGCCATATTATGCACACATGTAACATTGTCAATTTAGTATATTGCCCAGACTTTTTTTGAAGGAGAAAGACTACAGAAGGTGAGGCAAGGTCTGGAAAAACTGCAAATGTCAACTTTTTGGGGGGATTGTTCCATAAATTTAGACACCTACTAAACGTGCAACTCTTAAAGATTGCAAACTTACTGAAAGATGGGGCTAGATTTTTTAACACTTTTTTTTTTTTTTTTTTTTTTTTTGAAATTAGAAGAATGATTTAGAGAAAAATTGGGTGCAATTTAACAATGAGAGATGCAAACATAGGTAAGGACAATCATATACAGATGCAGAATGGAGAGTGATGGCTATGTAGAAATACTGCAGAGAAAGCTATTGGTTACAATGGCTCACAAGCTGAACATGAGTCATGGTGTTGTGGCAAAGCAAACAATTTAGTATGATGTATATAAAGTAACGCATTACCCTGGAGATATATGAAGTAATTCTTTCCTGTAGTGTACTGCCACAGCCTCTACTCAAGAGCTGTAGCTTGCATGAGTGTTGAATTTAATAAGAAAGTGGATGATAAATTAATTTAAAAATAATATAAGTAAACTGTAGAATCAGACAGATGTAAGAATGACCGGATAAAGACATAGAGATTACTCAGTATTTATCCTTTCCTACAATGTTCCTTTTTTTTTTTTTTTTTTTTTTTCATTTTTCCATAGCTCAACTTTTTTGGATTATTCTTAACAATTCAAAACATAGCTATAAGGAGGAACAGATCATAGCTTTGATCTGCTCTTTTTGCAAGACAGGGAACACTATGTTGCAGCATTGGAGGTTTGAATTCAGGATGAGGATATTTTCCTAGCAAAGCAGTGAAGTGCTGAAGTAGCTTGCCAGGAGAAATGCTGGAATCTCTCTCATGGATTGTAAGTATACACACAGGCTGGAGGGACATCTGTCAGGAAATACAGTTGATCTTTAGGGGGCAGAAATAAGATAGATAACCTCTTAAGGACCTGTTTTCTACACTTCTATGAGTGTTTCAATGTGCTCTTTTTGACTTACAACACAATGCCATCCATGGCATGTACAAAGCTAACGAAGTCTGTGTATTTTGACTTTCTTCTACCTTCCTTTTTTTGTGAGTGTTCAGAAACATCTAGGACAGTCATATAGTCAGACTGGGTAAGTGAATCTTTCAGCAAAATGCTGTTTGAAGTAATTGTACTTATGAAATGACACTAGGACTCATGCAATGCTGTGGGGTAATACAAATAGAGCAAACTATTCTGGTTCACGAATGTATTAGCTTGAAGCTATAGTACCTTGCCAACCCAACCCCCCTGGGGTCAACAGGCTGAAATCAAGACTTCACCTTTTTGAACATCTAGGCATACATAAACACGTGGGCTCCCATCTTACCACTGGTATGCAATAAATTGCATTAAGGCTTTCTCTGGGTTGCTGAAGATGTGCTGTGAAAAGTCCTTAAGATAAGTGGAAAGCCCTTATTTCAGTTTTATCTACAGTGTCTGTCAAAACAGACCAGTCCTCTGTATCATTTAGTGAACCCTTCTCTCCCTCTCTTTGGTGACCAGCTAATCACTTCTGTACCATTCATTTTAGTGGCACTTCTTTGTCAAGTAGCTCTTCAGTGATTTGGGCAGGGATTAAACATGGGGGTTTCCAACATGTGGAGGGCCAGATGCTGAAATCTTTTCTCAGCAGCACTAACAATTCCCTTCACCATCACCACCCTTGGAGTCTATGAGCATGTTTAGGAAATGAGGTGCACTGCAAGAGCAGTGAGTTATGTCCACATTTCAGAGCCAGAAAACAGGCTAATGCCCTGAGTTATCTGTGCATCCACCGTGGCAGGTGTACCTGGTGTTGATGTGCAGCACATGGCACTGAGGTCTCTCTGGGAAGACTCTGATGTTGGCTTTTGACATCAGTCACACATCAGCACACAAGACGGGTGTCTGTAGATGGCAGAAGGATATATAGGAGAAGCTGGTTGCTGATTTCCTGGGCTATAAGTGAAAGTCCTTTTGATATGTGCAAGGTGGGGACAGCATCCAGTGGCAGATTCCACAGATTCCTCTCCAGTGCAAAGGTTCACTTGTATATGGTGTGTTTGTTATAAGATCTGTCCTCAGGGAATTGAGCTTTTCCCGGAGGGCAGTGTGGGCATAGCTGTGCCTGTGTCTGGCCAAAGCTACTTCTGTTTTCCTCATCTGTTTTTCCTTTATCTTTTATCCATTTTTATTCTCCATCATTCTGATTACGTCTGGAAACACTTCACTACAGTTTGTTTCAGTGCCTGCATTTTCCTGCAAAAAATCTTTGTGCTTTGACTTGTATCCATATACTAGTTACTGTTTATATTTTTTTATCCTTTCACTTTTCTGTTCTTTTTCCTGCTATTTCCTAATATTTCACAAGAGCCTGGGAAATAGAGACCATAACTTTCATTCTATATATGTGGCAAAGCTGCTTTTTTTTTTTTTTTTTTTTTTTTTTTTTTTTTTTTTTTTTTTTTTTTCCCAGCTTAATAGAAATGGTTTTAGAGATTTTTTCCAACAGTAGTGATATCAATACCAGATTTTATGAGAAATATTAGTTTGTCTCAATGAAGCTCTTGTAGAATATTAAAACAAATGTTGCCCACTATGAAAAGCTTAGTAAGAGATTATTTAAAGATGGTGATACAGATCTGTTCTTCTACTGTGAACAGGAAATCCAGCTCATTGCTACCTGATAAAATAACCATTTATTATTATTAGCATGCAGAGGTTTCTGCTTATCTAAACTGATGTGTTGAAAGGGATCAGAATGGATTTGCTCATTATTCCCAAGTGTCTAATAGTCACCAATGTCCTGTTTTTAGGTTTATCTTTTTTGAAAGCATAAGTAATAACATTTAGAATCACATCTCAGAATCTTCTTTCATTGGTAAAATAAAAATGCCCTCTTAAAACAATTTATGAGAATCAAGTTTCTATAATCTGATTTTTCTAAAACTTGTAATCATCCTGAGAGTTCTGATGTTAATCCTGTTTTTTTTTCAGTATTTTTCTCTTACATATGGCCACTTTTTCAAAGTAGCTACAAATTAGTCAACCAACAGTATGCTGCCTCTCACACACACTCATCTTAAAATCTCAAAAGAAAAATCCATATTCCTGAAAAACAGCAAAAAAACACAACAGATTTTCAAATTGTATAATTTATCAGTCCCATTTTTTTAGCCTACAGGCAAATGATAAAAAATTCAAGTTTTGTGTACTGTTGCCTAGGAACTGCAATTGACCATTCTGTTTTACCTTCACTGCTAACATATTTTATAGAAAACTTTTATTTTAAAAGTTCTTTCAACATGAAAGCATTTTTTACTTGTAGATTCCTGGTCACTAGTACATGCAGAGGCAGGAACAAAAGAGAGATTTTCACCTTTAAATCTATGAATTTACAGTACCAAACAATTGGCTGAGGAAATATAAGACCAAAATCCAGACTGGTAGTCAAGAAGTAATGCACCTGGAAAAAATAATCTGAGCTATCCTAGGCAACAATGGATGTATTAGTTACCACCTCTCAGGAAAAAGACTTTTGACTTTCTCTGAATGATTTTTTTTTTTTTTTTTTTCAAATATGTATTAATCAAGATGGAGTAGATGCAAGTTGCTTTTCAGGAATTCCCTCAAGTTCTGATTCAAGAGTTTAGCAATATACTAAAGGACAAGATGTGCAGTATTTGCTTGAATTTTAATATATTCATTATATACTTTTTCTAAGCAACCACAGCTAACCTCTTAAAGAATTAGGACCTAACAGCTTGATAATCCACCTCTACACGTAATTATTTTCTATGAGAAAGGTTGCAACATTGTTTCTTTACATTGATTTTAATTACATTCATTCATATTTTTTTTCTTAGTTTTGCTTTTGACTTTTGAAGGTGGAATTTGTCATAATTTGACTGAAACCTACATGATATGATGTGATGAGAAGAATGAAGAACAACAGTAGTGAACTGCTGCCACCTAGAAGGGATGCTATCTCTGGGGGTTACACAGGTGTTGAAACAGCCATGGTTCCAATCTGAGCACACAATCATTTAGGTGCATAGGTGTGTATTCATCCACTTATTGCTATGTGCAAACATATCATTTTGCAGCTGTCCATACATTTGGCACATGCACCTCCAATCTCTCAAAGCTCATATAGAATGGACTTTTTTTTTTTTTTTTTTTTTTTTTTTTTTTTTTTTTTTGTGAAGACTTTTAAATCTAAAAGCAGGTAGACACTAGACTTCAGTGTTGACACCTGAGGCTTTCTGCAGCCCTATGGCCAAGATAGGTGATGATGCAAATAATGTAGGCATTGCAATCTTTGGCTGCTGCTAGGTCTGCTTTAAGTGGATACTGTCCTCCAGTCATTGCTGCTTACATTTTTTTTTTTTTTTTTGGCTAGGGATAGCTACATTTCTCTTTCCATTATTGTAGACATCCTATATTAGTTTTACATGTTTCTGATCGAGGGATTGCTGAGAGAGGTCCATTTTCATTAACCTTCACTTTGACACTAGGTTTTGCAGTAGCTCAGGTTACCATGTCTAGTCTGCACCAGGGTGAGGCAACAAGAATGCCAGCCTTAGTCTAAAGTAAACATGCTCATGATACCTGGCAGCCAGTCCAGTTCAGGTCTGTCTGTATGACAAATAATCTCTGATTGTCATACTGATTTGCTGAAGTTCCTGGGATGGACATGACAAGACAGAAGTCCTTCCTTAGTTCTCAGTGTTTTGGTTTGGCTGCTAGCTTCCTAGAACACATCACCAAATGAAGAGTCAGCACATTATCTGCAACAGTGTGAAAGGCCAACCTGGTGATTCCATAATATAAAGGCACGTCTGTTTGAAATGCTGAGAAAAAGTGAGGAGCTGCCTAAGAAGTGAGGAAAGGTATTTTTTTATTTCCAGCTTACTTAACTAGTTCAAATGGTAGCTGTTTTTCTGCAGTTGCTTTGGACTATACAATATTTTTGCACTGTTATTTTGCACTTGTTGTAAATACAGTAAAGAACTAAAACCAGCACATAATGTATCAAAACTGACTTGTGCTTATTAAGTATCCAGTACCTAAAGGGGGCTAGAAGATGGCTGGACAGGGATTCTTTATAGTGAAAGTGATATAGTGATGGAACAAGGGTTAACAGCTTTGAACCAAAAAAGGGTAGATTTAGATTAGATATAAGGAAGAAATTTTTTTCTCAGAGATTGGTGAGGCACTGGCACAGGTTGCCCAGAGAAGCTGCAGATACCCCATCCCTTGAAATGTTCAAGGCCAGAACAGGCCTTGGATGGGGCCTTGGCAACCTGATCTAGTGGGTGGTGTCCCTGCCCTTGGCAGGAGGGTTGGAATTAGATGGTCTCTGAGGTTCCTTTCAACCCCAAACATTCCATGATTCTGTGATTCTATTTAGGCCCATTTCTATCTTTTCTCTTGCATGAATAAAACCTTCTTACACAAGTATTGAAATCTAGCTCCTATATATTTGTCTTTGGAAGGTAGTCAAATGTTTTATGAACTTTGTCGAAGCAAGTGTCAATGCTCTTTTGCGAAATGTTAGATTTACTTTGGTGATGACACTAGAAAAGCCTAAACTGCATGTGGATTGTGATCTAGACGAAATCAGAAAATGAATTTGTAACAAAGTGAGAGAGAATGTTTATTTATTCTGACCTGCAGGCCCATTCTTGAATTAGTGGATTGTTTCCTATGAGCTGGTGACAGCTACCAGCTTCAATTAAGATGTAGTCAAATGGGCTCTTGCAATGTGATCTATGTGGTTTAGGAAATTGTAATCCTGACTTCCATTTCTTTTTCTTTTGGTGCCAGCTACTGTCTTGTCAGTTTAAGTCTGGTCATTGAGTGTGCTATACCCTGCCTAATGCTGCACTAACAACTTCTACATTGCACTGCCATGTTTCATCTTCTAACTTAAACTTCTTCTCCCCAAAATCAAAGCAAACCTTTACAGCAATAAACAAGTCCCTCAGAACACCCATGTTAACAAAGTGCCATTTAATATGGTTGCCCACTGTTTGCATAAATGTTTCTTACCCTGTATAGCAATTTAATCCCCATACACATCTATTTTTCCAGCCATGCTTGTTGCTTGCGCTTAGCAAAGAACTGATGGTTCAAAAATTACTTCAAAATACTAGTGGAAAAGAAATGATGACTTGAATATGGTACTGGGGCACAATCACTAGTGTTCATTTGCATCTTGATCAAAAATAGTGGTGGGTAGAGGTGCACAATGCATGGTCTATGATGAAGATTTTAGGTGACTTGTTCAAGGTGATTATGTGGGCAAGATCAGAGAAGCTATTTTTAAAGAGAGTGGCCATTGTGAGCTCTGGTCAGTAAGTCTGTAGATACCTTGCTCTCTCCACAACTGCCATACCATATGGTTACATATTTTGTATTTTTACTTCTGATTGGTGAAATGCTGTGTGTTGCCACACAGCATTTGCTCTTATCATTTCCCAGTACAGATGCATTGACTTTTGTGAACAGATCTCACATCACTGATGCAGCTGTAAAAACAGGTCTAGGTGCTCAGTATTCTTTTAGTGAAAGAAGTAGGAACTGACATTTAGAGGTACGTGGTGGTTTTAAATTTGAAAATAGTAGCTGGAAATCAGACACTGATGAAGAATCACAAAATAAAATATATTAAAAGTATCAATATAAATCAAACGTCCTAGGATTTTTTTTTTTTCCCCCTGAAACTGAAAATGTTATTGTGGTAGTTTCAGTGCACTGGAATAATGGAACATTAAAAGACTGCTGTACTGAGATGTGACTTGTGGTATGGAATCTGCAATTACCCCCACTGTATTAGTTTTATAGGCATATATTTGATGATATGTCAACTACTGAGGCTGTGGGTAACCCAAAGTACACTGCTTGCTGAAATTAGAGGTGCAGGAAGGTAATTAATGAAAATTTCCAAGTAGCAAAAAAATGTAGGTAATCAGATTTTGAAATTTTTCATGTCTGGGGTCAATACAGGTTCTTTTCACTTTCTTTGGAAAGTTAAATATACAAAAAGGAATAGAAGATGACCTGAGCATACATGAGGGTTTCCCTGCCAGTATCTCCTATGGGGACAAGGAGAATGAACTAGCAGTATGTGGCTCTAAGAAAGTTTTCCTTATTTTCTGTAAAATACTGGTGCTTGGCTTTGCATCAGATCTAGCTGGTAGCTGAATAGCAATTGATACTGAAAGAACAGACCAGGGCTCAGGTCATGTCAGATCTCCTGTGATGGCCACTACAAATCCCAGGGTGGCTGTGACTGAAAAAGACTGTGATCTGTCAGGAGCAGATCAAGAAGCTCCATCTTCCACCTTCCCCCCGTGACAAGAAGGAAGATGACCAGAACCTGGGGAATGAGTGGGATTCTTTGTACATAGAGAGATGTGTAAAAATGCATATTTTGTTAGCCTTCAGTTAATTACAGTATTGGGTACTAGTGCTAGAAAATGACAAAGATTTTCTTGAGTGTCATGATGGGAATATATTGTAATAATAAAAATGACCACAAAAACTACTTAAGATAAAAAGAAAACTATGAAAAGATCAGATAGTCACTTACTGGAAAAAAGTGTGACAGCGATGAAGTCAGATGTTGAAAAATTGGATTCACTTTAACAAAAAATATTAGTTTGGGCATACTTTGTTCTATAGAGATTTCAGCTAAAGGGGTAATTTATCTGTAGATAAGTGTACCTTCATAACTCAAGTAGAAAAGTCAAAATGATGAATGTAAGTACGAATTTCAAATGTCTTGGATTTCAAATATTAGAACCTTGAGTAATAGCCAAAATGTGTTTCTATTTCTTTCACAAGTATGCTGATTCAAGAGAATACAATGTTGTCATCACAGGTCCTCTAGTGATTGGAAAATCAAGAGGAATATAACTTTCAGTCAACAGGTAAGTTGCATTTGTGCATTCTGTTTATTGTTGTTTCCCCACTTCATACCCACTGAGAATTTTGTACAATTCTGAGAAAAGCCTGGAATCCCTGACAAATACTTGGTAGAGCCAACAGCTGAAGCTGCTATCCAAAATAGAAAGATATCCAAAACCACACTTTCTAGATCCTGAGCCTCCCTTACTTGCTAGTAGATAATTAGATATTTGCTGTTAAAGTGAGTTTGCAAGTTAAGTTAAAAATTAATGTAAATAATGTACTTCACATGCTCCTCTCTGAAGACATTTCTGTATATCTCATATGGGCAAGAATCAGATGGACCAGAAATTTCCATAGTGATTTTTGCCACATTTTTTTGTGATATGATGAACATGTGTTGAAAGTTTGTAAGAGGTTGCTGTCTTCATCCCATTGTCCTCCCATGGAGCTTCAGGAGAGTCTGATAGAGAAAATGAACACATGGAAAATTTGACTTCTGTGGAAAGATACATTTGGTTAAGTTACAAAGAAGATTTGGGTGGAGACTGTAATGGTCAAGTACACAAAGAGCTCCTACTAAGAGAAGGAGCATTTTCTAGTAATGAATTTAAATTGTAATTATGGTGATTCAACTTCTGCATTGATAACACTTAAAAATGTATTATATATTTAGGCTCAACAATAAGATGCTTAACAGAACTGGGAAATCTCCAGTTTGGGGTGTTTTAAGGAAAAGTTTAAACAACAGGTTGCCAAGACTGAAATTCATGATTCACGCTGGGGCAGGAGATGAACTGGAGGACTTCTCAGAGTTGCTCTAAGTCCTAAGTTTATGTGATTTTCCCGTATGATGTCCACTGCGCAGTTATGTGTTATCAGTACCTCTTAGTGATCTGAAGGACTCAAGGAATGTGGAGATGAAGCTCTCTCATTGTAGCAGGAGATCAATATCAGTTAAGAACTGTGATGTTCCTGCTCCGATTTCTTAATCTCTTCAGTTTTTAGTGTTATCGATGTGCTGTTTATAATGGTATTAAGAGCACTAAAGAAAAATGACAGAGGAGTATGGGACAAGGGATACTTCATGGAAGACCAGCAATTTTCACATTTCACTGCTCAGCTTCTCAACAAGATCAGCCTTTAAACTGCAGAAGAAAAAGAAAAAAAGTTCATTTATTTTTATAGAAAGAGAAATGTATTTAATAGGCAAGAATTTTGTTGCTATGTTTACTCAGTGGGAGAATATATGAAACATTTTTTTTTCATTCAAGTGATAAGAGATCAGCTTGTTCTGTACCAACTATTTTTCTTCTCAGTTAAGAGTACCAAACATTTCACAACACTTTCACCATTAGATTCACTGAACTCTTAATAGAGTTAATGGCTGATCTGAGGCCAATAATGAGAGAACAGCATAATGCTACCTTTCTTTAACTTTGTGAAGAGCTGACACAATTGTATATTCAAGGCTTTTTAGGCCTGCAAAATTCTTTAGTTAAATGCGGAGTAGAAATACATGTTTTTGGAATATATTTCAATAGGATTTCTGTGTTCCAGTGTGATGTAGATTAAGTATGTTTTAAATGTATCATAATTCATTTTAATGAAGAAAACAATACCAAATTTCTTAGTTATTTAAGTAGCTTATCTTTTACAGAAAGGAGGATATAAATGAAGAAAACTGTCACATCAGAAAGATGACTTGCCCCTTTTAGAGTGATATGTAAGGAGGCAAGTGTCCATAGAACTGGATGGAAATCCCTAGTGGAAAATTTGTCAAAGACAGAAGAAAGTCAGACCTCGGCTTCTTTGGGGATGCTTGTTGACCTCATGTGGATAGTTGTCAGATTATGCAAATGTTGATACTCAATTCTCTCAAAAGGGCAGTTTGGTTACATGGCAAATATGATGCTCAGCAGACTAAATGTTCTAAGTTCACTGTCACTTAATTATATACTTCTCTATTTGCAAATAGTTCATGACAAATTTTAAATTGCTATGATACTCCAGGGGAAACATGAAATGGTAAAGTCTGCTCCTGGAATCCTGGGGAGGATTTCTACTCAAAATAGCAACAGGGTCTGTTCCTGAGAAATGGTAAACACTTCTCTGCATTGCTGAGTACCTTTTATTTTGATCAGATCTTAGTGGAGCTCTGCATGTTTCAGCAGCCCTAAGTGAGTGGAATGGATTTATCAGCTTTCAAAAGACATAAAGCAAATGAATCCTGCAGATAACTCCCTGTTTCCTGTAACCAGTAAGCATTGATATATTGTAAAGTCCGACTGGGTTCTGTTTATTGAATAAAACTTGCCAAAAGTGGAACCCCTGGATTTATTACTCATTTGGATGTCTCAGTAACATGACCATAGTTTACTCCCTGTGGTGTTTTGGGTTGCCTTAAAGACAACTCTTTTTTTTTTTTTTTTTTTTTTTTTTTTTTTTTTCCCTAAAAGCCAACATTTTATAGTTAAGTTATAGGTAGACAGAATATTTCTAACTGCAGCTTTCAGCATGGGATAGCTCCATCAGAAAGCGTTGGTGGGTAATATAGAGTAACAATCCCTTCAGAATTTTGTAATGGTTGAAGTCATGCAAAAGATTTTGTCATTTGTCATTATAATCTAATAAAACAAAACAGTACCTTATAGGGATGAAGATGGGAAAGGGTTTTATATGATTATATTACGAGATGATAAATGAGAGCAATTTATGTTCATTATGAGAACAGCATCCCAAAGAGAATGTTGTTATAAATTTTGTTCTGCCCTCCCTTCCTCCACCAAAAAACTAGAATACCAGCTTAGAAATAAGCAGGCAGGCAGGAAAACAAATCCAGACAGAGAAAAGCAAAACCAGTGATGATTTGTCTACACTTTAGTGAGAGCACTATGAATTAGAAAAATAAAATAGAAATGTGGGAGGATAATTGTGACAGATTATTAAAATATAATTCCCCTTTCTTCTTCTTGAATAAAAAGTATTTTGGTTTAGTAAAATAGTTAGAAAAGAAATTTCTTGCTCCTGAAATGTAACAACATCATATTTATATCAGTCAATGAAAACATTTTATTTGTTAATTAATAATTATTTCAATTTAATCTTAAAACCCGAACATTTTAGCATGTTAATTACAAATTTAAAAGGAAAATAATTAAAAGGCATTGTTATTTACAAACTTTTCTGAATCCAAAGATGTCAATCCCCCAGCAATTTGGGGTTGACAGATTCACATTTTTGAAAGAAAAAACATTTGATGGGTAAGTTTCCAACCATGTTTGTAACTGAATAACTACTAAGGTCAACAGTTACCTAATCCTGTTTCTTCCTTTCCCCATACGTATCGCTGTAGCAGCATAAACAGGCAGGAAAGAAATCTCCTGATGCATTTGCTTTCTGTGGCCTGGTAATTGCCAGATATTAGGCCACAATGCCTTAATTTGTGTCAGCATAGTCTGGATTCTAGGGTTATGTTCACCTCCATTCAGACTTGTATTTTTATGTACATTTAAAAAGATGATATTAGCAGATATGATTGTCTCTTTCCTCCTCATTTTATTTCTCTCAAGCAATTTAATACTCTCTCCACCCTCCCAGTATGACCTGTGGTATTTAATAGGTTGGGTGTGGAAAAAGCAATGCAAATACTCTTTGTGTTGATGAAGACAAGATAAGGAGGGAGGGAGCTCAAACACCTGTGTCTCCTAAATCCTTGTGGATGTGTGATCTAAAGCTGATTGAAGTCATTACTGGATACAGTTGTCTGTGCAAATAAAAGGGATGTGTGAATAAGGGTTTGTACTTCTGTTGAGTAGTCACCATTAGTGCTCAGGGGGGCTTTGTGATATTCTTGGAATCCTCCTGAAGGGGTTCTCTGCTGAAATTACAGACCTTAAAGGCAGGGCTGAAAGGGCTCTTTGACGAGCAGAAATCAGGAAAAGCCATGGCAGGTGGCAGAGTTTTGAGGATAAGGTGGTCATGGGAAGACAGCAACAGGGAGGTTTGCTTCCACCCTATTGTCTCACTGTCAGCAGGGGACACAAAGAGATTTAACTCAGGGTCCTGTCTGGAGTCAGTATGAAAGGAAAGGCCTTTCTATCATGAAGTTTCTATCATGAATGCCTGGGCTCAGGGAAAGGCAATGTAGTAATACCGGCTGACTGTTGAAGCAAGAGCTAGCATAGGACATCAGATTAACAAGGAGAGAGATGTCTGTGGGTGCTGACCTCCTATCAGGAGAGGATGTAGGAATGTAAAATGAAAATATTTCTGTAGGGAAACTGGGCAGCAGTCTTGGTTCTTCCCCTTCTTCCCTAGGGCTCTGCTTTTCCCATGGCTGGGAGGGAGAGAGAAGGTGGCAGGAACTTGCAGCTGCTGGGTGTTCAGATGAGCAAGCGGGCACCATGGGTGAGACATAGCAAAAGGACAACCTGCATTGTATCTGGATGCTGGGGTTTAATTAAGAACTAATGAGATTAGAGCTTCTAGCCTTCTTGCTTATCTCATGCTCTCACTCACTTTCCCTGCCCAGCATTATGTTCATCTTCCCTTTCCCACAGGGAGGTGACTGCTCTTCCAAGAAAATTGGACAGAGTTCTGTCCATGTTTACCGCTGCTTGCAGCTACCAGTCTAAAGTGCTGGACAGGGAGAGGAGGATGGTTTAAAAAAAGAGAAAAAAAAGAGAGAGAGAAACAGTAGAGGGAACACAAAGGCCAGAGGAGGTGTGTGTGGAGGTGTATTCCAGGTGCTGGAGCAGAGATTATTCTGCAGGCTGACTCTCTGCAGCTGATGGAGGACTATGCCAGAGCAGATATTCCCCTTGTAGCCCACGGTGCTCTCAGCCCAGAACAGGTGGATGTGCCCTGAAGAAAGCTGCAGCCTGAGGAAGGCCCCACACTGGAGGAGGACAATGGAGGAAGGAGAGGCAGGGAGAAGGTGTTATGGACTGACCACAACCCCCACCCATCACCCCCCTGTGCTCCTTGGCAGGGGTGAGGAGTTTGGAGTGAAGGTGTGAAGCTGAAGATGGGATAGGGGTGAGGAAAGATGTTTTAATGCCAGTCTTTATTTCTCATTACCCAAATCTCTTCTAATAGGCAATACATTTAATTATTATTTTTTTCTGAAGTTGAGCCTGTTTTTCACTGATGGTAACTGGTAAGTAATCTACCTGTCGTGACTTTCTCATCCTGTTGCTTTCCACTGTCCACTCAGGAGGAAGAGTGAGTGAGCAGCTGAGTGGGTATTTGGCCCTTAGCTCATGTTATCCCTCCACACGAAGACAACTGCTGAGCAGTACTCATTTCCCCACCATGTGGAGGTGAAGCTGGAGGGGAAAAAAAAAAAAAGCATTTGAAAGCTCTTCCCTGTAAAGTGACTTCAACATTAGATATTTCAGGTCTATATCTTCTTCCAGGATATTTTGCCTGCAGCCAAACGCTTTGTCAATTTGTAATAGGTGTTTTTTTACACTTGCAGTCAGAGTAGATGCAGTGAATCTTAATAGTAGTTGAAAGACTGGTGGCTGACAATAGCTGTTTTTTATTTGAAACTTTCTCTTGTGTATGGATTTTACCATCTACATGGCATAGTTTATCAAGAATCTGCTTGTGAGAACAGCTGTAACATCATTGTTTTTACTTCATGCCAGTCTTTGTAGACCTTGCCAGCCAGAAAACCTCTTGTAATCTTACATGTCACTTTTGGCCTGAGAGAATAACTCACTTTTCTGTTGCCATCTATGTATTTGTTCCTAATTAAACACTTTATTAAAACCTAATCTTTTCCAGTGTTTTCCAACCCTGGGAGGAGTCATCCACATTCGAATGATTTCTTCACATTTGGGGTTTAGATAAATCGACTAAGCCTAGTAAGATGGCACACTGAATTTTTTTTTTTTTTTTTCCTGTGCCGTTACTCTATACGTCAATGCACATTATGAGCTGCTGTTCTCATCGCAACTTTGTAAATTCTTCTGTTTGGCTGGTGGCAAGCTGGAAATAACATTAATTATGCAGTTGTGCATATTTCCACGCTTCTTGCCTCGTCTGTTTTCTTTTACCTTTGCTTTTCACCAGAGTCCTGCTGAAGGAGTTCTCGTGTCTTTCCTCTTTACATCAGTAGGGGCTTCAGCCTTGTTTGCTACTTTAGTTACTACTTTAGCACCATGACTAACTTGTATAGTCTTAGCACAGACATCCAGCTAATGTACATGTATGCTTTCTGAAATATCTGTCTTTTAGCCTTTGGTTATTGGAAACTCTTCCTCATTTCCCCATGAAGCTAACCTACTTGTGAAGATGGAGAAGCAGAGACACATTGATGAGGAATTCCTTTAGTTAACACTGATGTTTGAAATTTGGGGAGCAGTGCTCTTACCTCTTACTCTGAAGTTAGTGGATACTTTAGGACAATAGGCAACTTGTGATGGTGTTCCACAAGTCCTGAATCTATGTCCTGGGAATCTATGTCTGGATCTCTTAATCTTGGTAAATTCTTTCTTAGCATGATTTTTCATGCAGTAGGAAAATATAACGTGTGTTACCTGACTTCTTCTTCTCTTCTTCCTCTCCATAGAGAGAAGATTTGAATGCTGATCAATATTTCCATGTTACTAAGGTATACTCTACTAAGTTAAAAATGTAAAAATTGTGAACTGCATCAACATGCTAAGCTCAGAGATGACAAATCGTTAACTTTGGTTAACGAGACTTGGTGCTGCTTTGGATTACAAATGCATGAAATACAAGTGCTGTCAGAGTTTGAGAATCCAACTTGTTCAGTTTTGTGCAGTTTTCCATAAAATCTTAAGCTTTCCCATGTAATTACAAAAATAATTCTTGAATTGCTTTACATATATTACTGGAAAAGCATTTATATCACTCACGGTACTTAAGTTGTTTAATGGACGGATTGTTCCTCTTTTCTCTTAAGTATCAGTCTCTCCCTACCTTATCTGCCACTCAGGTCTCTGCCTTAATTTTTCTAAACAGTTTCATTAGCATTTTTGATATTATAAAAATATGATTTTGGAATATGCCTTGGAAGTAGAAGTTGAGGATCAGTAGTTCCAAAATGTCACTACTGTTATGTCTGGTTTCAATCAAGAGCCAGTAATAAACTGCATAGTACTGTTTTGTTTAACATATAGCATTGGTTTTATCTTATATTTTTGATCTATAATTTGACAAACTCCAGAAAAGATTATTCCTAAACTGAATAATGCCGTGTAGCCATCAAAAGCTGACTGAAGTTTTGCATCTAATTGATGTGCAGCAAAAAAGAACTTGTCTAACCCTTCTCTGGGGAGAAGTCTCAAAAAGGGAAACCGGTAACAAATGTGATGATAACATAAAAGGCAATACAGAAGCAGAAAACCTGGCTACCTCCTTGCCAGAAGAGTAATAGTAAGTCAGCTGGATGAGGGAGAGAAATCTTTCTTATCTAATAACAGGGTAAGCAGATTTGGTACAATTCTTTTATTTCCTCTTCTGTCTCTTTCATGAACATTTATTAGTATCTTCTGGAAACTCTAAGAAAATGCTTCTTTTCTTAATTTACATTAAGTCAAATGTGATTTGAGGTATAGCAGCAAAGCTTTCCTCATCCAAGGCAGTGACAAGCCTCTAACTGGGTCCCTACAACACCTGGCTCCCGAGCACTGAAGAAAAGGGACAGCAGGGTGGAAAGGGAGCTGACACCACACAGATCAGTTGAATTTGAGGTCTCTTACACTGATTCTGGAGTATGAAAGGCTTGCAGTAGGGTGATAGGAGGCACGTGCTTGAACCTCAGTGGTCAGAGGGACAATGGCACATTTGTGTATTGGGTCAGAGGGTACCGCTGAGGTTCAACATTGCAGAAGTGGTTTTATACACTAAGTCTCCATCTCTAGGTCTGGTAAAAATAAGACAAATAGTTTTGAAAAGAGAAAAAAAAACAAATGGCTCTGTTCAGTGCAAGTTGTAAAAAATTCTTGTAACATGTTATTTACACCAGAGTAGCACGTAAGGGGACTGCTCCTGAAGCAAGACAGTCCTTGATGTTCCTACTGTATAAGGCCAAATATAACTCTGATGGTGGAAGAGTATCATCAATGACAGCTGAATGAAGAAAACAGTGGATTGTGTTTATAAATAGTAATAGGCTGTGATGCATACAATATAATTTTAAATATATGATATTTAGAATATACATGTAATACAATATATATGATTATATACAGCATGATATAAGTGTTGTCATCACCACTGTCTTGTTGCAGTCCTAATTTCTTTCTTACCCCTTTGTTTCATCCACAGAAGCCTATTTTTATCCGTGCTCTTAAGTTGCTATTTATTATGTTTATATAGGGCTCTGCACAAGAGTGCCATGACCTGTTGGAAGCCTCAAGGCTTTATTGCAATTTGTAATAAGATAGAATTAGAGTCCAAACATAAAATCAACTAGAAACTATCCATAAAAATGAAATGGAGTAGTCTAGTTTAATAGTGCAAGCTGGGAGCAATGCAGGAAGTAAACACCTTAGACGGGGGAGAGTAAATTAGATTCTTTAAACTCTTTCGATTTTAATAATCTGTTTATAACACAGGCAAACCAATTTGTTAGAAAGTATGATATTTAATCTGACAATGTTCCTTTAATAGTCTACCTATACTTGCTGTTGCTGCCACGGTGTCTTTGCTACTCTTAAATGTCACTGCCCCAAAATGCCTTTGCTGTCAGTGCTGTACTGGGGGTGCTGCTTCCCCAAAGACCATTTGCTACTGTCTTAGCTGTAAAGTCTCTGCTCCCTGCCTGTCTTCTGGAAAAGAAAGTGGCTGGGCTAGGGATTGGAGCAAAGCTGATCTGCATTGGAAACTCACGGCTGTGTGTCAGCAGCAGTGGCCCCAGTGGTCATCTGTCAAGGGGACTGATGAGCCTGGTGCTTCAGCTGCCTCTCCTGTCACATCCCTCTCTCGTGGGGCGGAGGCAGCTCTGCAGGTCCTGTTGGCTTTGAGATGTTTGTGGGTTTCCTGCTATGCTGTCAGCTGCCAGCCATTTAACCTCTGTGTTCCCTATGTGATGTTAAGTGGACTAGTGGAGAGTCACAGCAGGTACCTATATGTTCACCTGTTCTGAAACCTTAAAATATGCAGATTCAAGCTCTCATTTCTCATGGAAGACCTTGGATTTTTTGAAACAAATGTTTTCAGGAAGGGTTCATCTTCTGTATCCTTTAAATTCTCTATTCTCTCTGAGTTGGGTTACCTTTTACCTTATTAGTACTGTCACTGATATTGTTATGCTAGGATAAAAACGTGAGAGGAGCCCAGGACTCTATACAGGCCCTTACATAGAGTAAGAGATGATTGCCAGGTCCATTCCTATTTGAATGGGAAAGAAGGCAGAAGGGAAGGGTGGAAGACCCAAACTCTAACAGATAGTCATAGGCAGAGCAGCATTTCTGATGGTTTCCTGTCCAAATTCTGTCACAAGTTCCTCCTGGAAAAGCCTTCATCCCTGCCGATTGCTGTTGCTTTGTTTAGCCCCACTCTCCCTCATTTTAGCTCTTTAGACCCTTTAGACCTCCAGATGTTTTCTGCTAGCTGTGTTCTTTAAAAGCCATGAGAGATGTTTTACAGCAGGATCTCATTCATTCTGTGTAGCTTACATCTTTCTCATTCCTGCAGCAGCCTGACAACAAATCACTCAGTAGCACTACCTTTTTAATGTGTAGCTGCACACACACACACATTCACTATCTGTAAGTATCCCCCAATAGCCTATTAATAAAATTGCAAAAAAATGTGATGTGATCAAGCACCAAATGCAGGCTTAGGAGGGAAACAATGACCATAATCAGAATATGTCAGTTTTCAGAAGGGACGGAAGAGGAAGGAGAAATAGAATGCAAATATGAGGAACAGACCCTCACTGGAGTTCAATTAATCTGTCAAGCTTGTACAAGGTGTGCTATGGTTTACTTTTTCCATTATTTTTAATGAACAAAGTATTTTTAGAAAGGTGAGAGGTTTGCCATTTGAGTGCCATTTATTAGGATATTAAGGTCCCATTGTGTGAAGCGTTGTAAACATGTATCATAAAAGACAATAGCTGCTCTGCCCTGAAGAATTTACTGCCTACATTGCCAAATAAAGGCTTGGAGAAGGGAAATGCAGTGCTCAAAAAGAAAAGCAGAAAACATAGGCTGAGGGAGAAATCTTAGAATCCTACTCACATTTCAGGACTTTGGTAACAGCTGTATTTCAAAGTTTTTCAAATCTAAGCCTTTTTTGCTGAGTTGCAAACAAATTTCCCAGTCTTTCTCACTTTCCATATGAATTGTAGAAGATTTTTTTCTGAAAGCATAAGCAAATATCCTTTTTCAGTGTGGTGAACCTCTGACATGTAGTGCTTGGACAGACCAATAAGCATATTGGCTCCTAGTCATTAGAAGAGAGAGGCTCTTCACTGTACTGGGCATGATTTTGGTGAATTAGGAGGAGCACCTGGAAAAATGTAACTAGGTCATGCACGGTAAAATTTTATAATTTTGCAAGTTCTGTAATAATATCTTGGGAGTCTAAGGGAGATGTGGCTGCAACACAAATATACATCTGAAAGTCCTTGAGATGGGCACTGTTCTTAGCATACCTCACCTAACATATTGTGTGGTCTGTAAAACACGATGGCTCCTTCCCACTGAATGTTGCAGGGAAGATTTCAATAGATGTACTGAGGCTTACAGAAGCCAGTGTACATGTTTTCCATTAAGGTTCCATTCAAGCCCAATGTGCAGAATTTTCTACCAATTTCCCTAAATGTCTCATCACTTCACATGGAATTTTCTGTGTGAAGCAATCCAAACAGCTAAAGGGACCTTGTGACACTGCCAACTTTTGATTGACCAGGCCAAGGCTTTTGGTGGTCCAGGGCCTTTAGAGCCAAATTCATTAAGCAAAAGCTTGCTCTATGCAGCGGTGCCCTTCCTTAGCGCTATCTGTTTAGAGCAAATCAGTGCTGTTGGAAGATAATTAGCCTAGTAAATCTCTGTAAAGAACAGGTAAAACATGGTATCGCCACTGAAAACCGTGGCAACATGTCTGTTGACTGTATGCATTTTCATCCTGAATAGCACAGCCTATTATGTGAAAGAGTCTGATGTGTAGAAAGAAAGAATCTAGAAGATTAAAAGCACAACAAAACTTGAGGAAAAAAAACAAAAATAAAAATCCACTGAGAGCACAAGGAAATAGCTTTTCAGTAAGTTTCCTTTCTCCCTCTTATTAATATTACATGGGTTTATTTGCTGTACTTTATACAGTCTGAGAAAGCTTGTTCTATGAAATATTTTACACATCCTCTACTTTCCTCTCCCCTACCGCTAATGCCTCTTCTACTGTTGCACAAAAATAAAAAAAAAAATTCAAATTATTTAAATATTTCATGTTGTAGGACCTAGCAGTACAGTGCAATATATGTAGATGCCATTGGGAAATGGATTTTAATATTACTTTTAGAAACACAAACTATTCATGCAGTGCAAATAACGAACTGGTGGTGGGCACAATCTGTGATAAAAGCACTTGCATGTTTTTTTTTTTAACATTTTCCAATGTAGTTGGAGATGACAGATCATCGGATGTTTAGTGCATTATTTATTAAATGCTTTAGCATAACTTTTAAATATTCAGTGAACGCTGAGCCCAGAAAAGACATGGCTGGCTGAAGATGCAGTGACACTAATGATGGAAGTGTGTTGTATAGTTTTCCCTACAATACTGCAACATGCAATTTGTATTTTAAAAGAGACTGTTTTTCTCTTGCTTGTATTACTCATTCCATCCTTTTGGGACTGTTTTTTAAGCTTCACTGTGTTGATAATACAGTCCAATATTTTATGGACTGCTGTGCATGGCTTTACAGTATTTAACTGTTGTGATTAGAAAACGTTGAAAGCATTGTACTGGTTGATGTACCAAAATTAAGGTTGAAAGAAAATGCATGCTCTAGTTTAATTTATGTGTTCTAGGGAATCAAAATGTGAAGAGACAGCAAGTTAAGTAATTTAAGACAATGAAAAAATATACAAGAAAGTATGGTTCTTCTGGTACATTGAAATGAATAGGCTGTATATTTCGGAGAACATAATCTCTTTAATTTCATCTGTCTCTGAGTGTTTTATGGCATTTGGAGATTGGCCCAGAACAACATTTGAGAACTACTTCAATACTTTAGGAAGCTCAGATTCCAACTTCAGTGTTCACTTTTTTTTTTTTTTTTTTTTTTTTTTTTTTAGAGTAAATTCCCCAATTTTCTCCTTTCCTCCCTTTCCAAAACATATTCCTCATTTGAGGAAGAAAGATTGCACTTCAGGTTTATTTCTGACACTAATGTTATCTGTACTTTGTGACTGTCAACATATGATCAATACAAAACTTTGGTAGGGAATATTATAGAAGAGGCGTAACCAAAAACAGAAGAAAAAAATCCTAGTGTGGTTAGAGTCTTGTTCCTTCTATGAGTATAAGCATTGCTGTAACCTGAGCCTCAAACAGTTGTTAATTCAATTCACAGTGTTGAAGAGAAAATCATACTGGAACTGCGTAGGATGGAAAGAAGCTTTGGTTTGCAATGGTTGACCTGTCTAATAGTGAGGCACGTTTGAGGGATGCATACGTACATCAAAGTTGCTTACATCAGTCACACTGAGTTACGTTCTACCAGGGAATCTTGTACCTCATGACTAATACAATTAGACGTGGTGTACTGTAGCCTGGGAAATTAGGAGGCCTGAATCTGAAGAAACTGTTACTCCATTTAACTGTTAGTAGAGAAAGCATTAGAGTTAACTGTCTTTATCACAGGCTTTTGTTTTTTGGCCTGAGGGACAATCAGCTTTAAAAACCATCTTCACCTGGCCAGCATAACCGGATCAAGAGTAATGAATAAATGAACTCCCCCAGAGAAGTAACAGTCATAGTAATGCTATAAAACAGTGCTGTGGGTCTCCTCTTATTATAAAATTTGCAGTTTGTGAATTAAGTCCAAACTCTCTTTTCCAAGAGAATGGATGCCTACGTCAAGGCATGAAGTATTCAGCAGCTGAACTTCACCTTAAATGCAGCCTCTTTCAAAGCTTTTATTTTCTTTCCATGAGTATTGGCAGATGTCAAGACCTTGTAGGCTGATTCTCTGTTAAAAGATAAAAGTCTTAGTGATTCAGATTGATGCTTTGTTAGCATAACTTGCTTAATTTCATCTATTGAGACAGTCCTTGAAGCGTGGATGTCATACAGTGTATAAACCAATTCCGCTTTAAATAAACTCAATGGAAATGCCACTGATTATCAAGAAAAATTCTGTGCCTAATCAGAATAAAAAAAAAAGGAAAGAAAGAAAAGCCATGGGGCTGGAAGGCTTCAGGAGGGCACCTAGTTTATGCTCCTGTAAAAAGATGATCAAAAATACCCAAAATATCTCTGAAAAATGTCAACCTAATTGTTCTTAAATTCTACAGAGCAGAAAAATCTCCAATCCACATATTGCAGTATATAACTGCATTTATCATTAAAACTCTTTTGTAGTAGCTAACTTAAATCTTCTTTGCTGTAGATTCAATTAGTTTCTTCAAGTCACATCCTCAGTAAATATGAAAATATTTTATATATATATACATACATATATATATATATATGTATTTATTTAATCATCCTGCCTGTTCTCCTAGAGAACAGGCCCTACAGGTGGTGCAGTGGTGCCTAAACAGTGCCTACTACAACAAAGTGGTGATTTCTGCCATGTCTGGGGGTATGCCAGGCTTTTTAAATCTTTTTAAAGCTCACATTTGGGCATTTTTTACTTCCATAGGGCCATTGTGTTGTGGAAGAAGAGACAAATAATTGTTTACTGCAGATCTCACATTTTCTTCTGTGGATCTGCTGTCCACTTGGCCATGCCATGTTCTGTACTTGGGCAACTGGTGTCTGCTGGCTTGGGAGCATTCACGCAGTTTGAGCTTAACTTCATTATCCAAAGTTTAAAAAAAATAAAAAAATAAAAAAATTGAACAGCTACAGGCTGAGATAGTTTCTTCTAGAGACCAACCTCTTTATTGAAATATCTTCTCAGTTTGACAACAAATTGATAGTGTTGCACGTGTTTCTTACCAGTTGTACTCCTATATTTCTGTAATTTCACACAGCCCATATCTTCCTACTGGGCCTATCATTTTGGATAGAGTGAAAAGCCCTTTCATGTCAAGACACTTTATATTTTTCTCTGTGAATCAGTAAACCAAATATCCAATCCAAGAAGGAAACTGAGTCAGCCCAACCCAGCTGATTTTTGACAACCCTGGCTGGCAGATTTCAGTGACTTTATTTTCATTTAAAGGCTTAAAGGCCTTATGGTTTCTAGTATCATGCACTTAATAAATTGGAGTTAGGCTGACTAGCATGCTATTTTTCAGCTCTTTTTATTTGCGTGTTATGCTTGCCTGTCTGAAGTTCTCTGATTAGTCCCTGTTCTAACCAAGGTCCCAACAATATTTGCTAACGTTGGGCTGGGTAGCATTTTAAGCAGGAGCGAATTTGAACAGCCTGTGCCAAGCTGAACACATTTTTTTTTTAAATGCTTTCAAAATCAGTTCAGAAACTGTCTTAGCCTAATAACTGTTTATGTCTAATCCTTTATCAAAATTAAGTGCATTTAGTGTTCATATTTGTTGTGAAAACAGAAGCAAAGAAGACAAGAAGACATGATCTAAGCTTCTTTAAGCTCTTCAGCAACATATTTACTCGTTTCCTCTTTTGTGTGACTCCGCTATGGACTATAGGTGCTTAGAAAACTCCTAATGCAGCCCTTTTAGTCTCCTGTGATGATTTCCATCTTTTCTCCACATTGGAATAATTCACACTTGTATCATAGCCTTTTTCTTTTTTCTTTTTCTTTCTTTTTTTTTTTTTTTCTGTTAATTTGCTAGTTTTCCAGAACTGTCATATCTCTCAGCTTATCTTCCCATCTCTTTTTTTTCCCGTCATTTATTGAAGTCTGCCTTTTTAGAAGCCCCTTATTTTAGATTCCTATTCTGGCTTCTTCTCATATTTAGCCTTGTGATACAAAGCAACCCCCTGCTCCTAGCCTCCTGGCTGCTTGAAACGGTTTGTTAATATTTATTGTGTTAAAAAAAGCAATTTTTCCTTGTGTTGAGAAGAGCTACATTGGCCTATTAATAAAACCTGACACTTCCAAACTTGTATGGTTTTGCAATCTGGTCATTTCTGCCCTAAAATTTTAATTCCATTTTTTCATCTTCCAAATTCTGTGTGGTGCAAGGGTTTCTGCTGACAGTATGCACTTCATGTATAAATGTCTTCAGATGCTTCCTGGAGTTCTGATGACCAGGCTGGAAAAGGTGGAATCGTTGTATAGAGTGGCATTTTGATTTGGGTTTTCATACTTGGAAGGCAATTGAGACTCAAGAGGGATGCAAAGGGGGAGATGATGCCAAAATGAGAGAAATCAATACCAGCAATCCTTGAATACTTCTCCTGACACCCGTTCCTCTCCCATTATCTCTTACCACATCCAATAGCTAGCAAGGACCTTATCTGACTTTTCAAAACCAGACCAGCATGTAATGTAATGAATATGGGAGGTAGGAGCAAACTTCAGGAAAAGTTGGCCAATGTTGTAGGACCTATAGGTAGAACCTTGAGCTGATTCTGCCCAAACAACACCATTAAAGCAAGCATGTTAGGAGCAGCAGATTGGCGTATGGCCTTTCAACATCAGGAAAAGGATTTTAATGGAGCACACACTGGAATTGAATGTTTTAAACAAAAAATGTTCAACTGACATTGAATGTTTTAAACCAGAGAAAGCTCAAGCTTAATGCAAATAGAAATAGGACAGGACTGTACAGAAAACTACTGCTATGGCTTTGTGAGACAGATCCTCTCCTCCAGCTTGTTCCCAGGCTGGTGACTGAATGGCTACAATGCAGCAATGGT
The DNA here is from genome assembly GCF_964211825.1 of Aythya ferina. Classification (NCBI taxonomy): domain Eukaryota; kingdom Metazoa; phylum Chordata; class Aves; order Anseriformes; family Anatidae; genus Aythya; species Aythya ferina. The sequence goes on from NC_140297.1 coordinate 110,225,956, forward strand.
TTGTTGCTGTAAACCTTACAGAGCATGTGCTCTGCGGGAGGAGCCGTTGGTCTCCTAAGGACAAACCTTTCATCCCATACCCAGGACCTGCATGTGTGCTGTCTCCCTGCTCTGCCCAGGAGTCTTCCAGTCACTGCTTCAGCCTTTCCTGATAAATGTCTGCCTAATCCTTGCTTTGGAGTGGTGGTGGTGACGGGGTAGTTCTCCACCAAAAAGAACAAGTTTTCTTCAAGAAAAAGAAGATTTTCCACTCTCTGTCAAGGCAAAGGCAGTTTCCCACCTCTTGCTGCCTGTACACAGCGTTTTGGCAGAACAAATGCAGAGCAAATACTCTCCCAAACTTAACTGAGTATAGGACATAGAGCAGATACTGTCCATCCAATCCAGCAACAAAAATCCAGTGCTCGTAGTAGCACTGATGTTGGTGTACAGCTATGCACAAAGAAAACGATTAGTTGCAACCTTCCTGTGTCACACAAACAGATATTCTGTTAGTGGCTGAAGTGGCACAGGTGCCTCTTCATTGCACATCACCTGTGCAATGTCCTCAGCCTCTCCTGCCTGGTGGCTTGTGCATTGGTTGATTGCTGTCTGGATAGTTTGGAGATGCTGACTTATGTCAGTGTTCACATTGTTGGCTGCTGCCTTCCCCTCAGTGAGCACTCTGATTTGGTACCCACTATGGATTGTGGGATGTAATTTTCAAATTTGACTGAAAGTGGCTAGTGGTCTCAAAAAACTATTGAGCAGGAAGGACTGACAGACAGCTCAGCAGATGAACAGGCAGACGGACAGTAAGTGTGACTGCTTAAGCCTCCCTTTGGTAGGAAGTCACTCTGAAAATAATATAAAGTGAGACAAATGATTCCTTTTTTTTTTTTTTTTTTTTTTTTTTTTTTTTCTAGAAATATTCATCAAAATGAACAACTATGAAAACCACTCTCTATTTTTTGGCACTTTTCTTCAAGGAGAAAAATAAAAAAAAGAAAGAAAGAGATGTATCAAGCCACAGTAGCACACTAGTTTGCAATGAATTTGATGAGTTGCCTTTTAGTTACCACAAATTATACCATGGCACTGTATGTGATTACAGTGTAAATGACTGTGTAAACTACCTCTCCTAGCACTGTAGCACCTGCCGCTCTGTTTCTGCCTGGGAGAACTTCTGGCAGTGACAAGAGGGGAGGGATGGGTGAAGTTTCAGGAAGTATCTGGAGAGAGGGTATGGAAATGCAATTTAGATGGAAAAAAAACAGATATCCTGAAGGTTAAATGAAAATGTCTGTGACCTCACAGAATGAGTTGGGTACTCCAGTATGTAGGTAGCCTTCCTGTATGCCTGTTTTAGGTATTTGTGCAGTGCCTAAATGCCAAATGCAGTAATTAAAATTCATATAAAGATTCTGGTCTTATTTAACAGGAATGATTCACCAGCAGCCATGGGACCTGTCAGAGAAGATTGATGGAGAACTTTCAAAGACTCTGGAGTACTCTGAGCATTGTACAAAGGATAGACTGAGATCTTTCATCTGAGGCAAAGGGAAATACATTACGTCCTGCACATTCATTTCAATCAAATGCTTTAATCCATGGGAGCTCTAGGTCTTGTTTTGAGCTCCAGGATTAAAAATATCTACATTTATCAAAGATCAAGGTTTATCAGATACCATAAATGCTGTCTGTTCAATCTGTATGCTTGATTACATACTTTTTTTTTTTTGTTTCTTCTGGTGAATTATGTGCTTTCCTGTTTTTTGATTCAACATATCCATCAGCAGCAGCAGCAGGTTAAGAACCTGCTGCTCAGCCCTGGGAAAGGTGGGCACCAGCTTCCTGTTTGGCAAAACAGGAAATATTAATAACACTGAGTACATGCAAAATTAAATCTCTAGTATAGCAGTAACCTTACAGAGGAAGAGGTGGTAGCACTTGGCTCTCATTTCGGAGAGACCAATGTGAATAAGCCTTAGCTACTTATACAAGGGATCAAAAGCAAGTAGAAATTGATCGTGGTAAAGTAATTGATTGACACTATCCTTATATAGATCTTTAGCTGGCATTTTCTGTGTAAACTCTGGACAACAAAGGCAGGTCAAATGTGGAAGTGGGCTGGCACAAACACTTAGCTTTGTTAGGATAAAATTTACAATGCTACGAAAAGCTTTGGTGGTATCTGACTAAAATATAGGTAAAGAAAAAAGTCACTGTCAGGGCTCTCTCAAACAAATTGTTTACTAATATATGTCATTGCCTAGGGGAGCACTGAACCAAGGATGTCAGCCTGTCCAAGATAACATTACTTCAGTTAAACTTGCTCATAATTCTTAGCTAAAAAGATTTGCGTGCAGTATGTCGAGACAACTAATAGCAGCTGTACTTATTACCCACAGATTAGTTTCTCCTTTGAATTCAGCCTCTCTTTTATCACTTTTCTTTCCAACTACATCCTTTACTTTAATTTTCCTTTACCATCACCTCTCTTAATTTTCCCATCGCTTGATTTATGGCATTCCAATAAAACCCTGCTGAAACAGGGATACTCATTGTGCCTCACACATTCCTGCTGCAATTTGTAGGGCCTTCATTTTGCAAGCACAAACATGGTGATAGACTTGGTCATCATAAATCATATGCTCCTAGGACAGGATGCAGGGCATAGTTTGTTTGGCACTCTTCACTGCACCCACTGTAAAATTGCTCATCTCGGTTGAATACATACTTTTCCAATTTCTTCATGGCAGATAGGACATTTAGAATTGTCTGTTTGGTCATTTGTGTAGATACCTCATGACGACAGAAGACAAAGAAGAATACTTTTGCCTTTCAAAACTTCACATTTTTACTGTCATAACCCAGTATGACCTCCTGTACTTTCAGAATAGTTATAGAAAATTCATAAAGTGATTTCAGACTCCAGACAGAGATTTTAAGTCAGGAAGGAAGGAAGAGGCATATTGTTTAACTTGCAACTTGAACATATTTCATTTGGAAGTCATTGAGAGACAATAAACATAGAGGCTCTTGGGGATATTTTCAGTCTTTTTTTGGACTAGAACAACAATTTGGGCCTGATGCAAAGTCTATTGACTTTATCTGAAGGACCTCATTCATTTCAGTGAGCTTTGTCAATCAGACATAAGCAGTGTTATGACACAAGGGAATTGTCTACAAGTTCCTCATGCAAATCAGTACAATGCTGGCTCCATGAGGGGAAATTAATAACAGTACAAGCTCAACCAAATGTAACACTCAGGATGGGATGGGAATGCAGAGGTACCAGCTCTGCAGCTGTTCAGGGAGGGCAATAACAAAATAAAAAAGCAGAATTTACTTTTTCTTTATTTTCCCATATCTCTGGTGGTTCCTTCTAAGGGGAACAACCTCATGCTTTTTTTTTTTTCTTCCAACCACACCCTCACTCATTACCTACCATAGCATACTTCTCATCAGTCAGAAAAAATGAGATATTGCTGAAGGCCAGAGTCAAAGCAAGATTGTTGCTTACTTCCCTTGCAGAGCTTACAAATTCTAAGATAAAGTGGGGGAGAAAAGATGTCAAACTTATCTTTAAGTTTTGTCAAACTTATCATTTTTATGCTTTCAGTCAAATGCTAGAAATTTAGAAATGTTCTTATGTTTGCAAAGAAAAAAATCCCCCCAAAGTAGAAAGATACTATTGAAGTATTCAACAAAAGAAATCAATTAACATTCAGAAATCCAAAATTGACTTTTTAACAAGCTATTTCTTATTGCCAAGTTTTCAGAGAAAATTACCCTTTATTATGAAATTCAGCCCAAAATAGAATATATGTATTGTGAAAAAAAGATAGCTTCAACGTGCGTTGAACAAAGAAAAGGCTGAGTTATATTTCCTGCAGTTATAAAGAAATCTGAACAATAAGAGTTAGTGAAGGAAAGCGCAAGTTTGTGAAAGAGACATGAAGATATCTTTTATCTTCAGAGGTGGAACAGTTGAAGGATACAGGAAGTGACTCACAAAACAAACACCATGTCCTGTAGAGTTTTTGCTCACATTTCTGCTGGTTTAAATCATTTTTAAACTGATATACATCTTTTTCTTTATCTATATATTTTCAATAAAATCAGTTTAATGTTACCATTATTCATTTAGCCTTATTGCTGCTAGACATTTGGCTACTAGAACAATTGCAGCCATCTACATTTCCTCCTTCCCCCTTCCTCTGCTCCCCCCTCTCTCCCTGCCCCCCCCCCCACCTTGTTTTTTTAATCCCCAAGCTTTGCTGTCCCCTGAACAACACTGCTTGTGGTGGTGTCATGCTTCTGTCTGTCTGTCCACCCAGACCACTGTTGTGTGGAGTCTTTGTTTTGAGCCATGCCAGATGATCTGGGCTTGGACATTACCTTGTGAGATGTGGACTGGAGATTATTAAAGTAGATGGAAAACAAGATAAATTTGGAGCTATTGTGACATTTCCATGTGACGCTTGAAGCTTCCTGTCCAATTTACTCCTCCTCCCATGGTTGTCCATGGGACTCCACTCTTTAGAAGTTTGATTTTTTGGAACAGGGAATTTCTCTCTGGGTAAGCCAATGCTAGTAAATTCAGGCCAGCCACAAGGAGAAGGTGTAGACCCATCCTCTCACGCCTCCAGCATCCAGAACATGCTGGCTGTTGCCTTTTGTGATGGACCTTAGTGGTCCTGGTCTGATTTTCTTTACCAGTTCACATGCATGTGTAGTATCTTTTACAGCAAGGCCCAGGGCTTTTATTGCTGCATTCCTGTAGGTCCCAATGCCACTATAATATAAGTGATAATATTATAACAGCTTCAAGTAAGGCCTAATGCACAAGATATGCAACAAAGCCTTCTCAAATATATTTGTTTTCAATAAGTGATTAAACACAAAACGGCATTGCTAGTGTGAGATGTAGTTTCTGCAAGTGTATAGACATCATAAATCCTACTAGAAATGGATTGTTCACAACCATTTTTGTGGTTCATACGTCACTCGCATTCATTTAAGCCCTTTCTCACTAGCTGGTATAAAGGGACGGGAGTGGTTTTACAAAATGACAGACATAGCCTGCATGGAGGTTTTTTCCAGGTTATTTTGCTTCATTCAGAATAAGAGATCTAGACTGAAGCTATATTGTTAAAGCTTTGTGACAGAGACAAAGAGATATCTCACAGTAAATATTAAGCTGATAACAGAAGACAGGAACTCCTTCTTACTTGCCCACAAGAAACAATCATCAGAGTCTCCTGATATCCCCTTGTAGGGCAGCCCAGACACTTGTGCACCTACCTGAAGTCCAGTCCTCTCTGGAGAAACCTTTTCTTCTTTCCCAGAGAGACATTAACCTTTTGAGCACTTCAGGTAAGTGTTTAACTGCTGGTGTCATGAATGCTTCCCAACTGGTTTTCTAGCACGACTGATCCAAGACAGCCCCCCAGTTTTGCTCTTTTGCTAGTGGTCTTCTCTTTCCCAGTCCACGGCCTATCACACTCCTGACCTCTCCATGCTGCAGCAGGGCTGCTTGCAGCTCTGGCTCTGTGGAGCAGCCTTGTACGTCTCCTTGGCCTCTTTAGATAGGCCTCAACCCTGATACCCCACATACCCTGAGGCCCCTGACTAGCATGCCTTTGCTGCTGTACTTTTGCCTTGCCGACTCTTGGTCTTCACTATCATTCATTTTTGAAGGTCTGCTATTTTAGCTCAGGAAATCTATCTGAGCAAGTTTACACATCAGATAAAATGACAATGGATTGCCTAAGTATTAATATATTTTCCTATTTGGTTTGAGAGGCAAATCTATTTGAACGATCTGATGAAATGTACTTTAAAGAGCCTTGAATACAAGACTGAAACTATAATTAAGAGAATATATTAAAGGAAACTAAGAGATGGAAGGCTCAAAACCAGAGGCAAAATATTTAAAAAATTGCTTAGGCCAGATTGTTTGATTCCAGAGGTAATAAAACATCAGAAATAAACTCCTACACTATATTGCTTTAAATAATAATGGTGCCAAACGAAGATGTGCTGAATGGGGAAAGGATGAACTGTTCAGAGGAGACACATAGAATTTAGGCCACATCATGGTCTAACTTACCAACACCTCATTTTTTTTCTTAAAACACACAAAACAACAATGACAACAAAACCCAGACACTTCTTTTCCAGCCTCCACCATGGCCTGGCTGGTCTGGGAAAATTTTGGGAGAAAGTGTCTGAAATGCTATTTCCCTTCCCATAATTTCTAGGGAGGGACTAGGGTGAGTGCTTTTATCAAACAGTATTTGCAGCCATATGCAGTACTGAGAAATTGAATCAACCACATCTAACACTAGAAAGTTGTACAGGGAGGAAGGGCACCTGATGGACCATCTCCTTTCTCACAAGTGTGGTTTGTTTAAAGTCAGGAACTGGCATTTGGGAAATGACGAGATCTGCTTTTGTCTTAACCTTTCCTTTTGCTGGAGAAAGGTTACTATTTAGTGGAGCTCTTAGAACCAAGCTACAACATATACCCTGGAGTCTTTAACAGATTTTAGCTTCCTTTGCTATCCAGTACTTCCACTTTCAAGATACAGATGTAAATGTTAGGATGAAAATGCAACACACCCCTCAAATTTTGTTACACTTGAAGTGTCCCCTTTAAACATGTATGCCCAGAGAATTTTCCTTTTGTTATATTTTAAAAGTTTTTGACTTTTGTCTGTTCAATAGTTCTTTGGTATTTTGCTAAGGGCTTGGCTAGAGGTTGAGTAGGCGGTTTTATAGGAATAATGGAGGAGCTAAAATTTTGTAACTTTTTAGAAGATATGATTTATTCATCCTTTTCAAGGACTTGCATATATATATATATATTTATAACCTGCTGAAAGACTGTTAACATTCTGGAGCACAGGGAATGGAAAAATATGCTTTAATTAGGAAATGGGAGACACCAGGAAAATAGGTTTTCTAGTTTTTTTTTTTTTTTTCTTTTTTTCAGTACAGAATTATGAAGGGGTGCTGACAGACAAGTTGATGCAGCTGAATTTTAGGCCTAATTGATGCAAGTTTTTACCTGCAGCACTACAAGTTATCTGGGAAATTATATCTTGTTGATTTTCTTGGTTTTATTCAATGCATCTTTATCTCCTGCAACATTTTTGCTCATAAATTAAACAGCAGACTGGCGGTTGTTTAGCAACTGAAACATGGGCAAGAGTAAACGATTGTTTTGGGTGGCCGTGCATCCGGAGAAAAGAGAGCAGGCAGCTTCAGGCATAGCTATAATCAAAAACCTGATTGTCTTGAAATGAGATTGCTTCAAATGAAGCCCAGCTATCTGTGCTCACTGTGATTTATGTTACTCACAGCATCACAGTTCCTATGACTTTATGAGGCAATAGTGCTGCTGAATCAACAAGGCAAGTTGAAAACTTTGGTGGCTTTTATTTCTTTGGCAGCATTGATGGCTGGTGGTGTGGGCAGGGGGGACAGCATGTGGGTCCTGCTGTGTCCTGCCTTGTGAAGCCAGTGTGGCTGGGAAGCCTGGGGACAAATTTCTGCTAGGACAGGCTGGTAGCGATTTATATTCAAGTCCAGAGAAATGATATTAGCTCCAGTCTGGCCCAAGTTGCTTAAAATCAGCTACGGACATTGCTGCAGCTGATGAAACTGCTCTGTGTTGCACTGAATAAAAGAGTCAGATAGAACCTATGTTTTGTAGGTGTGTATGTAGATGCCTCTGTTCTGCTGCTGAAAATGCTATCTAAAGAAAAAGGCACTATTTCCATATATTACATGAACAGATCTCTGGGAATATGGACCCAATAAAATTTTGCAGCAGCCCGGAGCCCCTAACTTCCCCATGCCAAACCAGAGCTGTAGAAAGTTAAACTGGAGAAGGGCTGTTTCTGTCATCCTCCTGTGCTTTCAGATCCAACAGTGTCTCCATGGGGCTGAATTAGTACTGAGAAGAAAACACCTTGGTCTTGAGGCTGCTTTGTGCCTCATCAAACTTCCACAAGTTTGGTGTCTTTGGCAGCCTCAGTGCAGGGTGATCTGGCTGAGCTTGGATGTCTGGCCAGACCTTTTTAGTTGCTTTGTTCCCTTTATCAGACAATCTGTGTTTGGCTTTGCTGATAAGTGAATGATGTCTGTTCCAGTCATCCTTGTTGAACAGCAGCAAGGTTTTCCACCTCTTCAAGCAGCTGTAGAAATATGGCATTAAAATAAGAGAGAAAACTATGAACATTAAAAGTGTAAATTGATAGTGATAGCTTTTCTTATCCTGTGAGACACTAATGGCATTTTTTTTAACAGTATCTTCAGTTGACAGATCATACGAAGTAAAGCAGTTACGAGCCAGGTAACATTCATTGCACAAATAAGAATCTAAAGGAAATGGTTTGTTTACTGTCTTCGGCATCTTTGCAGACCATAGCAATATTCTCAGTAGAGCTGAAAAGATGTAGTACTAAAACCAGAGTCAGGGAGAAAACAAGTTCACTGTTCTGAATACGTAAGTTGTTCAACCAGGAAAAATAGTCAAACTGATTTTTAATTTGTAGGCATCTGTGTAAGGGGTGTGGCTGCCAAGAAAAAAAAAAAAGTACTCAAAGTGCTTGCACTTCTGAGGAGCACCAACAAGGAGAATGCCATGTACCTATGAAAACAAAGCACCTAACATCCCACTTCAACGTGTAGTAAACAAGATTTAAAAAACAAAGCCACGAAGAGGTCTGAACTGCAGATGTACTGCTGTGAATATTAAGAAGGGTATTATTCAGTAGCAGTTTAAACTTCCCTACACAGAACTGACCTATGAGTACTCCTGTGTGAGACAAATAACAGCAGCTTCCAGGAGGAACTATAACCAGCAGCAGGTGGGAAGTGCTTGAGCCTGCTCCGTGAGAGCAAGTTGCCTTTGAGAGCCCCCTTTCCCCACCTGTGCTGGCAGCAGGCAGTACTCGATATCCCATTTGCAGCCACCAGATAGAGCTCACTCTGGCTGTGTGTTTCTCTTCGTCTATCTTCTGCCTGTTGAGCATCTATCAGGTTTAACTTGCCTGAGTGTTGTTTTGTTTGATCATGTTCGTGATGGATCAGTGCCTATTATTATTAGTGTTCATTCTTCACCACAGGATGGCTGAGGTTGGCAGGGACCTCTAGAGGTCACCTGCTCCAACACCATGCTCCAGCAGGGCCACACAGAGCAGCGTGCCCAGGACAACATGCAGGCAGCTTTTGAAGGTTTCCAAGGAGGAGACTCTGCAATCTCTCTGTGCAACCAGTGCTCAATCACCTGACACCACAGAAGTGCTTCCTGATGATCAGAGGGAGCCTCCTGTGTTCCAGCTTGTGTCCACTGCCTCTTATCCTGTCACTGGGCAGAATGCTGGGCAGTAAACATCAACCCCAGATATTAGCGGAATAATCTCCAGTGATGCTAACAGTGACGATGTGTTTTGCAGCGGCCAAACTGAGAGATGCTTTTAAAGAAAACAGCTTTGAAGGTGCACAGAGGAAAGGACAGATTGAGGGTTCATTTGGCAACGGGGGAAAACAGGCTTCTGTAATTAGTTTTAATGAAATATAATAAACGTAGAACAATATCTCCCTAGCTTCTGGAATTGAACAAATAATTAAATCTAAAATAAACCACAGCTGAAACTCTGACTTAAATGCAAAGGTTGTGAAGGTTGAACTATGTCAGACCGTGCAGCTGTCTTAGTGGCCAAGGAAATGGTCATTAAATGAGCTAATACTTGCAGAAAGAGCAAGGGAATCAAATGTCATATTTCCTTTCAAACTATCCTAGGAATAATATGTTGGTGAATCTTATGCTTGTACTGAGTAAATAAGAAGAAATGATAATTAAGAATAAAACAACTAAATAACATGATATCCTTGGGGGATAGCAGTAGGATTTCCAAGATAGAAATTTATGACTACTCAACCTCTTTTAATTCTTTGGACTACTCAGCAAAATAATGAAGAACAGAGAATTTACCTTTCAAAAATCCTAGGACAAGTGCTTTCATAAGAGGTTATTAAAGTCACTAACTATGCATAAGGTGAGATGTAAAATTTTCCTGCTGGCTCAATTACTTCTACTGAGTTGTTGAAATTTAAGGGAGCTTGTTTGAAAAACCTGAAGCGATTGTTATACAGTCAACATTAACCAGAAGAGAAGCAACTGGTATCAGCAAAAGGTACTTTCTCCCTTACACCAATGTAATTGCTTCACATTCCTGTTACACCTGGTCTGTACTTGCAGTTATCATGCTTTCAATTATCAGACTATATGTACAGCTGTTTTTGCCTTAGCTAGACATTACCTTGTCTAAACTGAATTTCTCTATGCTGGTAATGTACCTGAACTAAAATTGTTTTCAAAAACTTCATTTATAAAATCTGTCTCTCTGTCTGTCTATCTATCTATCCACGTTTCTGAGAAAAAGAAATGAGGAAAAAATACTGTCTCTCTCTATTTTTTTTTTTGTTCTCCTGTAAAGTCTTGGAGGACCTAAGCACTGACACCACCAAGTAGAATTTGTTTTTCTGGGCATTCTTGTTCATCCACTGTTGTTCAGTTCTGGACAAATTACAGATCTCTTAGGGAAAAGATGTGAATACTAACCAGACTGCCTTTCTTGTGTTCTTGTAATCTGGCTCTTCATAGCCCTCAGGATCCCTCTTATCTCCTGCCATGGAGTGAAAGCGCAGGTACTTTAGCACAATTAACCTAAATAAACTTCTGAGATTGAAGTGCTGCTGTGACAACTCTTTTTTTTTTTTTTTTTTTAATTATATATATTTCTGGAGCACTGTAAATGTATTAAATAAACCCAATATTAATACAAAATCTTAAGATCTACTCTCTTCCTTTTATGATGATTTGTCAACTTTTTTTTTCCTTTTATTTATTTTTTTTTCTTTTTCATACTATTATTTTCTGATAGCTGATCAAATTCTGAACCAGTTCCAACAGCTATTGATTCTTTTTTTGACATGCAATTTTTGGTAGTTTTCCTACCCACACAACAAAAAACAAAGCCCAAGCCAAACCTGAACTCCTACTTAAAATGTTTTTTTGCTCTATTGGACATCAGCTTGGCATGCTTGGCACATAAGTTAAGGGTGAATCTCTTTTGATTTTAAGGAAGTTTCTTTCACACATTCTTGGAAAAAAACTAATTAAACTAATAAACCTTCTGTACTGTGAATTTTTAAAGAATCATTAAGTGGAAATTTGTTACTGTGGATAATGAGACAGGTGAAGAAAAAAAAAAGAAAGAAAAAAGGCAAAAAGCCACACACAGCCACACAACCAAACAACCCAAAACAATTTGACCTGAGCTCAAGGTGAGAAGAAGTAAAGTGTTTGTCTTGTAATAGTTGATGAAGTTACAGAGAGAAATACAAACAAGCAAAATGGTAGTAAGGCAAGATTTTTTTTGCATCCTGATATAAAGGTTAACATAATTTTCTGGATAGGAGGTAATCTTCATAAAAAAAAGAAAAATAGAAAGGGGGAAAAAAAAGCTAAAAGACACTTCAGTGGTGAAGTAATCTATAGGTAATGAATCAATCTGTTACAAGTCCGGAGATTTTGTATGGGTTTGTCATTGTTGTGGGGTAGTGCCTTCATGGATGCTGTCACTCAAATTTAAAAGTAGCTCTGACAAATTAGGAGGGCTTCTTTTCTTTTTTCCCTTTTGCATTTTACAGGTTTTCATGATAGTTGTTTTCAAGCCATCATTAATATGGAAATGCAGGATTGCAGGAAAATAAAGTTCTGTGGGAGCAATTTCAGAGGAGAGCTGACACAGATTACAGGCAGTGCGTGAGCCCCACATGGAGCCCCGAGGTCAGTGGGACCACAGTGACAATGGCAATGGCCCTGGCATTTGTCACTACACCTGGCGGGGGGACGGTGTGTTTGATTTGGTGGGCAGATGTGAGTCAGGGCCCCTTCGTGCCACCCCAGAAAGCTGCGGTCTTGGCTGCACAGGGAAATGGTGTCTGTGTCCCCCTACCAGGAGGAAGAAGGAAAAGCACCAGAGGCGGTTTTGCCCTGCTGGCAGCCTCTAATCAGGGGCGAGCCATTAATGAGTCAGCCTGGGGGCAGGCAGGTTGGCTCTGTGCCTTGGTCCAGCTTTCCATAAAAGCCTTTTCCATTTCCAGCGCTCACCTGAGGAGTTAATTAGGGAGACAACCATGTTTCTGCGGTCTGTAGCACTTAACGATCCCCAAAATGCAAATAAAGAGAGAGCTGCAGCTGTTTAAAATATTCCTGCTGCTACATTATTAAGTACAAGGGGACAAACATAAGGGCAGGAAGCCTCTGATTAAGAGCAGGTTTGTATGGGGTGCGTGACTCAAACATTGGTGTTGTTTGAACTCAGCTCTGGCTCAGTCTTACCCCTGCCCATGAGGCCGAGCTTGCGCCTGAATGTTTCATACATCTGTGCTCTTTGAATCAAACATGATGCAAAATCCCTTTGATGTACAGGTTTTAGGGCTGGTATTTATCCTGCTGAAATAAAACTCTGTTTGTTGGGGAATACCACATGGTGCCAGGGACTGAAGAAAATATGGATGAATAAGAGATAGTCAGGGACTAAAGGCAAACGGGGCTAACTCACTGCCTTTCCCATATTTGCTGTGTGTGATGTGGAACAAAGAATCAGACCACAAAAAAAAAAAAAATATATATATATATATTATATATATATTATATATATATATATTTATATTATATATATATAATATATATATATATTTATATATATATATATATTTTGAACACAGGACTTGGACTTGTTCAAGCATCTTCACAGTTCCCACTTTGAAAGAATGTCAGTGACACAACTGGTGCCCTGGGAAAGAGACGTGGTGGTCCTATTTAAAAAAGAGAAATGGAACCTGAAGGAAATCAAGTGTTATGGAAGCTTGCCTTGGGCAACTCTGTTTTATGACTTGTGTTTGGATGCCTGTGTGCTGTCAGACTACAAATATTGCAAATCCCATACTTTCCATCATCTTGGTCTTTCTGCCCACATAAAATATATACCACTTTGCTAACAAATAATACCAAATTCAGTCAGCCACAGGCAAGAAAGGTAAGATAGGAAGATTTTGCTCTTAGCTAATCCATCCAAGTATGTATGAAGCTTTGGAGAAAAGGATGCCATGTTTCATCTTCCTAGGGCTATTCTGTGCTATAACATATTATCAAAATAGTATTTCCTCTGACTCTTCAGGCAAGCCTGGGGGAGTTGATCCTTAAAAGACTCAACTCCTAAAAGACAGCAGCAAAAGTTGTGCGGTGTCGAGGAATCAACTATTGGGAAACAGTGGCTCCTCACCTCAAGTCATGTGGCTGATCTGTGCTTTGGCACTATTAATACTTATTTATCTTGGAAGAAAAGCATCTCCTGCTGATAAGTTTTATACAGACAGCCTTGGTACATTTTAAAGGCTTTAATATGATATCATGGTTTCTATGTTTCTTTTTTTTGTCATGTATAACAGTGAGCCTCATCTTGCTCATAGTGCTGAGAGCTGATATGGGTGGTGCATGCTTTTGTCATTACGTACATGTTTCATGTTGTTCTGGGTTTCAGGTATGTCAACATGGTGGATTGCAACTAACTGCCTTTATAACTAAATGCTATCTAGTAGACAGCTTTCTGATGAAACTTCAATGTGTGTTATGAAAAGGCTGACAGCCTCTTTTCTGCACAGCTTTCTGTGCTGCTTCTGTGAGTGGTACAAAGTGTTTGCTGGAATAAGAAATGAGCATGTTTTGATAGTATCAAAGTCAATGTTAATGTTGTAGGAGCCTTTATTAAGATCGGCAGTCACACAGGGCATGCACATGCTGCTTAGGGCACCTTCTGGGGTACAGTTCTTGAGCCACTCATATGACAGCTGGAAGCAGGCATAGCTTGGCCATGCAGTGACAGCTGATTTCTTACCTATTCCTGCCCCTATTCATACACTCTGCAGTGTCCCATGGCAACACAGCACCCCATGGAAATGCTGGCTTGTACCTGAACACATTGCAGTAGTACTGATGTGGTTTTCCAAGCAGAGCTTGCTGCCTGGATCATCATGCTACATGACTGCAGCAGAGCTGCTGCAGTCTTTGGTCTTTCCACCCATCCCAAGTGCCACTGCAGTGTAGACACATCTGTTTTAGTCCTCCTTTTATAAATATTTAGCTGTGAATCAGAAAATGTTACAGCAAATAACTAAAGTCACTGTTGCTGAGGTGTGAATAACAAATTCCAAACAGCAACACCTCAGTGCAAAGGTCAGAGCAAGTCATACTGAGGCCATTAAAAGGACATAATATGTCAGCATGAAATGTCACCCTATAGTATCAAGTAAAACACAAAATTATGGAATCATAAAAAGTGTGAAGAGAAAGGACCAGAGTAGTTTTGTATTATTTTTTGAGTGTTGCTTCCTCCTTATGCTGCTCTCATTCTAATTACTTTCACGTGCTCCTTAAGTTTTTTTCTTGGTGGTATAAGTCTAAGATTTTAATTCCAAGAAATAAAAGAAAGAAAAATACATTCCTTGGTAACCTGACATGAAAAAATGGAGAAGAAAACTGTTATGGAGATTTATTCCACTGCTGGGCTGTTATTTCAAAATCAGTCCAAACTTCGGTGCTGTTCCAAAGTCCCCTGCAATCCATGCCAAGGCAGGGCCTGAGTCTGAAGAGCAGTTTGATGGTTTACCTGGGATTAATTTGATGGTTTTAGACAAGGTTTCAGGTGACAAGTGTTTGGACTGCAGGGGAATATCATATCCTGCACTGCATGACCAGACCTATTGTCCCATCACATGGGCGATGCAGATACTTGCTGGGGAGGCTTTGTGATGGGGAATACTTGAACACCCTTCTGGGACTTCCCAATGAGATTTGGTCTGGGATCATTACCCCTTCTTGAAATGCTGTAGAAATTGTGGAAGCGAAGGAACATATCTTGTGCCATATGGTGCCATGTCTTTCATATCTGACATGCATTAACTCTAGTTACTTGATACGTATCCAACCACTTTTTACCTGAGGCTGTCCACTTGAAGTGGAAAAGACCTTTGAGGACCTAATGAGCTGGATGGAGGCAGTTTCTACCTGTTCAGGAGCCCCTCCAGTGGGTGCTTCAAGGGTAAGGTATAAGACACAAGAGACTTCTCTACATTACCCAGGACTTTTGCTATGCCTGGAAGCATTCCCATGTTTTAATGCCGTTTCAGTAGGACCAGTAATCTCCATGGGGTTTGGTTTATATTTTGGAAGAATGATGGCTGTGATCTCACTTGTTCATGCTTTTGCTCTGTTAATTTAGCTCTGAGTTCAAATGCACTGTAAGGATGCAGTGAATTTTTGTAATTGCTTTCTGAGGATGAGGGTCATCCTCTTTGTCGAGAAGAGTGATGTGGTGGGAAATAGGAATTTAACTCATGAGCATCTCAGCACTGCTGATGTCAAAGTGAGGCTGGGGCCAGGCAAAAATTGATAGCTGCTCGAGCCTTGTCTCCAGCATGTCCACAAGGAAACATCACCAGCGACCTCTAGACAGGGTGGGGGGATAACAGTCACCATAAAATATTATTGCACAAACTGATAAAAACTGTCTGGTCTTGGCTGAACCTGAAATACATGTCCTTGATGCATCTGTTCCCCTTCCCACAGTGGCAGACTGTCCTGCAGTCAAGCCAACAAAGCTACTGGGGTTTCTTGGACATATTAAGCATATGACCAGCCTTACCTAGGTGACAGGATTTTGAGTTGTTGCAGTCCCTTACCTTTCCTACCTTTTCTTAAGATGAACCATTGTACAAAAATATTATCTGTGAACCTGAAAACCAGGCAGACTGAGAATGTGAAGAAAATTCCCATCTGGCCACACTCACATAATCTGAGATAGTCTTCAGCACCTCAATTGCTCCCCATATAAGTATTGTCAGAAGCTGGCCAGTGAAGATTTTTTCCCAGTTGCTAAGTGTAAAAGCAGCTAATAAAGGAAAAGAACCATTATACAATTCCATTACCCCTTCCATCAAAATGCATCTTACAGGCATTAATGAATCAGGCTATAACATTTTATAGGCAGACAAACATTTCAGAAAGGCTAAATGGGGAATTTTTGAAGGGTCAGTCTTGGGGCATTTGGAGAGGCCAGTCTGGGCACTTACGTAAGACAAGAGGATGATGAATATGTGAGCCCTGAGAGCCCACACTGAGTCCTATACTTGTGTCAAGCTGTAACTTCAATGACCTCTGCCTAAGTGGTATTTCTGAGCATTTTCTGTACATCTGTCCTGCTGCAAGGGATGGAGATCAATGGCTTTTCTCTTGTGGAGAAGAAAGCATAAGTGTGTCACAGCTGAGATCTAGCTGTTATTCAAGATCTGTATTTTCCATTTGCTTTTGTAATTTTGGCACAATGTCTTGCCAGCTGATTCTTCCAGACGGTTTAAGAAACAAAATTTCTGGATACAAGTGGGCAGAAGAAACTGTGCAGCTCCAAAAGATGCATAAGCAGAAGTTGCATTTGTGATCAAAATTTCTACTGAAACTGGTTGCTGGAAGGGAAAGCATATAAAACTGTGCCCTGGACAGCTCTCTGAAATGCTTGCCAACAATTTTGTCCCCACTGGAGCAGGTATGATGGCCTTGTATCAACAATTGCCTGTGCTGGTTGTTGGGGAGGAGGATTGTGTCTGGGGAACGTGAAGGCAATCAAGCCATCCAGTCCCTGCTTGCACACAGGGAGTGTCATGGCTCTTCTCTGGCTTGTAGAGCTCTCACTTGGCTTGTAGACTGAACGCCTCAAGACTATTTACTTCTTCTACAGGGCAGGAAGGGAGACACTTCTGCAGCCATGAGCACGGCAGGGTTATGTGTGGCCACCATCTACAATGCTTTTGCTGAGGCTGCCTCTCACAACATGCTGCCCAGAGGATTTGTCTGCTTGACAGCTGGCTGGTTTGATTCTATTAACATGTGCACCTCAAGGGCATTTATTTCATGAAATACTTGCAAGTTTCTACGAGAACTGGCCAAAAAATGGAGCAAAAGATTTCTTTGAGGAAAAAGAAAACATGACTCCTGCACCACACAGCATAAGCACAGTTAACTTATGTTTTGGGTACAGCATTGGTACATCCTCATAATATGAATTCTGTGGATCTCTGCTGCGGATCTCCATATAATGTCTCCTGGCATCTTTCCCAGACATCTCCGTAATGCACATGACACTCTGCAGACACTTGTGTCGGCTGGGAAGACCTCACCATTAGTGAGCAGAAGTCTGCTGATATCCTGCAATGTAAAGTTCACTAGATCATCTCAACACATTGTTTTTAAAGCAGGTAAAGCAGGTGGTGCATCACTGGACCTGTTTCAGACAAGCTGCTTGAACCTGGGTCTCTCATCACAAGCTTAGTGTGAGTGATCTCATAGTTAGACTTTTAAGCTAACAAACTTGTTTGTTCTCTCTCTTTTTTTCTTTCCTTCTTTCTTTGTTTATTTCTTCCCTGTCTCCCTCCCCCCTTTTCCTCACCACTAGTGATTATTTCTTGTGGTTAGATCTTCTTCAGTGAGTTCATGATCTTTTGAACTTGAAATCACAGAGTGGCAGAGTGGTAGGAAAATATCTGGTTTATTTAATAATCTGATTTCTTACTTTCTAGTCTAACAAATCTAATACTATCATAAAAAAAAGAGAGAAAGAAGAGAAGAGAAGAGAAGAGAAGAGAAGAGAAGAGAAGAGAAGAGAAGAGAAGAGAAGAGAAGAGAAGAGAAGAGAAGAGAAGAGAAGAGAAGAGAAGAGAAGAGAACCCCAGCTCATGTTTAATAATAATAGGAATTTAAAACACACTAGAGTTTTGCATTTTATTTTAATTGCAGATGGACCAGAAGAATAAAATATTTATACTTGTGCTACCCTTCTTCCCTGTTTGGCAGCAGAGTGAATAACATAAGCTTTTCTGACACTGTAACAAGATTAACTTTTTTCAACCTATGTTTATATACATATGATATATATTCATCAATTCCTTCTTATTATAGTCACTGAAGATCCATCAAAATGAAGAAAGTAGAAACAAGTACAGATCTCAAGTATTTTTCAAGCTAATGCACGTCTGCAAAGGACAGGTAGATATTTATTGCCTAGGAAAAAAGGTGTTCTGGAAAACCAAAGATTCTCTTGCGTTTTCATTAAATCCAGTCTTCCTGGACAATACTGCCATATAATTTCCCTTCAAAATGTAAAACTTCCTTACCCTCACAATGCTGTGCAAAATCTCATTTTCTTCTTCCTAACATCCTCACTGTCTTGAGAGATAGATATATTTAATTGCCATTCATTTTCAGTGCTGTATCTCATTACTGCTGGTAAAGGAGAAAGACCCTGCAGCTTGGAGTATCACGAGGCTGTCTCCTTGATTGCAGAGGAACTGGCTGTGTGCAGCTGAGGGTAGTATGGAGAATCATTTAAGAGTGGCAGCAGTGCACTGCATACTGTCATTTAATATGTGTACAATTCAGTTCAGAATAAAGACCAGGTTAGAGAAAAAGCTCTAAAAACTTTGCATTAGCACGATAAAGCTAATACTCTTGCAGACAAATCTCTTGGAGTTAATTCTTGTGGTGGCAGTGACTTCATCTGAGCCTTGCTAAGTTATATTGTGTAGAGCTCTGACTTCTTTTATTAGAATGGTTATTATCTTTCATAAGACCATAAAATCCACTGAAATAATTTAGGACATCAGAACCACACAGGTTCTGTTCTGTTCATTGTGCTTTCATACCTGCTGGTGCAAATCTGAAATATCAATCAGCTATAATGGGAATAATGGGGAAAGGGAATGGAAATCAGTTTGATGTGCTTATGGTGCAAAGTGATAGTCCTGCTCCTATTCAGGCAGCAGCAAAAATATTTTTACTTTTCAACAACTGTAATTACTTGCAGACTGATAACCTTTTCTCCATAGGGAAATCAGAGGAAAAATACAGAAAAGGTGAAAATCCAAAAAATTCAGAACACCAAAAAACTCAAAGGGTGTCTTTTTTTTTTTTTGAATCCTTCAGCTGTTTAGCTGAACTCCAGGACTGTCTTCTGTATCCTTTCTTTTCTGGCTGTGCAACTCTTTCTGTCTTACACTGTGTTACATTAAGATGTCCATGATGGAGGAAATGCAGGCTCTGAATCTTGGATAAAGCTGCTTCCAGTCTACTTGAGGGTGTCCCCTGCACATAGACGACATAAATATTCACTCTGTCTTTGATGGTACTGTTTTAGACAGTACAAGTTGTTATTATTCGGACACAGTGTCTTTCCAGTTCATTTGTACCCATTCTTCATTGACAGTAGTTGCTTGCTTTCCTCACATGAATTATATTCTTTCATCCAAGAACTGTAGAGTCTAGGAGATCTACACAGACACAATAAATGGCAAGAGTCAAACTCACAAGACTTCCCCTCAAGACTCCCAGACTAAACATACTTGCTTAGGCCAATTTTATCTGTCCAGAGCCTTCTTTTCCAGGTTATACCATTTGAAGGATGCTGGGCTTCTTGTTGATATATTATTTCTTGAAACAACACAGTGCTTTCAGTTTTCTGGCTTCCTTAGCTCTGGAACAGGTTGCCATCTGGTAAGTAGTCAAACGTGTATATTTTCAGCAGTAATATAAATCAAAAAGCATCAAGGAAGAATATAAAGAAAGAAATATAAGTTCTTTTTCTTGCTTGTAGAACATCCTTAAATATGTCTCCTAGGTATTTTTAAACGTGCATAAATTAAATTGGGAAATGTGCAGTTAATACCTATGTTGCTAGAAATTTGTGGGCAAATCCTCAGGCATGGGGAATAAAAGCTAAAAAAAAAAAAATTAACCCCACTGTAACAGTTTTTACTAAAATAAGAATATTTAATGTCCTAACCACTGTGAAAGCATTATTACTACACAGATGCTAAACCACAGTTGCTGCTCCCTTGACTGATCCATACAGCTGTTGGATTTTAAAACCATATCATAGACATCTATTAATGTCAGTTAGTAATTTTTATCTTTATGATTATTTGCAGCCACCTATGCACTTGCCATGGGAGGCACAGCAAACATAAGCCTATTGCTGTACACTATTCCTGAGGTCCCTCAGAAGCAGTACATGGACCCCAGAAGTCCTTCTACCACAAGCTGAAAACCACAAATTAAGAGAGAAATACCACTAACAATTATGAATGATTTGACAACAAAGACATAAAAAGACAGATATCAGGAAAGTAGGAACCACCAACCTAATCTGAGTGAGTTGTCTTTAATTTGGTGGCTTGAGAGCCAGCAATTCTGTGCTGAGAGCCAAGATTTTCAGAAGATGGTATAAAATGAATCATAAGGGAATGGGGTAACTTTCCTGCAACTCCTTATTTTATGCACTGAAAAAAAATAATGTTTTTTTCTATTATAATATTTATTATTCTTTCACTGTAACGATGTGTGTATACATCACCACAACAGTCTGAGCCTTCTAAATCTTTTAGAAGGCTGCTGTGCCCGAGCCAAGTAAAATTTCATGGTAAATGAGTTTGGCAGTCCAGTCATGCATTTTGATGGGAGTGTTTCTATGTGATATATATATATATATATATATATACACACACACACATTTATTACCTTTCACTTTAGGGAATGGTTTCATACTCTTATATTGTGAGAAAGAAAAAAAAATCTCAGTGGACACACAGTTTCAGTTTGCAATGGATGTCGGGTTATATATAAGGCATATTTTGAAATGTTGAATCTACATTAAATACTTCCCATATTTCACCTGCAGCTCAGGGACAGCAAAAGTATGCCTGAGAAGAGATTTAGCCAGGATTCTGCTCTTCCAATTTCCATTCAAATCAGAAATTACTCTTTTTGCTTGTTTCCTATGTCTTCCCAAGTACTCAAGGTAAAACAAAAGTCATAGCAAAATAAGTGTCTTGTAAAAACTCCCCTAACACAAAAACGCAGAAATTTTAATGCTTAAATCTTATGACTATATCATCTTGAGAACAAACTGTTAACTTTGGATACCAAGGAACCAAATGCATGTGCTTTGCTGAACAGAATAATACTTCATCCTTCACTTGTAAAGTTGAAATTCAGATGCCTATTCAACAATTTCATGACTACAGTTTAATAAGACAACCTTCAGCATCAATTTAATTGGCTCTATTAATTGTTGGAACTCATAATTTCATGATGGGTTAAAAAAAGAGAATTAACAATGTTAGTTAAAATGTGCTATGCAACCATGTAACAACAAAATGAGCATCAAAAAACAAGAGATGTGTTTCTATGCATCTGTGCATCATCTCTGCCTTGGAGGAGCACAGACTTGGAAACAGGCAAATATGATCAACAGGTAAAGTAGAGTTAGAGTATAGTTAGTTTCTTTAACAACTTAAATTCCAGACAAGAAGAATGGATGATATGTTTCATATTTCATCCTTTCAAGTTCTATATTCTACATAAGCTCTCACTGGGAACTAAAGCAATTTTAAATTGGAAAGGGGCCTGACAAAGTACTTGGATTCATTAATGTCTGATGTGTGTTTTGTTATGTTTGTTAAATGAAAATTTCCATGGGAGCATGCAACCTGCTAGAACAGGCAAGAGGAAACTCCTTTTTCTAGAGGTATTTTGACATTAAAATTGATCTTGAGAACACTAAAAGAGACTAAAGTGAAAGCTGGTCAGGAATTTTCCCTATAAAATACTGATTCATCAAAAATATATATTTTGAGGAAGTCTATCTGTTTTGACAAATTCAGTGATAATTCTGGTTGGTTTTGTCCTGAGCCTGTCCGGAGTTCTCATTGCAATGGCTCTCAGATTGCTTTATCAGCATGATGGTGCCGGGTCTGCCAAGAATTTCTTGGGTTTTGGAGTGCCTCTGAAATACAGACTCAGCTGCTTGTCGATCTTTGGCCCTGTATTAGAGAACCTTGAGAGCAGTTGAATATCTAATGCTACAGCACTTTATAACTCAAAGTTATGTACACACCTGTAACTTCTCTGGAATGCTTCTAGTCCCAATAAACAACTGAGAAGAAATCTGTGAAGAAGCCACAAAGAAAATAAATTTGCAACTGCCAGACTGCAAAAGATTTACTCTGTTTTCAGGTAGTAAGGCCATAATTTAGGAGAGAACAGAATTTTGTCTTTGGCTTCAGTCAGTCCATAGTAAACCACAAGCCAAATTAAGGAAGAGTAAACAAAGGTTTTAGAGTAAGCAGGTCTCAACTATAATTCAAAATAGACTTTTTTTTTTTTTTTTTGAGTAAGACATCAAGATGTCCCTCAAAACAATAAAACAATTGGGAGTGATTGTGAAGGAATGATGGTATGGGCTCCTCTGGTTCCTCTGGGCTCTTTAAGCTTTGCTTCTCAGTTCCCATCCAAGTTACCCAAAAACTCACATAGAAATCTTTACACTGGGAAGATTTTGAACATTTTCTTTAACAACCTTAAATACTAGCGACATATATTGAAAAAAAAAAAAAATGAAAAAGAAAAAAAAGATATCAAAAGCTGAGAAAGCAGAGAACAAGATAACAGCTTGAGAGAGGTGCTGGTTTGTTATGCTGCCACATAACAGATCAATCCATGCCTTGAAGTGAACACCAATGTGTACTTCTTTTTCAGCTGAGGTGTCTGCAAAACTTAAATAGACCTTCTTCTGCCTCATTCTACTATCACAAATCCCAATTCTCTCTCTAGATGTTTGTGACCATATTAGAAATATTTTTCAGCTCATAATTTTAATTGCCTGCAGAGCTAGCAGTCAATTGACAAACACACATTGTTCAACAGTTACAGAAGTAGGTTAGCTGTTCTGCTAACAGGTAAAAATAGATGTCAGGACCAGACCATGAGATATCTCTACTGATGAAAAGACTTACAAAGTGTGCAGTGGCAACAGAGCAGAGCATGAGACTTATAACCTCTTTTTTTTTTTTTTTTTTTTTTTTGTGTGTGTGTGTGTGTGTGTGTTCTTGCTATTATTAAGTCATATACACAGTGAGCAAATAAATGGAAAGATCATATAGTCACAACTTGTTAGTTAAATTTACAGGTGAAATGCACTCACCCTGAAACTGCTGATGAACAGGATGTCCTATTGTGGTGGTTTTACCGTGCTGAGCAGCTAAACCCCACAACCGCTCTCTCACTCTCCCTCCTTTAGATGAGGAGGGGGAGAAGTAAAGCAAAGAACAACTCACGGGTTGAGATAAGGATAATTTAATTAAAGGGAAATAATTATAATAATTAAATAAAGACTACCATGAACTAAACAATTTAACTAAGGGGAAATAAAAGGGAAAGGGGAAAAAGGGAGGGGAAAAAGGGAAAAAATAAAAAGAAGGGAGGAAAACAAACAAACAAAATAAATGAAAGCTATATGGAAGTGCAGAGGAAAGAAATTACTCTCTACTTCCCACAAATGGGCGATGATTGACCACGTCCTTGAAGCAAGGCCTCAACGCACGCAGCCGGTGTTTGAGAGGAGGACCGACGTCTTCTCAACGAGAGCCCACCCCTCTCCTCTTCTTCCTGTTTCCACCTTTTATTGCTGAGTGTGACACCACATGGTATGGAATATCCCTTTGATTGGTTTAGGTCAGCTGCCCTAGTGATGTTTCTCTCCTCACTTTTTGCCCACCCCCTAGGAGGGTTAGAGAAAGGCCCAATGCTGTGCCACTGCTGCTCAGCAGTAGACACAACACTGGTGTGATAACACTGCTGTTCCAGCTACAAGTACAGAGTACGGCACTGTATGGGCTGCTGACGGGAAAGTTAACATTCCAGCCAGACCCAGTACACCTATGAAGTGCTACCCTGAAAACTGATCTGGTAGAAAAAAGCTCGATTTTAACACTGCAATTAATACTACCATATGGCTTATTTATAAAAATGTGTCAACTATTTTTTTTTTTTTTGAGCAGTGGTCTACCAGATTTCCTTATATCCAGCTGCTAGAACTCTGGCAACAATATGACACATCCTGCCTTGGGTCTTTTACTTTGAAACTTCTGTTATTAAGTGTGTAGTTTTTGGTGAGTCTGAGACATAACCTAATCTTTCACTTCAATAGATGGATAAAGTGGGATTTTGGACTTTTGTGCTACTCAGCAGCAGGTCTGTTCTCTGAGTGCTATCTCTTTTTTTCAGCATGCCTCTTAAGGTGTGGAAACAAGCCAGTTTTTTATTAAAAGCTGCAGGAATGCTATATACAGACTCTACATAATCTCTAACTATGCTTTATATTCTTGTGTTTATCAAATTCTCTCTTTTTGCCAAAGAGCATCCCTGGGGGCTTGTTTTGCCTGGGTATCTGCTATATTCCACAATTTCCCAGAGGCACAGGCTGCTGTCCAGGAAGCATCCCCTCTCCTCCTGGTCTGTTTTACTTTTCAGCTGGAGGTAAAGTAGGACAACCTGATAAGACAGCATCTTGATATGTCTGGAGCCATGAGCCTTTTTGAGATTCATTTGGTGTGTTAAGCAGAAGATATGTTTCCCTTGATTTTTATGCATCCGATGCATAATAATACCCATTATGGTACTATTAGCATCTACGAAGTGAACTTGCTAGGTAGCTATTTTTGAGACACGTCCCTTAAGCTCACTGACTATGTCTCAGTGTCATACTTCTATAACTGCGAATGCAGAGCAGTTTAGTCTTGCAGGTACAAGAAAAATACATTTTGCATACATTATACTACTTATACTAAAGAAGAGTAGTGACAAGATACTTCAAAGATCTGCTTCTGTTTGCTAGGTATGACTGTACTCTCACTGAAGAAAACTTACAGTATCAACCAGCCTCAGTTCTCCAAGGCATAATCAAATTCATTGTCATGGTTAGTCAATATTCCAAAATAATTAACATATTGCTTTTTCTAAGCAAGGATTTTTACATTATAAACAAAAACTTCTAAAGAGACAGTGTGCCCTTTTTCATAATGGTACATAATTTTCTGAGGGTTGTGGCCAAGGCTGATGCTGGGAGCAATGAAAGATTGTTTTAGGGAAATAGTCATTGTTTTCTTCTATTCAGGAGTGGAGAAAAGTGCTTGAACTACAGGGTTGTCTATGCTCTCTGCTAATCTTCTTTAACCTTTGAGATGTTTATTTACTGTATGTACTACTGTATATTGTTCCAGTGAGTCAATGCTATTGTTGACATGTTGTCTAATGTTATTGTCATAAGTTGCTGATATGTTTATATGTTTATTTTATGTAAAACATAATTTTATGCTTAAAATAAAATTCTGGTGATATTTAAATCGATGGAAAATTTTGGCTTCTGTAAAGATTTTCCCTGAAGTACTTTCTTAAAATTTTGGAAAAGTAAGCGTTTGAGTGTTGACATAAATGTTTATGTTCTGAAAAGAGTAACATACATCTTTAAATCCCTGTCTTTCTCTATGTTTCTCTGTGTGCACACATATTTCAAACACTGAAAAGAAAGGCTGATCCAGCTACCAGAATGCAGAATACCATTACAGAAGCACAATGGCATTTTTTCCCTCATGCCAGTTTATTTCATGATCTGATGAATTTCTCTTGACTCCAAATGTTAGACTGGGCTGCTCTTAAGCAATTTTATTTCACAATATTTGAACTGGCACTGGGAGGAAGTAGAAATGGCATTTATAACAAAGACTTGCTGAGAAAACTCTGAGAGTACAAACAAAGCTCTAAGGAATAATGAATGCTCCTCTCAGAAGTCTAAAAATGTCATCAGTTTTAGCTATTGTAAAATAAGGTACAGGCAAGGTGGGTTTGATCCTATAACAAGGATGAAAAGGAACTGATTGAAACACATAAAAGAAATTCTTTAACAGTTTGAGTGGGATTTAATGTTTTCCAAGAAATCTGTGATAATGCCATTGAAAATCCATTAAGAGTCAGTTGCTATAAATTATTACATAAAAACAAGCAGGAGGATTGAAAGACCTAATTAGAGCATGGATAGTGATAGAAAAACACTTTAGGTAACATCCTGGAATTGATGTTGGCACTGAAATTAAAGTTTCAGACATAGTATACTAGTAGAAGAGAAAATTTGAGTCTTCCTAGAGATGTGCTGAAAGAAAATTAGGTAACAGTGTCCACAGCTGATAACGAAACACCTAAAAACTGCACAGTCTTTGTTTGATAAGGTTTTTATCTTCCACTTATTTGGTTACTTTTCATCCTATACTTCTTTCCTTGTTCATGGAGCGTACTTAAATGCATTAAAGGCATAAAGGCAAAAACATTTAGCATGTGATTAGAGCTTTTAGTAAATGAATCCTCTTATACATTTAAATTTATATACATACCTAAATGCTCTGCTGGCTTCAAGCCACAGGGCAAATTAGTGTGGTCAGGAAACCAATCCATTCAAACTATTGGACTTGTTGATTTTTCTTTTATGCAGAAAATAGCTGGCAATTGAGACAGAATTCACCCCAGTCTCCTCAGGCTGCAGAGATTGCTAAAGGAAACAATGCACATTTTCAGAAATTAGTTTGACGTTGTAAAAGTTCACCTTGACAAACTGGGAGCCAATTAGACGTGTGGCAACAGACAGCTACATGAGGAGGCAGACCATACTGGGTGCTTCTGAAAAGAGCAGACTTGATGGGTAGAATCTAAAGATGATATTTTTCATGATACATCCAAGGAAAAATGTACTCACAACACATATATTGGTGCAACATGAGAACTCAGAGGGGACAGTCTAATTTTGACCAAAGCAATGGTTAAAGGGTGACAAATTTTTTGATGAAGACAAATTAGAAGATAAAATTGAAAGACTAACATAAATGAAAAAAAAATCATTTTAAAGTTGGCGATATATTCCAGCAAAATTTAAATTATACTGCTAATAAATCAGATTCCTAACACTAAAAAAAAAAAAACAACAATGTATGAGTCCAATCACAAAGCAACAGCTCAAATTTGTGAGATTCTGTTGTGTCTCAGGGTCCATCTGGACTGAACCTTCTTGATTTGGGATATCAGCCATTCATTTAGGATAGCATTTTCTGGGACCTCCTTTCTGTCTCGTTTGCATCATCAGTTAATATAATGAACAACACTGGTCCCAGTACCAATGTCTGAAGTGCATTGCTTATTACTAGCCATCAGCTGGATGTTGTACTCTTTTTACTTGATTTTCAACCTAACAGTCTCTCCAGCCCAAGATTACTCAGCTTCCTGCTGAGGAAACTGTTGGAGACAGTGTCAAAAACATTACAAAAATCAAGAAACATTACATGTAGTACTCTCCTCTTGACCACAGAGCAAACCATTTCATTGCAGGTGGGTGGGTTTATCAAAGACAAGTCATGTTTAGTCCGCCTGACTACCCAGTAAGGTAAACACCACCACACTCTGACAACCTTGTCTTCTATGTGTTTGCTGGGTAAGGCCGATCAGTCTAGTTTTCCTGATCCTCTTTCTTGTTTTTCTTAAAGATGGACATACAGAATCAGAGAATGGCTCAGGTTGGAAGGGACCTTAAAGATCATCTAACTCCAACACCCCGGCCACAGGCAGAGATGCCACCCTCTAGATCAAGTTGGCCAAGGCCCCATTCAGGCCTCGAACACCTTCAGGGATGGGCCATCCACCAATTCTCTTGGCAATCCAGTGCCTCCTACAATGAAGAATTTCCTCCTAAAGTATAGTCTATATTTCCCCCTGTTCTAACATTATCTACCTGAGTAAAGAGTTCTTTTCCATCTTTTTTTATAAGACCCCCTTCCATCTTTTTATAAGACTTTTATAAATACTGAAAGGCTACAATGAGATCTCCCCAGCGCCTTCTGTTCTTCAGGCTGAACAGCCCCAGGTCTTTCCTCCAGTCATCAGAGACCTCACCCAACAGCCAGTTTTTCCTGGATGTTAGTGCACCCACCAGCACTTTCAGCACGCTTGTTTGGAACATACTTGGCCCTGAGGACTTGAATGAATTCAGTCTCCTCAGCCTTTCCTTAACTATGCTGCCCTCTACTATTGGCTGACACTCTGCTTCCCAGGCTGGGCAGGTATATGAGGTGTTTGGGAGCAGGCTTTGGCTGTGAAGGCTAAGGCAAAATAAGCAACCATCATGAGGTTGTTTTTCCCATTTTCCAATTGACCAATGACTCCTCCAAACTTTTTTGTTCTGAGCAAGCCTGTGGAATCTTTCTCTTACCCAATATGTCCCTACCTATTTTTAGCTTCATCTGAGCACTGGCCTTTCTGATATTGTCCTGACGTGCTGGAACAATGCTTTTATACTCTCCTTTGTTGCTTGTCCTCATTTCCACTTCTTGTATGCTCTTTTTTTTCTTTTTGTATCTTAATTCAATGAGGGGCTCTGTGCTCCGCCAAGTGGACCTTTCACTGAAATTCCCAGTCGTCCTGTAAAGCTCAGTAAGCTTTCTTTACAAAAACAACCCAACTCTCCAAGGCACTTTGGAGTACACCTCCAAGTAGCCCTTCATATCTACTTTCCTGGGAATTCTGCTTAGAAATTCTCTAAAAGAGAATTTCGTTTGCAAAGTACTGAGTCCTAACTCTGCAAATCTCCTTCCCACGCATTTTCTGGATAATGAAGTTGTTTTCTTTCATGGTCACTGCAACCCAAACTGACTTCTATATGCATGTTCACCAGTAGTTCTTGCTCACCTGTGAGCAGCAGGTCAAATACAATATCAATACTGCTGGTTCTATCAGCATTTGTATTGCAAAATTGTTACCTGTGTTGTCTGGGAACTTCCTGGACAAAAAGTTTCAAATCTTTTCTCCTTAATTTAAGTTGTGCTTTTCAATGATTATATCTTTCATCTTTCCTTGTAATCTTTAATATATACATATACATATATATAGTTACAGATAAAGACACTTGTGATGTATTGGAGTGATAAACAACTAAAGTAGCAAACCCTGATCATAACCTTTTTCATTTTTTAGCTTGAAAAAGTCATTCCAGTCTTGGAATATCTGAGGACAATAACAAAATCCTGGGTGTCAGTGAGTTTGCTGATATTTCAAAATTCCTACTGTCTCTGTTTACAGACTCACTATTACATATTGTTAAGCTTAGGTGAGATATTCAGGACTGCATTCAACACAAGTAAAGAGATTTCTTTCCATGGGGAGAATTAATCATAAAGAAACACACAGATTAAAAAAATGCTCCAGGAAAGCTTGAGGAAGGAGCTAACACAAATGTTTATACAGCTTTATTTTTTCTTTTCTGTTTTCCATTTTCTTAATCCCCCTCTCAGAATTGGCATGGAGAGAAGGCATGTCAGGCATGGTTCGTGATCATTGCAGCTATGGAAAGCAGTGAGTTTTGGAAGGGATCTGAAGAAAAAGATTGGGATGTCTCTGTGAAAATGAAAACAAGATAAATAACAGATATTAAAAAAAATGGGCAAGGAAATGATGGAAGGAAATTAATGCGCTAAGGATCATAATACAGTTGAGATGAAGAAGCTCTTTCTTTTGTAGCTTAATCTGATAGCTCTTTGGGTGCCAGACTATATAAGTACCAGGAAACACAGCACACTGTGTAGGTCTGAGCAGTGCAGTGGACGGACCTGCTAGAGATCCACACCAGCACTGGGTAAACATGTATATCTGCTTTACACATGGCCAGTAAGCCAACAGGCTAGTTTGAAGTTTTACCTGGGTTAACTAACTACATCTTTGAGCTAACCAACCCAGTCAGACTGCTGTGCTCCCACAGCCATATTTCTCATGTGCTTTGGAAGCTCCATAAGTTTTGCCTCCTACCACTCTGCTGTACACTTCAAATATCTCAGAGGAGATCTGGATTAGAAACAATTTTGAGGGTGCAGGTTTCTGCTGGAGAGTGCCTTTACAGGAAACAAATCTGGTCAGGAAGAATGTAGTGGTTTTGTTGGTTAGCAATGGGGAATTATCAAACCATTCTGACATTTCATTTCAATGTGGTCCAAATGTCCGAAACAGTAATGTCCAAAAATGTTGTTTTGCCCCTTTACCACTTGTGCTTTTTCTTTATGACAGCATCTATGTCATGGCAATCAAATATCTCTTAAGTAGATATATATTTTGTGTGTGTGAAATTCAGGACAAAAAGTAAAAACATTGTCAGTTCAATTTCTTTTGATGCTCCTGTACCAAAATATTTCAGAAATCAGGCTGCACAGTAGTGTTCAAATTTTAAATTGACATGGAAAGTGACTTTTCAAGTATCGGACTCTTATAAAATGTCACATCTTTTTCTTCACTAGGTCTCATTCTAACCTTATCCAAGAAGAGAATGTGTGTGAAACTAGATTGAAGACATCCCAGCCATCTTCTATGAATCTTCTGAAATGAAGAAAATCATTTTCTGTCAACTCTGCCCTTTCTTCAATGAACATAGCCCTCTAGATACTAGCATAAGCAGATGGCACAGGTAAAGTAAATTCTACAGAGCTCTTGTGTAAATGGTGTGCAGCTTGCAGGGCTTGTCAGGTTTTTCTCTCTCTCTTATATATTTTTTTCTTCTTCTTCACTTCTAAAGGTCATTGTTACATGTCAAAATTTATGATGTCATCAGAGAGAGTTCATCTGAGTGTACCTGCTTAGGAAGAAGATGGTGCAACTTGTAATTAATGCAGAAGAAATACAATATTGCTCTCCATGAGGGTTTAAAGCAGAAACTGGGTAGAAGCACCCATTCATTGTAAGGAACTTTTCATTATTTAAATTGTCATTTTTGTCTCAGACTGGAAAGTTAATACAGCATTCACTCAGTTCAACAGGGACTTGCAGTCGACCTTCCTGTATGCCCTGCAAATAAAGTTGCAGCCCTCTGAAATTATTAACCTACATTTTATAATACAAAAGCAATGGTAGAGTATAGAGATATGGTACCACCATAAGACAAGTAAACCAGCCAACTGACTTCAAACTTTTATTTTTGTAGAAATGAAGTCCTTTCCACTTGCAAAAACTGGTCTCTCTCTTTATCTTGTTAATGCTTTGCCTGCCTATAACAGCTGAAGCTGTTATCTATAACCAAGCAGTTCAATGCTGTCAAGCATATCTCAACGTCTTTCTTACCACATTCAACATTTCTCTGAATAAAATAGGTAAACCAAGCAAAAATTGATCTGTCAACGGAAGCATGACAAAAAGAAATACCCACTCAGTGTTTGATATCTCCTCTTTTTAGCAAGCTAAAATAATTCATGGTTTTCTTGACTGAATTTATTCCCAGCCTTGAAGAGACTGCCTGAAAGAGTCAGAACAACATAATACCAAACCAAATGAGAAGGGCCAGGGGGTATTTATTTGTAGGACAAGCAGTTTCTCTCTCTCTCTCTCTTTTTTTTTTTTTTTTCCTAAAACAAAACAAAACTATAAAATCCAACAAAAAACAACACTGGACTAAACAAAAGAAATATAACAAGTCACTGACACTTATCTAAATGAGGTTCACATGGGTTTATTTCCAATCTCTTTCATATTTTTTCACACTTTTAAAGCCATATGAACTTCCAAGAAAACAAACTAACCAAAAAAAAAAAAAAAAACAACAAAACAAACAAAAAAAACCCAAAAAAACTAAAACAACAACAAAAACCTACACTGAAGGCACAGTTTCTCTTTTCCACTTGAATAAAACAGCAATATTATTTATACTTGTGTTATACATCCCTGGTTGAAGCCAGGGAAAGATTAATCAAAGTGAAAATCACCAGTAAGAACTTCCTGCAAATCACAACTAGCTGTTTTACCAAGTTATCGCAGGAGGCATCAAAAATACAGCTAGTTCTACACATAGCCATCAATTACTTTCATCCTTCTCCCCTTATTTACTCTTGTAAAGGACTCATTAAGCTGAGGAATGACAGCATTTCTGTACTGAGCCTTTCTGATTACCTTCCTTCCCGACCTGAATTTATTTCTCATGACCTTTAGAACTATCAATTTAGATTTTTCCCTTTAGTCATTTGGGCTTGTGCTTGATTGAAGCATCCTTCCAGCCATGAATGTGCTAGTGCAGTGACCTGGTGTGGCCCTTATGTTGGAGGACTCAGTTTAAAAAATCTGACACTATAGAGCTGTCTAATCCAAAATCCAGAACAGAATTCTATTTCTGTGGGATATTTATTACCTTAGCTTGTGAAGAAGGAAGTTTAATGAGGTGCTTTTCCCCCTTTGCATTATAATTCCTTTTTCCCCCTACATGAACTGTTTGAAGAAGGTGTAGATCCCTCAAATGAGTGTAGCAGGAGGAAAATATTAAAGGGTTGTCAGATTTCAGTGTGAAAATCTAAGCCTGTTGATTTGAAAATAAAATGACAGTGCCTTGTTAATTAAAACTCCAAGGATAACCCTACCTTTTTTTAATCTGGATGTGTCTCAGGGTGATTGAGCTCATGAATATTTTCTTTGCATCTCTTTCCTTTTCCTCACCCTAAAGAAAATGAACATATTGCTATGTTACAGACCCTATCCAAATTTCAGAAAAATTAAAGGATTTGATTTGTTTCTTATTCAGCATATTCTTATTCAGTGAAAAATGAATGTGAGACAAGACTAAAAAATGTGAAGATGAATTAGTGATGCTGTTACTCAATGGTGATGTTAACTTAATAGCCTATGAAAATGTTTATCAATGGCAGTCTGTTTTTATTAATGTATAAACACTATTTTTGTAAGAAAACATGTTTCTCCAGGATGACGATTCTTAAAATCTATATATCATTTTTCTTTCATTGATAATTTTTCAGGGTAATCTTTTGCCTAGAAAAGGTTACATTTGTCACTTTTATATTTTATCAGTGTGAAAAATATATTCTTGCCTTTTTTTTTTTTTTTTTTTTTCCATCAGAATTTGTTATTTTTTTGATGTGGCCTTACCAAAAGATTTGAGATCTTTGAACTGGTAAACATATTACAGTATTTTAAGAATGTTCTGAAAGCCTAAATTTGATAGTTTGCCTAATATTTAGAAATACCATGGGGCCTAATCCTATTTGAGACCTGAACAGTAGACAGATCAATAAATACACAGTCACACACCTTTGATATTTCACTGTACTCGGTACCACAATAAATTACACAACACCATAAAAACAATTTTAAATTTAATACACAAATTCAATGAAAGGCAGGTTGAATTTAAGGAAAACAAGACAGTTTACATTCTCAGGCAAAAGGCTAATGTAATATTCAGAAAGAAACAGTTTTAACTGCTGTTGCCCACATGCACCTATAAATGGGTACAAAGACAAACATGGAAGTGAATATTGTTTGTTTACTACATATCTGAAAACATGAGTATTTGAGAGCAGAGCCCCAGAAAGTACATGTAATTACAAGATGATAATTTTAGTTCTAAGGAACGTGTTCTGTAAATCTCAGTGCCCTCAGGCTGCTTGGGTAGCATGTGGTTACTGACTGCTAACTTCCAGCTGTAGTGACGGTTTCCTTTACCAGAACTACCGCCCCTGTCATTTTCTTCCAAGCTGAAATCACCAACTCACTCTGCATGGTTTTTTCATGCTCTGTTTTCTTCCATCTTAAAGCAGCTGATTGAATTCCACACTTCACAGTGCTTGGTAAGACATCTTAATTAAACAGAAATATTTTGAAGGAAGGCCAATGCCATTCAGTGGAACATTTTATTATTATTATTATTTTACCCCAGTATTTTGAAATCAGTGCAGAAATCCACAGAATTTCACAGAATTTTCTAGGTTGGAAGAGACCTCAAGGTCATCGAGTCCAACCTCCAACCTAACGCTAACAGCCCTCCACTAAACCATATCCCTAAGCTCTACATCTAAGCGTCTTTTGAAGACTTCCAGGGATGGTGACTCCACCACTTCCCTGGGCAGCCTGTTCCAATGCCTCACAACCCTTTCTGTAAAGAAGTTCTTCCTAACATCTAACCTAAAACTCCCCTGGCTCAACTTAAGCCCATTCCCCCTCGTCCTGTCACCAGGCACGTGGGAGAACAGGCCAACCCCCACCTCTCTACAGCCTCCTTTAAGGTATCTGTAAAGAGCAATAAGGTCACCCCTGAGCCTCCTCTTCTCCAGGCTGAACAAGCCCAGCTCCCTCAGCCGCTCCTCGTAGGACTTGTTCTCCAGGCCCCTCACCAGCTTCGTCGCCCTTCTCTGCACCCGCTCAAGCACCTCGATGTCCTTCTTGTAGCGAGGGGCCCAAAACTGAACACAGTACTCGAGGTGCGGCCTCACCAGAGCTGAGTACAGGGGGACGATCACCTCCCTAGCCCTGCTGGTCACGCTGTTCCTAATACAAGCCAGGATGCCGTTGGCCTTCTTGGCCACCTGAGCACACTGCTGGCTCATATTCAGCCGACTGTCCACCATCACTCCCAGGTCCTTCTCTGCCTGGCAGCTTTCCAACCATTCCTCTCCCAGCCTGTAGCTCTGCTTGGGGTTATTGCGCCCCAGGTGCAGGACCCGGCACTTGGCCTTGTTAAACTTCATGCAGTTGACCTCAGCCCATCGGTCCAGCCTATCCAGATCCTCCTGCAGAGCTTTCCTACCCTCAAGCAGATCGACACACGCACCTAACTTGGTGTCATCTGCGAACTTACTGAGGGTGCACTCGATGCCCTCGTCCAGATCATCGATGAAGATATTAAAGAGGACCGGCCCCAGCACCGAGCCCTGGGGGACGCCACTAGTGACTGGCCTCCAACTGGACTTGGCTCCATTCACCACGACTCTTTGGGCCCGGCTATCCAGCCAGTTTCTAACCCAACGAAGCGTGCGCCAGTCCAAGCCAAGAGCAGCCAGTTTCTTGAGGAGAATGCTGTGGGAGACGGTGTCAAAAGCCTTGCTGAAGTCAAGGTAGACCACATCCACAGCCTTTCCCTCATCCACCCAGCGCGTCACTCTGTCATAGAAGGAGATCAGGTTCGTCAGGCATGACCTGCCTTTCATAAAGCCATGCTGACTGGGCCTGATCGCCTGCTTCCCCTGCAAGTGCTGCATGATGACTCTCAGGAGGATCTGCTCCATGAGCTTTCCTGGCACTGAGGTCAAACTGACAGGCCTGTAGTTTCCTGGGTCTGCCCTCCGGCCCTTCTTGTAGATGGGCGTCACGTTTGCTAGCCGCCAGTCGATTGGGACCTCCCCCGATAGCCAGGACTGTTGATAAATGATGGACAGCGGCTTGGCCAGCTCCTCTGCCAGTTCCCTCAGTACCCTTGGGTGGATCCCATCTGGCCCCATCGACTTGTGCACATCTAAGTGCCGTAGTAGGTCACCAACCAGTTCTTCATGGATAATGAGGGCCACATCCTGCTCCCCATCCCCTTCCACCAGCTCAGGGTACTGGGTATCCAGAGAACATCCGGTATTGCCGCTAAAGACTGAGGCAAAGAAGGCATTGAGCACCTCCGCCTTTTCCTCATCTCTTGTAACTAAGTTTCCCCCCGCATCCAGTAAAGGATGGAGATTCTCCTTAGTCCTCCTTTTTGTGTTGATGTATTTATAGAAACGTTTTTTGTTATCTTTAACGGCGGTAGCCAGATTGAGCTCCAGATGAGCTTTGGCCTTCCTAATTTTGTCCCTGCACAGCCTCGCTACTTCTTTAAAGTCCTCCTTAGTGGCCTGCCCACTTTTCCAAAGCTTATAAACCCTCTTTTTCCTCCTAAGATCAAGCCACAATTCTCTGTTGAGCCAGGCCGGTCTTCTTCCCCGCCAGCTCGTCTTTGGGCACGTGGGAACAGACCGTTCCTGCGCCATTAAGACTTCCCTCTTGAAGAGCGCCCAGCCTTCCTGGACCCCTCTGCCCTTCAGAACCGCCTCCCAAGGGACTCCACCAACCAATGTCCTGAGCAGCTCAAAGTCAGCCCTCCGAAAGTCCAATACAGCGGTTTTAATCCAGATGCATTAAAGTCAAGAACACACTTTTTCCAATGTGTTTCAGTGAATTCAAAATTTTATCCATAGTATTTAGTGCCATCTGCTATTATGCTATTCATACTTTATTACCAAAATACACTTTATTCTGAAATAGAGTCCTTTCACAGCACAAATCACAACTGAAACTATGTAGTGTGATCAGCACTTACTTCTACACACAGTGACTGGCTGATAAATGAGACACTTTGATCTTCCTGCCTCATGGATTTGCCTCTGCTGTAAAATGCTGCCCCATTGGAAAGAAATTGAGGAGCACCCATGAGTCCAAACAGAGCTGTTGGACACCTAGTAACTTTGTAATGTACTTGACAAAATGACCTTCCTGGTTCACCAATTTTTTCCCCATTATTATTTACTCATTTTACATTTATGCTTCCTTGCAATAGCATAGAGAAAGAGTCATGGGAGCCACTACTGCATTCCCAATCTCAGCCTTGTGTGAGAACCTACAGCAGCCTCCTTGGCCTTTCTCTCCTCTCACACCCTTAAATTTTGCATAATGAGCTAGCTTTTAACAGAAAGGCGCTGTATCTCCCTTCAACTATACTGACTGAAGCTGGTAGGTAGCATATACAGGGTAAATTCACCTAAATCTCATGCAAAAACATAAGGGAGGGGTTGTAGATGTTTCCAAGTCAATGGTAACTATCTAAAGAGCAGCAGTCTGATGAAGTGGACCAGTGTTCTTTGCGGGAAACTAATCCTTAACAAACTTAAGATTGACGTTATTTTTTTGGATAAAATTACAAGTTCAGTTCTCAAAATAAATGTGTTTTCATAATAGTTAATTACAATTGCAATATGATTCAAAATTATTTTCAGAAGGAAAGGTAAGAAAGTATCATGGGAATGTGTAGTAATGAGTTCGGGCAGTGGTGCTTATTTTGCTCTGTTTTGTTTCTTGTTTTACATTGTGCTAAACAGCCCTTACCTAACATGGCAGTAAAACAATATATTTGTTCACTCAATACTTTCTCTTCTAGAAGAAAGTTTCTAATCAATTAATGGTAACTCATACTAAAATGTTCTTATTTGTTTGTGCATTTCTGCATGGACCAGAGAGACACTAGCAATTACTCCAGTTTCAAACATAGTTCACTCCCTAAACACATCATTAAATAATATTTTTTTACCTTAGTTTTTTGATTTTTTTTTTTTTTTTTCACAGTATAAGAAACTTTTCACAGTTGGTTCTCTGCATTTATCTTTATACAGCTTAGGTCCAGAGTAGCTGATTGTCCCTTTTGGCTTTTTATCATGCTGGTGTTCAGGCTTCTTCCATAGGATCAAAAGTTTTGCTGTGTCATAACATGATATGGTTACCTGTTGCATATTTCTCTCTCAAATAAAATTCATTCAGGAAATGATGATGGGTTAAATTTTTATCTGCAAAATGACCCTTGATTATCTGCCTGGTACAATAATATCATAATATCATCCCCATCAAACAACATCTGCTTTCATGCAGACAACATAGTACTACCATGCTAGCAAATAAATAAATAAATAAATTCCCTTGTGTGCTTTGGTCTGTTTGGCAGAAAATGTGTTGAAAATGTGTTTGTCAAGCAGCCGATGGGTCACATGGGCATTTCTGGTGCTCTGGTAGCACACTGATGACACACAGTAATAACAAAGGGAATCACATCTTGAAAACCTCATAGTTTTTAAATGTATTCATCATCCCATCTCTGTGAGGTAGGGAGTTATCATTGTTCATGTTTAAGGTGAAAAGAGAGAGTAAATGACCTGCACAAAGCTTCTCAGATAAGGCCTGTGATAAAGATAAGGAAATACATTCTAGTTCTTGGCTGGTGCTTTATCCAGTGGAACATTTATCTTGTCAAACAGACAAGTATTTCTGATAAACGTGCTTCCAAAGCATGAAAGCTAAACACAGCTGTCTTGTACTACATATGTTATTTATGTCTGTTTCTTAGTGTGTAAGAGCTGTAGGTAAAATATCTTCCATGCAGCTCAGTCATGCAAACATCGGCAATTTGCTAACAAGAAGGACTTTCTCCGGCTGCAAATATCTTCCCATGTTGAACTCCAAAGCCTTTCTCCTAGATACAGCAGTGTTTTCCATTCTTTTGAGGGTTCAGTGAATATACTTATAAGAGCTCTTTTACTTTGTTTTCTTCCCTTGCATTGTATTAAAGAATGAAAAAGCTGGAGGTATTGGTCTGTTCTGTCTGGTGGCCTGCACTGGGCTTGGACAAGCTATTTACTGAGCAAATGAAAAACAAATGTTCTAAGTAACAGAGAACATAGGCTTAGGTTTCTGCTGCTCCAGAAGAAGGTAAAATAAAATTAGTTTTCACATGGGAGATAAGGGTCTGGCAGACTGAGAAAATCCTTCAAGATAAGGGTTCTTTAGTTCTTTACAGAACTAAAGGGTTCTTAGTTCTTTACAGAACTAAGGGTTCTATTCAAAGGGTTCTTAGTTCTTTACAGAACTAAGAGAGGCCTCGAGATTAACTTCCCTTGTCCTTATGGGGGACTTCAACTTGCCGGACGTTAACTGGGAGTGCCACACGGCTTACACGAGCAAGTCCAGGAGGTTCATGAAGCACCTAGATGATAACTTCTTGGTGCAGGTGCTAACGGAGCCAACTAGGAAAGGTGCCCTCCTAGACCTGTTGCTAGAAAACAGAGAGGGTCTGGTGGGAGATGTGGTGATTGGTGGCTGCCTCCATCATAGCAACCATGAAGTGGTTGAGTTCAAAATTTATGGTGACAGAAGGAAAAGTGCCACCAAAACCTCATCCCTAGATATGGGGAAAGCGGACTTCAGGCTGCTCAGGGAACTAGTCAGCAAGGTCCCCTGGGAAACTGCTCTTGAAGGCCTCGATGTCCACCAGTGCTGGTCACTCTTTAAGCGATGCCTCCTAGAAGCACAAGATCAGGCAATTCCAAAATATCGCAAGTCAGGCAGGTGGGGCAGGAGGCCGGCGTGGCTGACCAGGAATGTTCTAATGGAGATTAGGCGGAAACAGAGAGTGTTTCGCTACTGGAAGGAGGGCCAGGCGTCATGGAAAGAATACAGGGATGCTGTTCGTGTTTGTAGGGAGAAAGTTCGTGTGGCCAAAGCACAGCTAGAGTTGAAGCTGGCTGTGTCTGTGAGAGAAAATAAAAAGGGTTTTTTTAGATATGTAAATGGAAAAAGGAGAACTAAAGAATACATAGGGCCACTCCTTGATAGGGAAGGTCTCCTCACAGACGATGACATAGGCAAAGCAGAGACGCTTAACGCCTTCTTTGCCTCTGTCTTCAATGCCAATGATGGGCTTCGGGACCCAGGGTGCCCTGAGCTGGAGGGCCGGGACGGTGGGGATGACAAACTCCCAACTGACCCTGAACGTGTGAGGGATTTGCTACTCCATCTGGATCCCTACAAGTCCATGGGTCCGGATGGGATTCATCCCCGGGTGCTGAAAGAGCTGGCGGATGTCATCGCGGAACCTCTTTCAATTATTTTTCAATGATCCTGGGAATTTGGAGAGGTCCCGGTAGACTGGAAGCTGGCAAATGTTGTGCCAATTTTCAAGAAGGGTCAGAAAGAAGACCCTAGCAATTACAGGCCTGTCAGTCTCACGTCAGTGCCTGGTAAAATCATGGAGAAGTTGGTTCTCGGACTTATTGAGGTGCACCTGGGGGACAAAGCAGTCATTGGTCCCAGCCAGCATGGGTTTGTGAAGGGTAGGTCCTGCCTAACTAACCTGATTTCCTTTTATGATAAGATCACCCGTATGGTGGACCAAGGGAAACCAGCTGATGTGATTTTTTTGGACTTCAGCAAGGCTTTTGACATGGTTTCCCATAGGATCCTACTGGACAAAATGTCCACCATACAGCTAAATAAAAACATCATACGATGGGTGAGGAATTGGCTAACGGGCAGGGCCCAAAGGGTTATGGTAAATGGGGCTGTGTCAGGCTGGCGGGCGGTCACCAGTGGGGTCCCTCAAGGCTCCATTTTAGGGCCGGTACTTTTCAATATTTTTATAAACGATCTGGATGTAGGAATAGAGGGTATTTTGAGCAAGTTTGCTGATGACACCAAACTTGGAGGAGTTGTGGACTCAAATGAGGGCGTAAAGGCCTTACAGAGGGATCTGGACAGGTTGGAGAGCTGGGCGATCACCAACCGCATGAAGTTCAATAAGAGCAAGTGCCGGGTCCTGCACCTGGGACGGGGAAACCCTGGCTGCATGTACAGACTGGGCGATGAGACGCTGGAGAGCAGCGTAGAAGAGAGGGATCTGGGGGTCGTGGTAGACAGCAAGTTGAATATGAGCCAGCAATGTGCCCTGGCAGCCAGGAGGGCCAATCGTGTCCTGGGGTGCATCAAGCACGGCATCGCTAGTAGGTCAAGGGAGGTGATTGTCCCGCTCTACTCTGCACTGGTGCGGCCTCACCTCGAGTACTGTGTGCAGTTCTGGGCACCACAGTATAAAAAGGACATGAAACTGTTGGAAAGTGTCCAGAGGAGGGCTACAAAGATGGTGAAAGGCCTTGAGGGGAAGACGTACGAGGAACGGCTGAGGTCACTGGGCCTGTTCAGCCTGGAGAAGAGGAGGCTGAGGGGAGACCTCATCACAGTCTACAACTTCCTCGTAAGGGGGTGTCGAGAGGCAGGAGACCTTTTCTCCATTAACACTAGTGACAGGACCTGCGGGAACGGGGTTAAGCTGAGGCAGGGGAAATTTAGGCTGGACGTCAGGAGGGGGTTCTTCACAGAGAGGGTGGTTGCACACTGGAACAGGCTCCCCAGGGAAGTGGTCACTGCACCGAGCCTGTCTGAATTTAAGAAGAGATTGGACTGTGAACTTAGGCACATGGTCTGAACTTTTGGGTAGACCTGTGCGGTGTCAAGAGTTGGACTTGATGATCCTTAAGGGTCCCTTCCAACTCAGGATATTCTATGATTCTATGATATTCTATAAAGGTTACGCTGTAGGAACTTCCAGTATTAGAATGGGAATATTGGATAACTTTGTGGAAGGCACTAGAGGAAAAACAAAAAGCACAGAGTT
Source organism: Aythya ferina (assembly GCF_964211825.1). Lineage (NCBI taxonomy): Eukaryota > Metazoa > Chordata > Aves > Anseriformes > Anatidae > Aythya > Aythya ferina. The sequence goes on from NC_140297.1 coordinate 110,266,989, forward strand.
GTGGCCAACTAATAGTTTAGTACCCAGATTAGTATTACTTGAAGAGTATCTGAACTTTGTTCAGAATCAAAGGGGTCTCAACATATCTCAACGTTGGTTTTCTGAATCCCCTTGATTTCTTGCAGTGATTTGACTTTCTGGCACCCAGAGTGAGGTGGGAGTGTAGGAAACCTGAAGTATAGGGTAGTGCTGTGCAGTCACATACTATGGTGAATAGTATGAAAAAGAGGCAATGAAATGTTACTGCAAGAAGAAATTGTGTGGTGAAAATGCTCTCAGGATAGCGTGGTCAAGCCTAAGCATGGGTTCTTTTGATAAAAACAGATATCTCTCAGTGGCTGAGTTCCAGGTGCACACTTATCATTTTGATTTTGTGAAAGATGCTGTGCTCTTGTTGTCTACACTCTATTGAAACGATACTTGCAGGCATCCATGAGAGACAGAAATCCACAGAAACACCGTCTGGAAGAATCATGCATTTTTATTACCTCTCTGAATTGTTATCTTAACAGAGATGGGCCATGTATTACAAACGTGCTCAAGACCTAAAAACTAACAAAATGCCAGTGATAAAGTTTCGGTTTCAACAGCTCTGTCAAATACTATCTATGTCAGTGGAAAACATAATCTCTCTTCAACAAGACCTAGCAGCTATCTGTAAATGTAGTCTGATATTAAAAAAGAGATTGAGAAGGCTAATAGCCCTCAGTTGTCTCTTTCTGTTGTGCCCTGCTGAAAGCCAGCACAGCAGGGAGAGGCAGCTGTGCAAGAGGCCAGGACTAGCTGTTCTGGTAGTAAGGCCTGCATTCGGTTATGATGATACAGCTGAAAGTCTTGTGCCCTCTTGGACACTGACAGGTCTCATTATCACTCTACTGGGGATGCACTGAGCTGGCAGAGTTATATTATGAGAATTTGAACTACCCATCATGCAGAGCTCCTGAAGCATTCTGCAAATTACTGCTAAGTGTTCAATAGGGACCTCAAATAAGCATCAACCCAAGTAGCTTTTCCTTGGGGGAAGACTGTGTTGGGGAGCTATGGCCTTCATCATCACACACATGCAGATGTAGAGGGAGCAGCAGCTGTGTGCTCAGCCAAAATAACTCTCACATGCAGATATGGAGGAGGAGGGGGAGAACTTTTTCAATCTTTCTTGACAGTCTACTTGTAATGTGTAGCCAGTAAAAAGGGACTGACATTCTTGTGGAAATGGTGCAAGGTTGGTCTTTTCATTCTGAAGATATCTAAAACCTGCAAAGTTTCAATCTCAAAGATGTCTGAAACCTGCAAAGTTTCAATAGGTATGTGCTGTTATCAGCTTAGTACCTATGTACTACCTTCAGGGTCTCAAGAAGCAGAGCAGAGAATTGCCCTTGCTTGTAGTTGCTTCCTGAAGTCTCCAAGAAATGGCATCCAGCAATCATTAGGATCACAAAAAAGAAGTCTAGGGCAATCTTGATATTCCCTTTTCTCTGGAAGCATTGCCAGGAAATGGACTTTGCAAGTGTTGTGTTAGCCTTGTGCTAGACCTCTGCACAGGGGGCACATTACTATTATTATCCTGTTTATGAGCCTCATTTGTAGAGCAGTGTGATGTTGTGCTATTTGCTATTATAAGCACTGGACAAAAGAAGATTTCTGTCTGAAGAACTGAAACTTATTATAAGCTTAGTGCAAAGCTCAGGCAAAACCAACACGTCTCCTGTCTCATGTTTTTTTCCAAAGGTTTGCTGAAAGGAAATTAACTTGAAATGGAAGAGTGAAAGCCCATTTTAGTAAATGCTTATTTATTTATTTATTTATTTATTTATTTATTTATCATGCCTGCTTTCAACCAGCCTGCCACTTGTCTGTAAAACTGAACAAAAATGATTGAAGGATATTATTGTGACAAAAAAAAAAAAAAAAAAAAAAAAGGTTGAATAAAAGGTTGAATTCATAATTCTCATAATATATTTCGTATGTCTTCATTGTCATTAAAGCATTAAAAAGCAGGACAAGGGAACACTATAAGGGACATCTGAAGGAAGAACCTACACTGGAATTTCTGTATGCTATATACACCCATTCCACACAAGCTTCCCCAAAATTGTTGCTACTCCTGCAGTAATCAATAAAAACAATATTGATGAAGACTGTGTTAACTAAGTGTAATAGCTTTCTTTTGCTGATTTGATGAAGAAAGCAAAAGTAAAACAGCTTTACCAAAATTAGTTACCATAGCAATGAACACGAGTGTATCTTTCAATTCCTTCAGTTTCTAAAAAACAACCCAACTTCTTTTATTTAATGTAGGGCACCAAAGAGAAAATATTTGCTATCTTTTGTTTCCTGTCTTTCTGCTGGAACGAAGTTTATCCACCTGGAATCTGTATTATAAAACTGTTTCTATATAAACAGCAGAAGGAGGTATATGAAGATTTGAGAAGCTTTTATTATGCAAATATTATGAATAATAGTTAGTCCAGAATATTTTTTTATAGCAGCAGTTAAACCCAAAAATGACAGAGCAGAATTATAATGCATAGTCACTAAATTATTGTATAGCCTCTTTAATTGCTACATTAATAACAGAAGTGCACCCTACAAACCAACAGTGGAACAGACCTCCAATTACTCATTGTGTGTCAGGTGCAGTTGCTGCATGAAGAAAATGACGAGAAGAGAATATCCTAGAAAATAGATTCACTGCAGGGGCATGTTTTGTAAAGGGAATGTCCAACACTGTAAAACGAACCATAGTCCCATTGCAATATGATAACTTGCTCCTTGACTTTTTTAATCAGTCCACTATATTCCTAGGCAACACGCTCTCTCTTGAGAGCTATAAATATGAAGGATAAAAAAGGATATTTTACTGAGCTGTTTTGCCTTCAAGGTTTGCTTTTGATTAATGACATAATTGCATTTCTTCAAAGGATGCTATGTAAATAAGATTTGCCTTCTGACATGATGAAGTAGAGAATGATTTAAATAATTTTAAAAACGTCTGTCACTTCTGACTTTTCCCTGCTTTGGCTTTGTGGAAAATGTCCAGTTGCAATCTTAGGAAATACCTGGAGTGATCAATAGCAGTTAGAAACCTTGAAAAGTAATGAAGAAACCAGCAAAATATCTAGCTTTGAAATATTTAGAAAATTGATTGGACACACTCAAGGGACTGGAGTCATTAATAAGAGAGGGAGTCTTTCATCAGTCAGTCAGTCATTAGGTTCCTATAAATGTTTAGTGTATTATATGCACCAGAACACACGTGGTTAACATGTTGGAAGTTAGCTTTACTGACTTTAGAAATAAAGCAACACTTACCACGTTATAAATGGTGTGAGTGAAAATTACTTCTAACATCACTGTTTTATTAAAAAATTGGGTATTTCAGTTAAGAGGAATTTTTTATTATATGAAACAATTTTCTTAGGCAATTTGTTTGAATACAATTCATTCTCTCAGAGAAATGGGAGGAAAAATATTTGTTATTGTCACCTCAATTTTCAATATTTTTAAAAGTTTAGAATAAATTTATTAAACTTGTTTGTGTCTGAAAATTGTCATTCCACTTTATTTGGAAGAATTCCTTATTTTCAGCTTATTTTTCCTTTAACCCCAGTCCACATGAATGGGAAAAAAAAGGGACAAACCACATTTTCAGTTAAGAAAAAGAAATTTTATTTTATGAAGAAAAACAGTTTTGGTCCCAAAATTTTGACTGTTCTATTGGTTATTTTTTTTTCTCTCTCTCCTTTTTATTTTATTTTATTTTATTTTATTTTATTTTATTTTATTTTATTTTATTTTATTTTATTTTATTTTATCTTATCTTATCTTATCTTATCTTATCTTATCTTATCTTATCTTATCTTATCTTATCTTATCTTATCTTATTTTATTTTATTTTATTTTATTTTATTTTATTTTATTTATTTTTTTCCAAGGCTTTTTATGAGCAACTTTACATCCTATATTCCTGTTGAATAAATTCACGTCACTTTTTACCCCAAATTGCTTGGCTGGTACGCCAGCAATTTGCAATCATATGGAGTAGAAACTTTCCGAATTTTCTTAAAGCAGGGAGAAATGTGCTATTTAATGTAGTTGGATTTTGACTGGTTTGGGGTGCTTCCTCTAAGCGTTCATTTTTCCTCAGTGCTAGAAAAAAGTCATACATAGAAAAAAGGTTTGCTATTGATCCCAGTCTTTCCACATTCAGATAATAATAATAAGGTGCTGTTAAAACCATAGACTTATTGTTTGAGCATTAAAGAATACAGATAAACTTAAGGGGTGCAATTCCCTGATGATCCCATATGAAAATGCAGACATCTACTTCATTGAATTTTTCTCTAAACCATAGCTCTTTTTTTGTATTCAGTCAGGGCGATGTATGTCACAAACAAGTCACTAGCCTTCTGGCATTTTGCTTATTGTTACAACAGTGGAAAACGTATGTTTATCACCTGTAGCACAGGTAATACTCCACTACACCGCCAAAAGCTCTGACTGAAACTATTCAGATTCTCAACACATTTAGGCTGGTGTTAGATTAATACAAAATACTACTTCTTCCTACAGAGTAAGCTAAACCAAGAGACTAAAAGTAAATGAGCCATATATTCTTCAGATCGGATTAAGCACTGTATTGATTGTTTTCTTCTTCTATATGTCAGTGCTGTGCTTCCACATATATCTTTCAAATCCCAGATGTTCAGGAGCAAACACAAATAAGAAAAGCCTGGAGTTAAACCCTGGGAGCCTGGCCTCCCCCAGCACATATTGACGGGACAGGACTTTCCACTGCCGTACATGTCTGAGTGAACATTGATTTTGATGCCTTACCTCCTGGTGGGCTCCTCTAGGCCACTGAGCAGAAGCCCTTGCTTTTGCCAGCAGGACTCTGTCCCTTGGTAACTGTGCTAATGAGAAATGGCAGAAGAAGAAGCACAGCTCAGAGGAAGGCTCTCTTGTAGGGGCAAACCTTCTGGGTTCTATTTTTAAGGATAAATAAAATAAATAAAGATTCCTTTCCTGTTTTCTTTACTTATCTACTTTCCAGAGCTCAGGCCAAAGGCTGCATGTAAGGCAGGAGGTTTGCAGTGGTTTTAGTGTGGTTAATGAAATTAGGTTTGCATTGGTCTCAGTACAGCTCCTGTCTCAGTCTGGTCTCAAAATGATACCAATCAGCTTTGATATCAGATTGATATCTCAATGTTATCTCAAACTGATAAGCTTGGTGGGAGTCTGCATGGGAAGTGGGGAACAGCATCAGAAGCTGAGGTGGATTTCACACATGGGCATGTGGATTTCCTGAATGGCAGCACTCAGATGAGCAACCTGCATGAAAAAAAAGAAATATGTCTCCTAAGTTTGTGCTTGCTTTGTGGCAGGTGGCTACAGGGCTGCACAGTTTTGGATGCATATAGTCATTAACATCTCTATTATTTTTGAAAGAAATGTGTAGCTCTGTGATAGACCTCTATTGGCTTTGTTTGGGAGGAATGCCACAGTGGGTGGCAGCTGTTGTCAAATCCTAGTGGGGTTATTGTCATATCAGAAGGATGGCAGAGAGAGAAAGGGCTGAAGAGGGATGGTCATGGGATTTGGAGAGAAATCCCATGTTATTTGTATGGGAAGAAGTCCCACGGCTGCAGTTGGTGAGTTGGGCATACAACTTTACCCTCTGTGGAAAGGCAGCATGCTAGCTTCCAGAAGTGACTGTGCCAGGTGGCTAGTGGCACTGGCAAAAACATGGAGGAATCTTCATTTTTCTTTCACAACAGTTGCAATTGCAAAAGCAGTTACAGTTTTGGATCACAACTCTTTACTAGGAACAAATCAGAATATAACCTGCTTGCAAGGAAAAACAAACAAGCAAAACACCACACACCTGGTCACAGGATCTAACTTCACCCATTTAGTTTGGTAGAACTGAAGCTAATAATCTATAGATATAGTAACCTATAGATACAGTGAGCTATTAGACAGAAACAAGCTAATAATCTATACATAGCAAGATACACTAATTATAACAGAAGCTAACGGGGGAGGTTGAATGGGGTCAAAAAATATGAGCTGCAGAAGTTAGAACAAAATAAAAAGAAAAGCTTGAATTTCCCTGCTAGAAAAAGAAGTTGCAAAAGGTGCTTTTGGAAGCAATTAAAAGCTTTAGGGTTCATCAGAGGGGGAAGGACGGGAGCACAGATCTGACAGTTCATGTTGTTTCAGAGTGGTGAACGGAAAAAAAACCCACACTGTTTCTTGACTTTTATTTCAGGATGCTCCAACACAACTGCCTGCAGAGGCCCCATACAGGCTGCAGTGAGTCAGTAAAAACAATGGTAAAAGTCCCTTCAGGATGTCGGCGCTTTCTGTTTGAATCTGGGAAAGTATGCTGAGCCAGGACAGCCCAGTACACGAACGTGCTGCTTGCCAGGTGTCAATAAATTACTGCAGTCCTTCTAACTGCCAAGCTCCTATTGGCTTCTCTAAGTGTTGGAACGGCTGAATACAGATGGTGGCCAAGTAGGGTGCAGCTCAAAAATATGAACCAAGATAACTTCAAGGATTGTATGTCAGAATAAAATTTAATCTTTTTTTTTTTTTTTTTTTTTTGGTAAGGATTTTTTCTTGTTCTGAACTGAACTGTGGTATGATTTCTTGCATAACAAAATCACTTGATTCAATTAATAAAGAAAGAGGTGTCATAAGCAGTGCCAGCACAGTCCTCTGCCTCATCATCTCTGTGCTGAGGTCCAGTCTGCAAGTCCTGGCAATAGTAGAAAAATTTCCCATTCTATCAAGCAGGAAGTGCATTTATTTAGACTCGGTGCACTGTTCTGTTCTACATATGAAGAATGTCCACAAGGATTATTTTATTATTTTTAAATGATTATTTCTTTTTCCTATGCTGAAACTTAAGATTATTTCATATAAATAATATATATAAAGGCAGTAGTATTCTCTATATTGTTTCTGTAACAGTCCAGAAACAATATACTTTTTCTCAGAATAAATAATAGCTGATGAATTTTTATTAGCTATCTTAAGTTTTATCAATAATATTTACACCAACAATATCAGGTTCTAATCTTGGTTTTTGTTTTAGGAAGATTTACTTTGTCATGTGGTTTGTCTCTGTGAATAAGTTTAAATGTTACTACTAATTTTTGATTGCTGGAATTCATTTTTTTCCCCTGCTTTGTTTTATAGCCTGTTGTTGCTTTTTATATGACATTTTCATACTTCAGTTCCTCACAATGATGAGGTACATAATTTCAGATTTTGTTTGGCCTCTGCCTCTCATCCACATGTATTCAACACAAATGTTTTTCAGTCCTACATTTAAAGTTCAGTGCTGTGCATTCCAATTTTCCTCTTTGAGTTTTTCTCTTTCTGGTTTTGTTCTTACTCACGGTAATTTTAAGTATCACAGTTACCTGGTCCATGTCCAGCTGATGATTAGTAAGTGCCCCAGTGTTGATCAGGCTAATTTTTGGGTCTCTGGACATAATCTGAATATTTTTCATGGCAAGCCTGTTGCTAAAATTATCTTCCTTGCTGCTGTGTTTTTTATCTAGAGAAAGGTATATAAGCTTTGCTCCTTCACAGGTCTATTAACTTTTTATCAGTCTTTGTTTTCATGAAACCATTCTGTTTTGTGAAAATACATCACTGTTCACTTCTCATTTTATTTCCAAGCTGCATGCATATGGCAGAGGCACTCAATTTGCATTTTGGAGTCTTCTCTTTGAAAGCAGCACTTTTGTTTTACCTTTTGTCTTTGTTTTACCACCACTGTTTGCTGCAGCATCAGCTGATGACTTAGATCTGTCTCCCCATCAAAATTTAAAATCTGACCCTGTTATGTTTTGCAGATTGACAAATGCCCACTGTTTTTAACATTAAATTAAGATTTTTCAGGAATCTATGAGACTTGAAGGAAATCAGACCATTACTTCTCTGTTCTTATTTGGCCTGCTCCCTCTGGTGTTAACATTCCCGTGCTTGTGCAACGTGAATGTTGGGCTTTTGTGACATCTGCTGAAGAGAATGTTGATTTATGGCAGACAGTTACTTTAGGAACAATTTTTCAGGGAACTGGATTGACACTGCAAGTGATTAATGTTAAAGAACCTGCAGGTATTTAAAAATTGCCTTAATTATTTGTAATAAACATTCAGGACACCCATAGAACACCTGCCTTAATAGCCTGAGAAAGACTTCATGATGCTGATAGACAACAGGGAACTGTTGCACTGGATTGTAAAGCAGCAATTCCTTGGGCAAATATGCAAAATTAGTATCTTTCTCCCAAAGTTCTTGGGTATAATCCGATTGTCATACTAAAAGATAAAGTGAAATTTTCCCTGGATGGCAAAAACAATTCATAACAGGCAATCTTTGTCCCCATTGAGCAACTATTCTGGTCAGACAAAGATGACATTTAAAACTAATAAAAACCTTTACAACCCTCCTATATAATATGTTTGTCTAAATGGGGCAGACCAGCTGGTTCAAGGTGTTGCCTTCTTCCAGAGCCTTTTAAGTTCGTGTAATTTTGCATTTGTGAAATATGCAGACTCATTTACCCTGGGTTCAGATTATCACCATCTGGTCATTTTTAACCTTGACTTTGGTTCCTTACTTGTTCCTTGGCCTCAGTGGAATCATGCACATGTGGAATCAAGTTATATTAGTTGCAGATCATGCACATGTTGTTTGATGGAATTTAAGTCTCTGGGTCGTGAATCCTGTCCAACTGATTATTTAAAATTAGTCTCCAAGTTAAAAGGAGAGTACCTGAGATTGCTGATGGCATGAATGCTGCAGCTGGATGAGCTCCCTTTTTCCATACTGGTGAATCAGTGGACACTGGATGAAGCTGTGCTCTGCTTCTCAGATATGGGCACAAACCCTGCTACATTGTTTTCCCCTGGATATGTTCTAATTTTCCTCCTATCTTTTCGCTCAAATGTAAGTTTCTTTGTTCTATTTTGTATTCATTATTATTTCTAATCTCATCTCTAATCTTTTTGCAAGGTGATTCCTTGTATTTGCACCTACCCTCACCATGGGGCACAAGCTGCTGTGAAGGCATGAGGCACTGGTGCATGCTCTGACAATTGAAGGGTTTGCACAGGGAGCCTGGAGAAGCTCAGGATTCCCTGTATATGGCCACCCGCTTTGTGCTGCCATAGAGTGCTTTGCCCTATGGGTGGTTAAGAGTGGAAGAGCACTGAGCCAGGCTGTGGTATCTCCATTACTGAAGATATTCAAAATCCAGCAGGATGAGGCTATGGACTACCAGGTGTGGATATGAAGTTGTCCCTGCTCTCAGCAGGAGATTATTTCAGATGCCACCTGAAGATTCCAGCCTCTTTCTCTCTCTCTGTTCCTTCCTCTCATCCTCTGTCCCCCTCTCTTGCTCTCTCTTTTTCTTTCTCTCTGTTTCTTTCTTCTCAATGGAAACAGAAACAGGCACTTTTCCCCCAGACACAGAAAAAAATAATTAATGGGTAAAATCTGCATTTTTAAAAGTGCACGGTCACTACACAGCAGGACTGAATCATGACTGCTTCTGAGTTTTAAATAATGCACTGATTCATTCACAAAAGACAACTGAAGTTTGAGTCACTTTTTGCAGCTGAAGGCATACTTGTGACTTTGTACCTCATGGTTATGAAAAAGCCATGTTTGGGTACTGATGTGTAGTTGGAAAAGGACAGCTGGCATAATTAAACCATGAAAAGGACATACAAATGCAGCCAAAGGACATTATAGGTCATCTTTCATTTGTAAAAAAAAAAAAAAAAAAGGTTATTTTCAAGCAGAGATGTATAGAGACAAAATCCAATCATCCTATCAATAAATCTTTGCCTTAAAAGCTTTTCATTAGACATTTGTGAATCTGCATTTCATCCTACATGTCTGAAATGCACTGCTTTTCCAGACTGTTAGCTTGAGTTCCAAACAGTTTCCTTTAGGAATTTTATTTTATTTTATTTTATTTTATTTTATTTTATTTTATTTTATTTTATTTTATTTTATTTATTTTATTTTATTTTATTTTATTTTATTTTATTTTCATTTTTTCCAGTTGTGATATTTTTAGTGCTAGTCACTAATGACTAGATCATTTTCTATAAGAAAGTACTGGATTTTTTTTTTCTGGATTTTGGTAAACATGTACAGCACACATCTACCCAACTCTTAGAATATTTTTCTCACAGTTTATATACAGTTTTCCCTTAGAGGAAATATAGCAGGTGACTTTATTACATCAGTTCTCGATTTAATAACACGTAGACTCATTTTTTAAAAATAAGACTAATAACTCCTTGGGTCGTTGTACTGCCTCAGGTAAACTCATTAGATGGTCCTAGAGAGGCTTTCATTTCTCAAAAGCTCAGTTTATTTTCTTTAATACTCTAATAAAAGGAAAAATATATTCTGAAGCAGTTTTGTAACAGACTAAAAATAATTAAATATAATTTAAAAGGACAAATGGACCATGATTTCTTTGGTGATTATTTTTAAGATATTCTAAAAATTTAATTTTAAGTAAATACCAAGGAAAGCCGATCAGAGCTTGTTGGTTTAGAATGGTTATTCCCTTTGACAAACAGATTAATGGTGATCCAATTTAAGAGTGCCTCTCTCTTCATTTTAAAGATGGTGACTGTGCATTTTAGATACTAATACATGTATTTAATAGATAATTCATGAAAATAAAGCCCCGTGTCTGGGAAGAAATGCCAAGAGAAATGTCTGTGTTGCTGTTGCTGGCCATAGGAGTACAAATAGATTCACCTTTTATTGGAAAGTGGTTGGAATCAAATTAACCTCTCCTGTCGTGGAGAGCAAGCCTAAGTGCATCCGCTTGTCAGATGTGCCGAGGTGCCATTTCCTAGCAACTAGAAAATGCTAATTCATGACTTTGATTAAATTGTCTGGACTAGGCCAGACCTCAAAACTGCCTTTTTATGCTTTGGATTTATTTCTCTATTAAGATGCAAGGAAAAGAGGTTATTGCTGCAGTTTGCATAGCAAACCAGTGTGGTACATTGTGAAAGTAGACTATAAGGAGGAAGAAGAGGACACAAACATGTTGACAGTCAGAGGAAAATGTTATGGCTGTAAGGGATGTTGGTGTTAGGATCATTTTCTTGAAGAATTTGTGCTTTTATAACATGTAATATAAATCTGCAATAGATGTGTCACTTAAAGTGTAAAACAAGAAGCACTTTTCTAAACACACTAATACTTAAAAATACAATAAATAATGTAAAATTAGCCATCATCTGCCTCTAAAAGCACAAATGAATCAAAATATTCAGACAACACTAAAAATGTAAGTAAATAAAAATGCCTGGTTCACTAGCTGTGACCACAATGCATGCTTCTTGAAGAGCTCCTCTGAAAGAGCCTTAACAACATCACTGTAATACACATAATTTCTAAATTATAAAAATGCAGTTACTTCCAAACTGAAACAACCCTTTTCAGATGTTGACATGGGGCAGCTGAGGCAGCTGGGGCAGCACCATGTTCTCTCTGGGTCAGAGCCTGAGTCACCCTGTGACATGACAGACAGGAAGGTCCAAGAGGGACAGCAGTGTTGAGGAAGGACCCACAGGATTCAGCAAAACACTGGGGGTTGAAATGTTAACACACACTTTGCAGATGTGGCAGTCTTAAGCACTGCTGAGGCTTAAATGTTGATGGACATTTAAAGAATCCATGAAGCGAACTTTTCAATGAGGTTGTCTTCATTATACCAGGAATTTGAGTACCCTCAGTAAGAAAATACATCTTGTTTCTAAGGGTAGACTCCCTTCTGTTTCCTCATTCATTGCAGTAGCTATTTTGTGTTAACATTAAAATAACTTAAATGCAGCTATGAGCTTTGGCTATAGCTATGAGCCAGAGGTCACAGAGAAAGGATCATGAATATCAAGTACCCACAGTAGGAGCAGGCAATCTTTTAAGAAACTAAGATCCTGTTTATATGGAAGTGTCTCCGATGATAATAGATTTTTTTTTTAAAAAAAAAAAAAAGAGGAAAGCTTTTCTTTTTCTCAGCAATTATGACATTGGCAAAAGAGATTTTTTTTTTTCCACTAGGCTTTAGTAGGTTTTCATGGCTGTATTCTTTAGTGTTTGCAGCTGCTTTCATTACCAATAAAGGAAATTACACAGTCAAAAAGGATGGGGGAAGACTCAGTCCTACAAGGAAATATAGGATTTGTCCCCTCAAGTCATCTTTTGAAATGTTCTTAGCTTTGAAATTGTGTACATATTAGAGGTACACGTAAATTTAAATATAAATATATAATAATAAATAAATATATAATAATATAATAATAATATATTTATTATTATTTATTATTATTATTATAATTAATAAATTAAATATAATAATAAATAAATAAATAAATGTCTTATTAAATGAGAACGTGGCAGAATTCAAGAATTATTTTCCTTCAGTCTGTGTTATGGGTTTAGAAAGGTCCTTTTTAAATTTTAAGCACTTAGTGATTTCAATCTTAAGATGCTGATAAGTAATTTAAATAATGCATCATCATAAGCAGAAATAATTATTCTACTTCATCTTCATTTACATTCTAGATGAGCAGTCAATGGCTTAGCACTACAGTAAATTCATTCCAGCATCCTCTTGGGACTATTACCCTTCTTTGGCAGGAGTCTGTCAGTACTCAGGGTGACTCCTTTTCCTGGGAGATCCCGAGCAAACTTGAGTAGTTCAATGTGTAAAGCCTCATGAGGACTCCAACACTGCTGTAAGTATGTGGTTATATATATGTGGTTACTTGGAGGGATAATGAGTTTGGTTATTTATCAGTGCACATCTAATCAATTGCTAAGTGCATAGAGTTTTTTATGGTTGACTTCAGTGTTGTTGGAGAGTGAAAGACAGAAATAAATACAACTAATATGGCAAAGATGCTTAGTGTTCATGAGATTTGTTGTATCTGGCTTTCTTTAGGAGTACAATACTCTTAGAAACCGAAAATCATTGTGTTACCAGAATTGAGTATCTTAAATCATGAAGTAGTCTGCCACAAACACAGCATTAAATCTGTAGTAAGCATACTTCCCTCAGGCATCTCAACTGGCAGTGGATAGACATAATCTCTGTTGAGGGAAGCAGAAAACAAGGTGAGTATGTGAAAATAACCAAGATAGCAATAAAGTAAGCATTAAGCATTATGTTGAAGTGCCAAAGGAATGTCTAACAGGAAATATGTGAATACGAGTATACACCAGAAGAAAATTAGGCAGTTGCAAATGAAATGTATGATCTTAAACCGTTCTTCATTTTTTTCTTCACCTTGGGTCTTATTCTATTCTCCCTTGACCCTCAATGGCATTTACTTTTGATCACTTACTAGATCGAATTTGATATTTGGAGTCCTTGCACTCATGTGTGCCCGTGCCTATATTCTCACTTGCCCATAAACATGAGAAATGTGCAACTTCTTTGGTTTCACTGAAGCTCTGTCATCTTATAGCTCCTGTCTGAATGTCAGACAGAATGTTGTCACATAGTGGATTTCTTTTCTGTTTTTTTTTTTTTTTTTTTTTTTTTTTTTTTTAATTTAATTTAATTTAATTTAATTTAATTTAATTTAATTTAATTTTATTTTATTTTATTTTATTTTATTTTATTTTATTTTATTTTATTTTATTTTATTTTATGTATTTATTTATTTATTTTGGTGTCAGCTTAGTTCCTGCAGTGATTTTGAGTACCAAACCATTGAGTGCCTTAGCCATTTCCATGTCCTTTTTTACTAGGTCACTGTTCCATTTAGCTTCAACAGATTTTGTTCCAGACGGGATTTCGCTTTCCTTATCAGGCTTAAATCAGCTTCAACCATTCTTCATTGTCAACTCAGGTTTCATATGGAGCTTTGTTTTTATCTTGGCACTTTCACTGTTGTCATAATTAAAGGTAGTTAATTCACTTTAGAATGATGCTTGGTTTAAAGAAACAAACTGCCTACAATATCTCTTACTGAGTTCCTCTGAATGCTGATTCTCTTCTAACTCGTGACTATTTCATAACTGATAATGCATAGGAAAACACAAAGGTTGTAACTGTGCTTGCGAGCATTCTGAACTCTTATCCTTGTTCCTCATGGCCCCTCTTTTTGGTTTATTACAACAAAATTTTGCCACACATCCCATTTAACCTTGGGTCCTTTATGCATGTGGGCATATTGTTTGCACAGGGAATCAAATGCATGCATGAAGTACATGATCCAGTGCTTTTCCAAATGGAGGCTTTTGAGGATATTAGCTTAGATTACTGTTGAAATAGAGAAGACATGCCTCTATTCCATTTTCCCCCTTCAAGTTGTAGATCTGATTTAATATGAACTCCTGCAAGTCGAAGAGCCAAATGACATTACAGAGGAGGATGCAGAATGTAAACTGTGGAGCACTTGAATGTTCTGTCTACTTCTATATGAAGCTGAAGAAAATGATAAACCCCAAGGAAAAAATAAACATGAATTCAGGTTTCCTCATGGAATATAGTGTATACAATATTGTTCGCTTGTAACTTACAGAATCATAGAATCATTAGGATTGGAAAAGACCTCCAAGATCATCTGGTCCAACCAGACATAACAGATTTCACAGTTCCTGCTCATGTTAAGTAGGAACATTTATTTCAAATATCTTTTCCATGTGTGCATCCTTATCAGAGGAAAACATATGGAATACTACTTGCCAGTTTACCTTGAGAAAGGAGCTTCACATGACAGTTAAGGACAAGCCACCTTTACTTCAAAAAAAAGTTTAAAAGCTACTATACATGCAGAAGCTGTACGATGTTTTGGAAATATATGCAGTGTACCCTTGAATGTTGGCTTGAAATTCACCCTTCCTTGTCTGTCCTTCATAAATGCAGTTGATTTTGTCTAAGCATATGATTCAAGACCAAAAACTGGCAGATAGAGATGAGAAAGTCAGGTAACGTATGTAAATTTGGGGGTTTATTATTCTCTGATCAGATGGCAGGTTTGAATATCCAGGAGCAGGGAAAATGGCCAAATTTCTGCCTCTTGCTCTCTTTAGCAGTACAAGTAACCATCTCTTCCCAAGCCTGAGTGGAAAGTGGAGTGGCCAAGAGAACCCAAAACAGCATCCTTTCACCATCTGCAAGGGACAGAAGTGATGAGTAGGGCTGGTACATAACTGGTAGCAGATGTCCTCAGATGAAGGCAGAGGTGTTACTTTAATTCAAGGCCTTTTTTTTTTTTTTTTTTTTTTTTTAATCACTTATAAACTGTCTGAAGGGCAAATTGAAATTTCATCTAGGAAAGAGATTCTAGTTATTCATATTCCCAACTATTACTATATGGCAACTTTTCACATATGTATCAAGACATATTTTTAAGCTCTATCTACATGGCAGCAGAAGTTTAAAATGAAACAGAACTGTGGTGTTTTGTTAGGCAAAGCAAGGTACTGGATCTCCAGGGATAAACTGAGGATATTGCATGGTATAAGTATTAATCTGAAAGCTCACAAGAGTTGTTCACAGCAGCACAGCTTGGATGATACAAAGCCACAAGACTGAAAGAGTACGTTAGCCATGCCTCTTCTGTAAAGAAAGTTCACTGCTGAAATAAAAATAAGTGGAAGTTTTTTTCACCCTGCTTCTCTCCCAAATACCAGAATATTTCTCCAAACCAAGTGCAGGGTGAAGAGTTCCCTTAAAGCATTAGCAATTATCAACATATTCACACATTACCAAGGTCTATAACTCATTATATTCTGTGTTTAACTCTTTATTCTGATTCTTCACAAATGAAGACTCATTTCTCTTTAGTTTACGTATTGCTGGTGAATTTCTGAATACCTTTGGGATTCTGAAATTTACCATTTTCAAGTACTGTGTCAGCTCCTGTTGAAGTTCTGTGATACTGGATGAAAGTGGGATTCAACAAAAGCACAAGGCATTAGAAATGTTGGAAGACAGTTTAATGAGACTTGCTGGTACTGCCATGACGATTAAAGTTTTGTAGCAGCAACAGCTGGCATAATCAATCTCTAAATTCATTTTAACTCCAAGTCTCTCCAACCTCAACATAAATCTTAAGAAATAATTCTGTATTTTCAGAAGTATTCTCAGAGGACATAGGTTCACCTATTTAATATTCAACACAACTACCAAATACTTTAATTTATTAGTCCCACAACTAATCCGGTTTATATTAAAATCTTAAACAACAATTCATTCTCTGGATATTTTCCAACTATTATTATTTTTGTAATATTGAACAAAACTAGGCTTGCATAAGCCAAACAAAACAGCAATGATTTTTGTTCATGTATGAAACAAACATTAATAAGTTAGAAAATCCAGAGGAGTTTAAAGTTCTGTGATCTTCACAAACACTTGGCAAATTTGCAAGACACCTGGAGCCTCCTGATACTTTTTATTTTATAAGTGAAGGGAGCAGGTCTTCAAAAAATGAAATCAATGGAGATGTCTGTATTACTGCTTGTTGATATATTTTCTAGGAGGATTTGATGCGGTGGTCTTTTCCAGTCTGCAAAGAGTCAAGAAACCCTTACATATTCTTTAGTCTTCTAGATTTTTTTTCCACTCAGCAAAAATAAGGCAACCTTATAGGGCAACCTGGCACATAAAATGAGTGGTGGTCTGAATGCAGGACCTATTTCCTCCCTGTCCAGCCACAGTGTGCTGCCCAAGGCTGTGGTTGCCGGAGCCTCCCTGCTGTGTTTTGGCCAGGCAGCTGGGCTGGCTCACACAGCTGAGGAAGTGGTCCCCATCCTCCTTGGGGGGGTTCCCAGCAAATGCTTGCTGACCTCTCTCCCTGACATGTACTGTCCAGGACTGGCAGTTCCCAGCAAAGTTAATTTAAGAAGAATGCTGGCCACATCTCTCCTGAGAAAAGATGTTCCTCCTCTTCTGTTCCAGAGGCTTTTCCTTGAGGAAACCCTCTGAACTTCTGCAAGTGCCAGAAGAACACCCCCCCTGTAGCTGTAGGACTGACTGGCTGGCTACCCAGGGCTTGGAGTCAGCTCAGCAATCATATGGGTGATGGCAGCCCCTGCCCCGCTGGTGGTGTCACGAGTAGCATGACCCCTGGCCTGTGAGAGCTGCTCCCACATATGCCTCTCCTATCTGGCCTCAGCCAAAGCTGCAGCTCCCCTGCCCAGGTGTGCAGCTGACCCAGACCCATGGGCCTTTGGCCTGGCTTCAAGAGGTGCCTGAAGCCTGGGATTGGGGCTGTCCTGATGCCCAGCTGGGGAGTCCCCACCACCTGCAGCCCCAGGCAGCCATGGCCCCCCCCAGGGAAGATTCAGGATTCACCTCGAGGACATAGCTGTCCTCATGTGTTAACAGAGAGGAGCGGACAGTCAGCCAAGGGCCCAAGTGCATGTTTGAGCTAAACCTGCTATATACAAATAACCCAAAGATTTCTGGCAGGTTAACTGTTTTTAATGAGAGAAGTGTAAATCGTGATGAGGACAGCAGTGACCTCAAGAGACTCATAGAGATAGAAGGCAGGAGTTAGGAGTAACTCCTAAGTTAGGAGTATGAACTGGGAGCATCAAGAACATCCAGGAATACATTGTCATACTACTGTTCTCCATTTCTTACTCTTGAGTTTAAGCCGATACAAAGCAATGTTTAAAAATGAGGCATAAATCTGCCTTATGAATTACTTTTGTAGTTCCAGGTCAAAACTGGTCCAGGCTCTTCGTGGAAGCCAGAGATGGCTGCCTAAAGGCTGCTCTAGTTTGCTGGAGATGCTAGCAAAAAGGGGTTTCTTGCTCCTAATGGCACAATGCCAGCAACAAGGATGGAAACTAACAAAGAAGCCATAAAGGTGACCCAAAAGGAGCTCTCTAAAGAGGAACAAGCCTAAGGGGTTGTCTGCAAAAAGCTAAGATTTCACTTGTACCGACAATGAGTTCCAAAATGTCAATACTTTCATAAAGACTCCTCTCACATGGGTAATTAATTCCTGGGCAGTTCACTTCTGCTAATGGCATATGTTCTGCCATCTTTGCTTGCAGCCCTAATTACTGGTCAGCTATGGGATTTCCTTGAATTACATCCAGACTGGATAAAGATTTGCTCCTGGGCACCTAGCAGTGCGGAAGACAAACTGGAAAGTTCAAGACAGTGGGCTTTTTCTCTCCCCTCTTTATTTAGCAGGGAAAAAAAAAAAAAAAAAAAAAGTATCTGGGAGATATTTACAAAAAGGAGAAGCAATGTGACAAGAAATGCAAATCAAGCCTATGGATGAATTGGCATTGAAGTTACCTAAGCAAGATTTCTCCTAAGGCTGATGGCTGTGAAGACCTGAGTCACAGTATTACTTCTTCCCCCACTGCTGGGAAACACTTGCTGGGAGCAAAGAAGTGAATACTGTTAGAACAGCTGCTGCTTATGCTTTGCTAACAGAGCAGAAAAAAAATATCTGCCATGCCAGTTGCTCTTTTGTCTTTTTTGCACTCCTGAAATGCCTTATCATGCTACAGTATCTGGACCAGTTTTACTTTCAATGATACCTGCATTCTTCTTAACTGTGATTGCCAGGAAGCCCATTCAACAGGGTGCAAAGAAAAGAATTTGACCATCTGTTTACTATGAAGCCCAAAGGAACCTTGAATATCTCCAGGATTGGTTAGGATAACAGCAGCATGATGTGCCAGTGTAAGCATCTTTTGAAGCCTTTCAACATCCTGAAACAGGCAGTCATTTTCTAAGAGTGGCATATTCCCAGAGCTGTAGTTCTTCCTTTAGATTTAACTGATGACAGTACTCTTTGTAAATCACCAGAGAATATCTACATATATTCTTTCTGGTTACTTTTTAACATATATTAGGACTTCCCTGGTTGCATCTAGAGCAGCAGTCATAACTGTTGGACTCTCTGGATGAATTTTTGCCTGGCTTGAGCTTATGACATGGCTGTCCCACTAAGAACATGGCTGTCCCACTAAGAACATGGTAACTACAAACAAGAAAATGAAAAAACTTATAATTAGTTGTTTACACAAATATTTCTGTAAAATATTTTGCAAAATATTTGTGTAAAAAATTAAGAGTAGAAAAATATTTTGCTACTCTTAATTAAATGCTTACTGCACAATCGAATCAGAGGTTAAAAGACAGAACTGACTAGCAAACTGGACAGGTTCATGAGAAAAAGGCCGAATGAATGTTCTGATGTGAAAGACCAGGTTTTCCACAAAAGATTTTGAAAATGTGGGAAATCATCTTCCCAACATATTTGTACTCTCTTTTTCCAGTTAGGAAACAAACAGTTTGTGGCAATGGGGAAAAACTTCCCTTTTACTTAAAAAACAATCATATGTACTTTTTTTCCTTTCTATTTATCGATTTACCATCTACAAATGAAGCTACTCCTTCATCAATAATTCTTATCTGCAGAACTAGAAATAGCCCAAGTTGACTGGATCTCAATTGGTGCTGGGGGCTGTGTTTGAACAATGTGTTTGGCAACTGGATCTTTTGCCAACGTTGGCTCTGAGTTGTGTGTTTAACATACACATGTGAATACACACAGAGGAAGAGTGCTTAATCCCAACTGATTGTGGTACTTAAAAAGTTTGTTTAGGCAATATGTTATAGTTAATATGATATGGTGTATGACCATATGTAAACTAGAAAATATCACTGACAAAATTTATTCCAGGATTTACTTTTACCAGTATCCTCATCCCATGTTATTGTGTTTGACAACTGCCAGTGAATCATACAGACTACCAGGAAAAAAAATTAATAAATAAAGCTAAACCCCTGAGGTGCAATCAGCTTGTCTTTTTCTACTTGTACACAATGCACATGTGAGTTTAAGTCATCTGAACTGGAGATAGTGCTTTGGTTGACGTGCTTAAATTTTTTTTGTTTGGTCTCTCTCCTCCCTATTATCTCCACCTGAACAAGTGCTTACACACCTAAAAGGAATATTTTGTGTCCTCAAAATGTTTACTTCAATTTGCAGTGGTATAGTATGGTGATGTTCTTTTAAAAAGTGTTTGCAGTGAATGGCTCTGTAATGTGTTAAAATTTTGCTGATGGGAAAGATTTTATCTTATTACATTACTTCTATTACTTTGTAAGGTGCTTAGAAAATAAGCTATCTCTAGATTTAGCTATTCCTTGGTGCATGTAGAATTCTTCACTCTCCTACTTGTATTGCTTATTTTTGTATGTCATCTCACATGGTTTGCAGCCCATTCTTGCATGGTACCCAGTTCTGTATAAGCCCTTCTCCCACTAGCTGAGGAGCTAGATGAATTATCTTCTGCTGTTGACAACAGCAAGATGTATTTTAGGTTATGACTTTTCATTAGCTAACATGTCTTCCTGAAGACTTGGAAAGAGCATTCCCCAAAACACTTTAAGACTTTAATTCTTGGCCAGTGGGATTTGAAGCTGCATCTGGAAAACCCACTACAAAAATGGTGTAGGAAGGGAGGCTGAAAGCGAGGCTGAAAAAGAGCCTGAAAATCAGTCTGCCAGTGATTCTGTGTCACTCATGGATGTGATATTTTTAGCCAATGAAAAAGTCGCCTTCTTCAGGTCTAGTTCACATTCATGTCTGGATGTTTGCAATTCCATGAGGGGTAAAATTCAAATTATTGGTAATAAACTTTCTATCATAGCTTGCAACAGCTATGGTCACACAGCAGTATGGTCCCAGCAGGAAGACCTGGGAGACTTCTTAAATTAGATTGTTAACCCTTTAAATAATTGAGCAAGCTGTTTTGTGAAAGCTAAGGCTTTCATCTAAGTTCAGGTCATGGATTGTAATATCTACTTTTGTATCCAAACCCTTATTTCTTGTTACAAAGTTTCTCTCATCCATACTGAGTGAGGTCAGTGAATGGTGTGGCTGTAGAAGACTGGGTGATGACCAGAGAGGTTTTTCTTATTTCCTGAGAGGAGGTTGTTGTTGGTGCAATTCACACACATTGCAATTTCATTTTGGTTTTAAAGGGTCAGAGAAACAACGCACCTCTTAAGAAAGCTGTTATAAAGGAAATCATCTCTGAAGCAATTTGCAAGCAATTGTATGTACGTATGATTAAATGACATTTTTCATGCTCACATACTGTAAGCAGGAGAGAAAAAAGTAAAAGTATATATTAGCTGGTCTACTGATGCAAAATTGTCAAAAATGTTTAAAATGATGTGCATGACTAAACACAGAAGTTTGTAGGGTAAATGTTGTATGACACTTCACGGTGACTGAAAAAAAACACCACTGTTGGAGTAAAATGTGCTGTAGTATATAATATATATAACATATATTAGTATATTTATATATATATATCTCCCATTGTTTCCATACACTAAGCTTTATAATCTTATTCAGCTAGATTTTCCTTCTTGGAACTTTCTGTGCAAGCTGCTCTATGACTAGTTCTAAATCAAATTTCAAAAGGCTGACCTTTATTGCTGTGGTTTTAAGCAAGATGAATAGCCATCATCCAAACACTATTTTTGGTCTCAAAATGTGCTCTTAAGCACTGAAGGAGAATGTTGGACTGACATTTTGTTTGTGGCAGGAACATCAGGCTATGGACCTCCCTTGCTAGCTTTCTGTTTTGAAATGGAGGCCACAGTGCCATTCTTGGCATCTTTGACTCCATGATGGGTTTTCTGATGCTGCTTGGAATGCATGGTCCTCCTAACTTGCAATATGTTGCCACCCACCTGTTTTCCTATAAGCCAAGTCATCGTTGGTATTAATATTACACTTTGAATGGACTCATAGTGTTTTTAGTTTATGCATGGATATGGTTGTTTCCATTCTTCCATTCTCAAGTCTCACCTTCTTGTTTCTGACCACATGCTGGCTTTGACTCTGGGATTAACTGTGGGATTCTGAAGTTCTACTTGTGGCCTCCTATCAAGTCACATTGCCTCATTGTATCTTTCCCACTTGATAAGCTCTTAATTTCATCTGCTTCCAGTAGCAAATTCATTGTTATTTACTAGCAAGATGCTGATCAGCATCCTCTTGGTGGACCAGGAATCTCAGTCTCAAGGGCATAGACTCACACAGGCATAAGGATATCATCAGAGCAGATAACCTCAGTGGGTTAGAGGAGACTGACTATTTGTGAAACATTTTTGTTTTCATATTGTTTATAACTTACTGAGATATCTCTGTATGGGAATGCTGTGTATGCATAGTGTACATATGTTTGAGATCCTACCACCAGCCTGAGCCAGTTAGAGACAGATGACCCCAGCAAGAAAAGTTGCCTGTGGCCTTAACAGTACAGAATGGGAAAATACTACATCTGGAGCATTTTCTCCACGTGGTGAAGCTTCAGAAATACAAGAAAAAAGGCCTGACGACACATAGGTGATATGGATCTGATTTAATTTGTTACTGGTGTGAGGACTGTTCAGTTAAATCATCACTTGCGCTTATTAGGATTTACTATATGATAAAAAAGTCTATTCATTTATAGCCTTCTGTTTGAATAATGGTCTCTGCTCTCAAAATCTGTCTGATAAAATATGTCAATTGTAAATCAAATATACTTAAATACTGTCTTAAAAAGACATAATGTGTGTAGCTAAGGCAAGATCAGTAACACATCAAGCATTAAAAAGTTCACATGTTCTCCTAAAATACAGAATTTAGAGGAACAGAAAAAAAAATCTTATTAGAACAAAATAGAATAATATAAAATGAAGACAAAATTGACAAGTTCATGAGCAAGTTTTTTGTAATCATGTAAATTTAAGAGAAAGAGAAGAAAACCTAGATTCATTAAAAAGGATATTTTTAATATTATAAAATAAATTATAAATTAAAAGGCTTAAGTCAGCATAAGGATATGATCAGAAGTCGGAGCAAATTTCATGTGTATTGGAAATGCACAGTAATCTTGTACATCTGTGAACATCTAACTCACTGCTCTCCTTTTCACTGAGTCTAGGGTATAAACACACCTCACAGAAGTTGGAGCTGTGAGCTATCTGTAACTGAAATTATTGTTATTTTAGCAAAGGTTGAAGGTCTGATATCTTGAAGGGTATCAGAACCTGAGAACTTTCTCTGTCATAGAGTAAGTTTTCTGCACAGTGAAACTCAGGCTAAATTAGCAGGTTCTTTTCTAGTTTCTGTTTTTTTTTTTTTTTTTTTTTTTTTTAAATATATAAAAAGTTAATGTTTTCTAATGTGATATATTTCAGATCTAATGATCACCTGGACACTTTTTGATTCTCTCTCTCTCTCTCTCTCTCTCCCTCTTATATAATCATAGAATCATAGAATATCCCGAGTTGGAAGGGAACCATAAGGATCATCAAGTCCAACTCCTGGCACAACACAGATCTACCCAAAAAATTCAGACCTCTTCTTCTTTTCATATTTTGAAATGCTTTCTATTCTCAGATTCTACTTAAGGATCTTTACCCTTAATTTGTTCTCTGTCTACAATGGAATTCTGTTCTTTTTAAACTTAATTCTTTTTCCTTCTTATTTCTCTGTTCTCCAAAGCTCTGAAAGGTAGAACCCAAATTAATAATTTCTGCCGCAAAAATAGGCAATAGGCATGCACTTTTTGCATTTTTGAGGGGAACTTTCATTTTACTGAGCTCAGGTTCTCAAAAGAACCTTGTTAGCCTCAATAATGGATTTTTATTTTATATTTATATTTTATTTTTACTTGAGATTTATATTTTTTTCTGCAGTCCTTTGGAATTTTGGTCTTCCCCCCATGTTCAGTTTTACTTTTCTTTTTTCTAGAAAAAGAACCAACCTTAAAAATGATAAGCTGAGGTTGTTATTTGACTTCTATCATAACAGTTTTACCACCACAATAAAACTTTTATTTTTATTATATATATATGTATATATATTCTTGAGAAGGAAAAAATTACAGAGATGAGTACATTATCAGAGTCTGTCAGTCATGTTCTTTTCTGAGTAGTCCTACATATTTAGGGAATTCTTTGATTTTCAAAGTCTTAATATTTTGAAATCAGTCTTTCTTCTTACACTGAATGACAGCAAAGTAGAGGAACTTAACATATCTCTAATATCTTTTCTTGTTGCTTCTGGGCCTATGTTGTTGCAAATTTCCTTGGCTTTATCTCCAAATCTTTATGAAAGTTAGCAAGATAGATTGCTTGTGTTTTCATCAACAGCTGCTGAGTTATGCAATTCACATCTGTCTATCTGTACTTTATGCCTAGGAAAAACAGGGAGTGTTGGAACTGTAAACTCAATGACATGAGCATTGTATTTGAAATAGAAACAACTGATCACTATGGCAATCAGGACAGAAATTAATTTATATTTTATAACTTCTTCTTTCATCTACATTTGGATATTTGTTATTGTCCCTAAGAACAGTGTAACATGCTGTTAGGCATTCTTTCTGGCTAATACATGAAGAATTAGGAAAGTCTTTAGCAATGTAGTAATGTAATGTAAAATTATATTAAAAAGAGAAAAAAAGAAATAGGTAAAATAATCTAGGTTTTACTAAAAAATATCCTGTGACCAAATGAACTCTTAAATTTTCTGTTATGCTGTTATGCTTTACTCTCAGTCACAATTTGGAAATGTAATGAGATAAAAGAGCAAATAATTGCTATAACTTTATATGAAAGGCAAGCTGTCTTTTACCCCATATATTTTTTTCAGCATATTTTACACATATTCATATTTTCCATATATTCAATACAACAAAATATTTGCTATGCTTATTTGTTTATTAAAAACAAAGCCTACCGACTAGTCGATTGGTTTAATCACAAGTATGATAAGTCCATAATTTCCCAAAGATTTATAATTCTAAGCTCTGATCCTGCACTATTAAAGGTCAACAGAAGCTTTGACACTGGCTTCAAGATGACACGGTCAAGCCTTATGTGAACAGGGTAGAATGGCATGAGACCTTCCCACAGCTAATAATAATTTTTGGATATTTCCAATATCCAAAAATGGGTTACATCCTTTGTATCACTGAAAGACAGAAGATGGATTATTTATTTAGAAGTCCACCAGAAAACTGTGCAGATGAAATTTCAATGTCATTCTATCCAAAAAGGTTACTTTTCCTCTCCTACAGTCATTCTTAAATGGTATCTGAAAAAAAATAAACTTAATTAGTTGAACTACTAACCCAAAGCACTTAAAAATAATGAAGAAAAGTAAATTATGTCTCTTTTTAGAAAGAAGAGGTTATTTGAGTTCCCACATACTTATTACCTATGGCAGATATGTATAGGTACTTGCATGTAAGTAAAATTGAAACTTTTGGCAGTGGTAACACTGATGCAAAAAATTCGTATTTTTATTGTTTGGTTTTTAAATTGTATATTTTTGTTGTATATAAATGTATATAAATGTATATATGTATTTATTGTATATAAATTTGGTTTTTAAATTGTATATTCCCATGTGGACTTTATTTAGAAATGACTTTGAAAGCCTCCAAGCATTCTGGATGTCTAACATCAGCTGCTGTGCTGTGCCTTTACTCTTATGAGGATGAAGATGATTAAAAAATCCTGCATGGCCTATTGACTCTGACATGATAAATGAGTCCAGTGTCACTGGATTCTTGGTGGCAGGAGGCCTCTAATTACATGACTTGTACCTGTGTCAAACCAAGGCAATGGAATGAAAAGAAGCAAACATATCAAAGTCAGTTAGTTGTTAATGGTTTCACCCACTTTAGGCTGTTAATCAAAATCTGTTGAGTCTGTCTACTGGCTGCTTTAACTCCACTCTAGATGCTTCAGCCATTTGCACTTCCTTTCCCATTAGGCTGTCTTGCAGGCAACTATTTCAATGTGTAACTCTCCATGAGTTTTGCAGGAATTCTTTTAATTATGATGTAGTCACCAAAAATTATGTTAATGTTGATAAGTTGACTAGGCCCCAGGTTTTGCAGTGAACAGCTTATATGCAGAATTATATTAGCTGTGTATGGATACATTTCAGCACTGTATAAATCAGTTTCTTATTTTAGATTATTAAAAAAAAAAAAAAAAAAAAAAGATTTATCTGAATTATTTTCAACTTTTAAATTGTTCACTAAGGTTTGAGATGGATTAGTACTTCGACTATTCACTATTCCTCATTTGCTGCTTTCACTGGACAGTTGTTCACTGAAGTGTTTCCCATTGTTTCCCTCACCTGACTGGATGACTCCAAGCATGCAAATATGTTTTAAAATAGACAGTTAAACAATATTAGCAGAAATAAAGATTTCTGTTTGTTCCTCAGCCAGTAATGTTTTCATGACAAAAATTTCACTTAACCTGTTCATGAAAACAAATAAAAGGAGAAAAAAAATGACACAGGTGAAATCATTTGTTTTACTCATTCCTCTTGTCCAACAATATCTTACAGAAACTAGTTGGACTATGGCATTACCAGCACTGAGTCAAATCTGTATTTGCATTTTAACTTACAGTTTATAGCTTTTTCTAGTCATCATAGCTTCCATCAGATTTAAGGAGAGCGATACATTTTAATGTTATAGCCATGCTAATAAGCTTACATCCCTTTACTTATTAAAAACACATTTCTCATACTGAAGACATTTTATTAGCTCACGTAAACCAGTGTATATCTTGCAGTCTTCAGTAGAGCTCTAGAGGTGTATATTTATACCAGCTGAAAATCTTTTCCAAAAATGTTCTTGTGATTTGAAATATGCAGTCTTCTTCTTAAGTGCATGTGGGAGAGCTAAAAAGCACCAGGTCCAAAGAAAGCCTCAGATCAAAATCAAGTCAAGACCTCTCTCCACCAACCTAGCTTTGACAGGAGATGGAGTTCTTGGACTCTTGGGATAATCCATGGCCAAATGTGATGCTGGAGTCTCCCTGTGTCTACAGAAATGAGGGTCTTCAGCAATTCCAGTCTTGCAGGCCAAGGTTGATTAGGTAAACATTTTGGATTTATTATGGTTCTGACCACACTTCCATATGCTCTTCCTTTGTAGAATTCTTCAAATAGCTGTCAATGCAACAAATTTCTGCAAGCGTTATTTGACTGCAGCTTTTAAAAACAGATTTTTGTTAAATTTGAGAGTATCTTTGCACAATAACATCAATTATTAGAATTATAGTACCTACTCTGGCACTTTTTAAAAAACAAAACAAAACAAAATAAATAATTACAAAACTCCTTAGCACATGAAAGAACTTGTAATGTACAGTCATAATTTAAGTGTAAATAGATGAATATAATTAAATTTATATTCTTCTAAGCTGCCTTTTCAGTGCTCTGATTAATATAAGAATTTGACTTATTAAATACTCTTTGACTTGGGCTGTTTGTTTACTGTAAGATGATAACCCATAACATTTCAATTTTAAGATGGACAAAGGATATTGCCTTCGTTCTGCATGAGAGAAGAGGTAAATGAAGAAAATTGTTGAATTTAAGCCCACTCCACACGTAATTTTTTTGCCTGTTTATTAAAGGTGATTTTTTTTTTCTTTTTTAATGTTGGAAAGCAGGACTATATATTCTGAAATTGCTTGTTCCTTATGTCCATTATGAGAATAGCTTTCACTGATGCAGGCAGATTTAGACTGAAACAACTGTGTCTGTATTGAAGACAACTGGAGAGATTTTACCACTTCATCTGCACTGGCATGGTTAAATCTACATGTATATAATTTAGCAATATGCTATAAAGTAAATAATGACATACTCGTCTGTGCACAAGTATAGACAAGATCTGTGTTTATGCAACCCAGTGTTGCTGTTTAGGATTTTTTATTTACATATGAAACCCTTGAACATTTCACATAATTAAAGTAGCAGGAAATATGTCTTTTTCTTAAGTAAAGAGTTTTTGACAACTCCTCATTAAATTATCCAGACTATTTATGACTTGCTATCATGGTCTTGACTGTTCATTTCACTGAATGTTATTTTTTAGCTAAGACTAGAGCAACAGAAATTATGAAACAGTCTGATGAACTTTTTTTTTTTTAATTTTCTTGGTCCATTCCACTCATCTTAATGATGACTTTGGCAAGCTGATGGAAGGGAATTAATGAAAACTAATATATAAATTAGATATTCTTTGGTTCTTGGGAAGTTTAGAGAAGACTGTCCAAAGCTAACAGCTGTGGTAAAGGCTCATACAAGCCTTTATGCTATTTTTACCTATTTGGCAACGTTGAAGACTGACATGGCTATTCTTGAAATGATAATGCCATGACATCAGAAACTTCTGTTACACAAGGAATGGCAGGTGTAATAAAATCAAATGTCCATTTTTAGTAAAATGGTCATAACGTTAAAAAAAAAGCTCAGGATTTTCAGGAATGCATGTTATCATGGGCACTGTGGCCACAGACTTTCTTCTCTGTTTTCCTCACCTCCCTATTATCCTTGAGATTCAGCTGCAGACTGGAAGCCTGAAGGCAAGAACACCTTGGAAATAACACCTTAGCAAGAACGCTAACTTGTATGCACACTCCCACTCACCAGCTGTGT
The DNA here is from genome assembly GCF_964211825.1 of Aythya ferina. Taxonomy (NCBI): domain Eukaryota; kingdom Metazoa; phylum Chordata; class Aves; order Anseriformes; family Anatidae; genus Aythya; species Aythya ferina. Next base: position 110,295,524 of record NC_140297.1, read on the forward strand.
AATCCATTGCAAGGGAGGGTTAATGTATTAATAGATTGATGGTGATGCAGAAACAGAGATCCCTGCCCAGACAACGCAGAATGCAGAGCCATGTGCATAGGTAAATGTTCTTGTCAAAACCATAGGGGATGCTGCCACTGTCACGGGGATAACCTTTTTCTGGTTTCAGTGGTGTGCATCTGCTTTCAGGTCTTCAGTCTCTGCAACGTGTCTGTAACTCCTGCTGTAAGCTTCACCCTGCCCCAAACACTTAAGCTGCCTGGCTGCCAAGCAGCCAGGGCACAGCTGTGATGTGGCACAAGTGTGTAACCTTCATTCATACTGTTGAAAAAAAGCACCCAGGAAGAGCTGTGAGAAAGTCTGTATAGAGATAAGGAAGGTAAAAATTCGGGTTTGGGGATGGAATTCAAAGATTTGAAAGGGAAAGTACTGATATGAAAAGGCAAAGAATCCTATAATGAAGTAAAAGAAGGAATCATCAGTTTGTCAGGTCAAGCCATCAGTGCTATCTGCTTCAATGGAGCCAGTGAAGATGATGACTCAGCAGTGCTCACGATCTGTCCCATGCAGCTGTGGAGGCTGCCCCTTCCCCTCCTGCCTACCTGGCGAATATTCTGGGTGCCTTGGCAGAGATGGTCACTAGGCTTTGCACAACGGTTTGATGAAACCTGGCTATCTTTTGTGTGATCTAGCAAAAATAATAATTGTTTTATATTCTTGGAATGCATATAACCTGGCAAAACTTGTGGTTGGCTAAAGTACTGTAACAGGCTGACCCAGAAGAGAGTCTGTAACACTTCCAACTATCACCTTTATCAAATTAACCTTTTCCTCAGCAGAGTTAGCTAAGCCAGGGCATTGAGAATACCTACTTGATTTTTTTTTCTATTTTTTTTTTTTCAGGTAGGCTTCCCATCCTTCACTTAGCAACATATAACTGTCTTTTCACCAGGTTACTTCAAAACGAGCATTTATAGACATTTCTAAATGAGCAGAATATCTGAGTTAACAGGGATGTATACAGACCTATGCAAATGAACAGCCTGCTACAAGCTAAATAGAATTTATTTAGAGAAAAACCCTTTAAAAAATAAAAGAGTTTGATAAATTGTCTATAATTATGTCTAGGCTGTATAGCATACTTCTGTCTTCCATATGGCGATCCTGCAGGTTCGCTGTGTTCTAAAGCACTTACACAGCATCTGGGATGCAGGTGGCAGCCTGATAATCACCAGCCATGTCTGTCTTGCCTGATGTCAAGGAAAAGGACTTTCTGTTCTGCAGGACCCTTTTATAACCTCTCCCCCACCCCTTTCCCCCTTCAGGAACACGAGTCACTTCCGAGCTGTTTAGTGACACCAGCACTGTTCTCTGCAGTGGCCAACATCTGTGCCATAGCTTGGAAGTAGTCTGTTCTTATGCAAGTGCTCCCTCCCTGCCTGATTATTTGGATGGCAGTGATGCAACTGCCAAGGTGAAAGGACTTATTCCCACTTATTTTTTCTGGTTATCCTCTATTTAACTAGTTCTTACTTTCACAGGAAAGACTAATAACTGTATACAGTAGCATCACTTCCCTCACTAGATTGCATTCACTATTCATAAAATCATCACATATCATTGTGATTAGATTATAAAACAGCAGCTTCTTGTTCACCACAAATACATCCAGAGAAAAGACTCTACCTGTGTAGATTGAGACAGATTTCTTCCTGTGAATTCTCACTGGCGGTGCTTTATCATCCTAAACTGCCTGACCTTTGCAAATCAAAAGGGGCTAGAAGGTCAGAGCGTACTCTGCAAAACCCTCCAGATGCCTTCTCAGTTTTCTGCAGGAGTCACAATTCAGCTGCCTGGTGGTTTGTAGGCAAACAAAGGATACATACACTCTTTCATCACCTTGCTAGAAAAGCTAGAAATTGTACTTTGTCTGGAATTCAGGAGTGAAACTTTTGTTTTGTTCTGACCAATGAAATAGGTAAGAAGGAGCAAAAATAAGGGTAGCTACTGTAGTGAAATATTTTTATTCAGTACAACACAGCAGTATACATGGAGAGCTGTTAAATTTTGGTTGCATGTTCCAAAATAGATTAAATATAATGATATTATGGCTGTAACAAATTTAGGATCTTTTGAGGTAAGGGAGGAAAGTGGGGAGTGAGAATGACTCTGAGTCATAGATGAGTCCTGATCTCAGAGGATGTGCACAGGCAATACTTTCATTGATCTCAGCAGAGATCATCAGTTGCATAACAACTTCCGGATCAGGCCCATTTTGAGTGCTGAGTCGGCCTAAGCCTCCCAGATTTAGTTATTTTATCAAGCAGTTAGTTTGGAAAGTGTGGGAAGATATTTTTATTGCTTGAAAATTTTGTGGCTTTTGATGCTTCCCCCCCACCCCCCCAAATGGATGTTTAAAGAGTGATAACTTAAAATGGGTAAAACAATTATACAGGAAATTAAGGTAAAAGAAGATGAATGCTATCTAATTCCATGTCTGTGTTTGCAGAGAATTAGAAGCCTCCTGGCATTACTGGGGTGCCGACATTCCAAACAGTGTTTCCTGACAAAGGTCACTTGCTTGGATTAGCAGTGCGTGCTTCTTTGCATTGGTAAATATTTTCTGTCAGTTTAAAATCTAAAAGGACATGTACTTGTCTGAGAAAAGGAAATTATGTGGGCAAAAGTACATATTTTAGTACGCACCCTTTCCTTACAAAATCCTAAGTCAGCTCAACAGATACTTAATGGTTCTTATTGGTCAGTATATTTCCCGCAGCATTTTGTCATAGGAGGGACCTACGCATACACTGTCCTTGATGCTTTCCCCAGAAATCATCATGAGCTTTGGAGTTCATGGCTGGCAGAGGTTTATGTCTGTGGATCCCTGTGTCTGCTATGGCTTGTATCCCACAGAGGATTCCAGCTGAAAAGCTGCTATAAAGAATAGGTATGTTTAGTATTAATGTACTTCCATATATATATATAAAGGAGATGCTGTCATTATTTTCCATTAATGGTGAATAAATGTTGTAGACGGAATAAGACGTTCAAAATGTAGAGGCTTTTGTAATATGTTTCTGTAATAAGAAAATGCACATGATTAATCAGTGAAGTGCAGTTGGTTCTTTTACATCCATTAGAAAGGAGGGGAGTGCATGTTCTCCAAGCTTCCTTCATGAATATTTAACAACAGATTAGATCATTAGGGTTTGTAACTTACAAGCCATTGATTTGAATCAGATTTGCAACTCTGTTACACTGTTAAATTTATAATGGGCTGAAACACTGTCTTGTCCTAAAGTGGGAAAAAAAAAAGAAAAAAAGAAAAAAAAGGCAAACAGTGAATATTGATTAGGGGATTTAAAATACAATACAAGAATAATACCAATTTAAGAATAGTTTTTTTAGAAGATCCTCCACATAAGTGATAGATAAAGTCACGTTTACTATGTGAAATGATCTGTACACAGTAGATAATACGCTTAAAAAATCATTGTGGTTGGATTTTGCTAATGTCTTCATTCCATGCAAGCAATTTCAATCACTGAAAAATTCCTCTATTATTTGTTTCTGATTTGCTTAATTTCTCAAACTGGTTGCAAGCTGATTCCTTGCAGAAAACCTGAGAATCACTCAATTTATTAGAGCATAGAGATGGGTAGGAACATAACATTTGCAGAGCAGAGGTTTTCCTTTTCATAAATTTGATCTTTAAGACAGATGTATACTTATAGTCATGTTTTACTCACCCCAGGAAATGCATAAGAGGTTTTGTAATTTACTAAAATCTCTGGGCTAAGCTACACATTTCTACAGGTAAGTCTGACCTAGATTTATGCAACCTTGCATGCATTTGAACTCTGTTTTTTTATTTTTATTTTTTGGCTGGGTACGCATACATACATTTCAGCGAGCACCATTCATATTAGCCAAATTGAACAATTCATATTGTTCAAAGGCCAAAGTCTTCAGCTGCCCATTTTGCATAGGTACAACTCTTATGTGGGCATTGTATTTTTTATGTTAACACAAGCAACGTGGTGAGGTGGAAGGGAATATATCAAGTCATACTGATCAGTAATGTCATACAAACTGGGGCTGCCACTATCCCCATTACAGCTTCTTGTTAAGCTGGATGCTGAACTGATACTGAAGGAAGGCAAGAGCCCAGGTTTGCAGCTTGGCAGCAAGCACACATGAGACGAGGTGGTGAGTAAATGTGAAAGGAGGAATAGCACTCACAATTTGCTTTTTGGATTCTGCTTCTACTGTTGATATCCAACACAGAACCTAATCAGAAAGGAAAAAGAAGCTGTTACAACCGTTTATAAGTCTAACTTGTGTTCAAAAACAAAACAAAACAAAACAAAACAAAACAAAACAAAACAAAAACAAACCACTGCCAACAAAATAGTTTAGGATTCTAAAACTCCTTATCCATCTATTCCCTCCCCAGCTGTTTCTTCCCTGGTGGTCCTCTCCCTTGTTTTTGAAATGGTGGTTAGTTTTATGGCAAAAAGGAAATTACCACTTAAAATAGAAGATGAAATAAGTGAACAGTGGGTTTTACCAATGCAAACATACCTACGCCATGCTCTTGACAAATAAGTAAGCACATTTTCTAAAAGGAATGAATCAATACCTTCCAAGTAGAAAGAGGCCTGCAATTAAACAGATCCCACAACTTTTAAATGAAATCCACAAAAAAATCAAAATGGACTTTACAAACAAGTGCTAGGAGGTCTTTCTTTCTAAAAGAAAAATCAAACAAAATAAATATTTTACTAGTCTTAAACAAAATCCTTAGGAAGATGGAGAAATCTTTGCCCTTAGCAGGTTTTGAAGAAGTCTGCAGTGATGACAGGGCTTTGTGTAGAGCATGAGATTGACATAGGACCCTTCTTATGCCAAACATGATCTTCATATATAATACTTGCTTGTCAACTCTAGGAGATATTGATTCATTCTCAGAGAGATGTCTTTCTTTCCCCCTGGTACAGGAACACACCTTCCTCTAGCATCTGTGCTGCCGTTCTGGAGAAGGCAATCAGACAGAAGCTCACAGGCAACTAGGATCCTCCAGACAGCAATTGTCTTCCTTAAGCATTCAGCCCTTTCAGAACTGTTACGTTAGCCAAAATAATGTGTTGCTTTTTCTAGTTTAGCAGATGTTGCTGAACTGTTTACTTTGGTACCACCTGAAGATCCATTTCTCTTTTCCTCCATTGGCACAGTCACCATGGAAACAATCTTCAGATGAATGTCCTCATCTCTTCATCATGCTGGGAGCTGATGAATTTCCCTGAAGGTCATTTGGAAGGCAAAACTTGCCTTCTGAACCCATGTTTGTGTTATGAGAAATCCTGAAATATATTAATGAATATGACACATAGATATATTTACTAATCTTTTAAGTCCAATAATGTTTCTTGAGTAATTTTGATTCTGTCTTGAGCATTTGAGAGGCACTTTCTTTATTACTGTTTAGGAGCTGATGAAGAGCTGATAAGTAGAGAAGGGAGAATACATGTTCAGATCTTCTCAGCTCCCTAAAGCTCTGAAACCAGTGAGGGCAGGGAACAAGTGCTTGAAAGAAGCAGAACTACTAGGAGCTGCATTAGAAAGAACACCAGATAATAATTGCATTGCCAAGAAAGCAAGTAAACTTGCCAGTAGTTCATGAGCAAACTGTCTTGCTGTGTAGATATTTATGGCCTATTTTCTGGGCTCTGTGGCAAGATATTAATGCGCAATACAGTACATAATGTGCCCTTGCAGCAAAGAAGACTCATGGTATGTGGGGATGAATTCAGCAAAGTAATGCCAGCAGGTTGTGGGAGGTGATCTTTCTCCTCTATACAGCACTGGTGAGCCTGCACCTTGAGAACTGGGGGCAGCTTTGGGTCCCCCAGCACAAGAGAGACATGGACACACTGGAGAGAGTTCAGTGAAGGGCCATGAAAATTGTTAAGGGACCAGAGCACCTCTCCTATAAGGAGAGACTGAAAGTTGGGACTATTCAGCCTGCAGAAGAGAAGGCTCAGGGGGATGTTATCAATGTCCATAAACACTTGAAGGGAGGACACACAGAGGATGGAGCCAGGCTCTTTTCAGTGGTGCCCAGTGCCAGGACAAAAGGCAATGGGCACTACCTGAAGCACTGTAGGTTTCCTTTGAACATCAGGAAGCACTTCTGTACTGTGTGGATGATGGAGCACTTGCACAGGTTGCCCAGATAGCTTGAGGAGTATCCTCCTTGGTGATGTTCAAAAGCTGCCTGGAAACAGCCCTAGGCAACCTGCTCTGAGTGGTCTTGCTTGAGCAGGGAGGCTGGACTGTGTGACTTCCAGAGGTCCCTTCCAATCTAAATTATCATGTCATTCTGTGAATATCTCTTCAATAGAAAAGAGTCGATGGGACTGCAAACCCAGTTTCTCATTGTTCCTTATTACTACTCAGTGACATTCTGTTTTATGAAAAATCAAGATTTATTGTTTACTTTATCTTGCAAAACAGGCATGTACCTTCCAAATCAAACTACTTTCCCAAGATTCAAAAAGGGCATTAGCAACTCATTTAAAACTCATGCTGAAGCCAAGTACAGTTTACTCATGAGCTGACACAAAGCAACACACTCTCTGCAATAGTGCAGTCACAGTGTGCTCCTAATGACTTGCCTTAGTCATAAAGCACCAAAGTGTTTCTCTGTAATTACCACTAAGTCTGCTGTTACAAAACCAGCATCATTCTTGTCTGTTCTCCTTGGCTATAATACATTTTATTTCACAAATCAAAGCATAGCAAGTGACAACACAATTAATACTGGTCTACTGACACTCAGCCTATTCCTGTGGCACAATCTGAATCTTCTAAATCTTCCAGCAGTCACCCTGCAACTACCTCAGATGACAGATAAATCTCCCCTTGTGCTGTGTGAGAATTCATGCGCATAGAAGCAAATGTCCTCATGTGTCACACTTGACACTGCAACTCACTCTTTTTTTGATCTCTTTGTGTTACTTTTTGGAAGATTTCTAATACTGAAGGTGCCAGCAATGTGCATCATCTTGGAATTGCCAAGAATAGAGGTTGGAAGAACATTACTGCTGTATTTTCATGAAAAGTATTGGTTGGTGTTACTGCCTCTCCTTCCCCCAGAAAACAAAACAAAACAAAACAAAAAGAAAACTTCTAAACCCCCATTCCTGGAGGATGCAAAAGCACAGTCTTTGAGGACAGGCAAGGCAGTCTGCTCTCAGGTAGACAAGCTAGTCATTTTGAACACGCTCTGAGAGTCTGAGGTATGGGTGAGCTTGGAGTCCTGTCTGAAACCTTGTAGCAGGGTGTCATGCAGCAACTTCCATTTGCTGGAATAAACCCTTTCCTGGCCAAATAAATAAATAAATATAAATATAAAAAAAGGTTTGATCCCAACTGTAGGGTGTATTTGAGAAGGCTTCTGGATCATACTTTATCCTGTAATCACATTTCCAAATGTTCAATAGACAAAAAGAAGGAAGTCTAGTTCCTTTTGTCTGCAGTGCCAGTCCTAGGAGCCCACAAACTGGTAGTGGTGGTGTTATTTATCAAAATCATAATGATTTTGATAAATATTTGCAGAACAGACATACCTGTGGCATGAATTTTAATATCAGAATTGTTAAACTCTTTGCTTGCCATTCTTCTTCAAGAGCCTGTGAAACTACTGCGTGATAAAGGAGATAGGTGTATAGAGAAAGCAAAGAGATAATATGAAAATTATTTTGTAATTTTTGCTTTCATTTCATTTGATCACAGGACCTGTATGGATAAATGAAGAGTAAGTCTGGTTTTCCTGCAACTCAGCCTATCAAGTGGTAGATATTTGATCCAGAATTGCCACCAAAATACCAAATCCTCACTCAGAACAGGAGAAAGTACACTATATCTAACTACAGCTATGAGAAAGGCCCAGAAGACCTTAACTATGGTACACCACAAAAAGGTGGAAGACTGTCAGTCAGTCACAATTTGTTAGGTCTCTCTAACTGAAAGAGATTTAAGAAGTGTAATTCTCAGGGGGTGCACGAAAATGAATATTGCCCTTTGCTTCCAGGGAAGGCAAGAAAACACCAACTGTTCCTGTTATTCTGATATTGCTGCTACCAAGTGTGGTAATCGGTTTAGCCCTTAGTATGTGGACTACCCTTGCACCTGGCAAAAAGTAAAGTCATTAGAAGAATGTATTTTACATCTTATGTCTTACTGTTTTTTTTTTTTTTTTTTTTTTTTTAAATAATTATTATTTGATGATGATGATGATGATGATGATGATGATGATGATTATTATTCTCCTCCCCAGTATTTTAAAGGAAAATTAAGAAAAAAAATCTAGAAATCTAAAATTTTCATAAAGGGTTAGAAAAAGAGTAATTAAGCTCACAATTGTGAATAGGGACCCATACGATGTTTATGAGAAACGCAGAAACATTAATAAAGATTCACTGGAAAATATTTTCTAGAGAGTTCACACTAGGTTTATTTTTTTTCTGTATTTCTTAGAACACTGATTTTAATTTTGATCTTTGTATAAGCTTACCTGCATGCGAATAATATAAGGATGTTACACCAACTCTTTAAAAGTTTTTATCAACTCACATTTAGCATTTGAGAAATTTCATGTGGCTCTGCCACCTCTAGGCTGTTACTTTTACAAAAATGAATTAAAACATGATTCATAAAACAGAAGAGATACCATTTAATTCTATGCAGACCCACTTTGCAGCTCTTATATCCCTAATAAAACCCTCTTGTCTCTCACAGGTTTGCCTCAAAATGTCTGCTGAACTTGAAACTCAGGTTCATTCAACTTTATTATGACACAGCAGCTTTCTTTAGCAGTCAGCTTTCATTTACTTCAGCAGGATTAACGGCAATCTCACTGAATCCATTATTTTCAGCTGACATGCAGTGGCCCTCCTTGATCCTTTGTATATCTGTTTTTTTCTTGTTTGTTTGTTTGTTTGTTTGTTTGTTTTCAAATAAAAAATAACTCTCTCTTGTATATCTCCATTTAACAACAACAACAACAACAAAAAGTCACAGAAGTCTTGATGAAAAAGGTTTTGGGTCACTATTTGAAATAAACACATAAATATTTACTTACAGGGGAATAAAAGTCAGATGAGAAAGCAGGGAAGTCCTAAGTGTCACTGTTAAATGTTGAGATGAAGATTTCTATCAGAAGGAATTGCTTGACTTTCAGCTTGTAGGAGGCTTATAAATTAAGTTGTTCACCCACAGTTTGTCCACTTTTGTTTGTTTCCATCCCTTGCAGATTACTGTGACTGTAGATCACGCTACTCAGTCTCACTGGAGGCTGCCTACAAAAGGCAGTTCTGCTTCCCTGGCTGCTCCCTGCCCAGATTGCTCTCCTAAGACAGAATAAGCAATCTTTTGGCTGGACAGCAAGCTAGGTCAGTTCGGTCATTTGGCTGATAAAGTACAATTGTAGTTTTTAACTTTTTTTTTTTTTTTTTTTTTATAATGTGAGGTGAATTTTCATCCAGATGAGCTTTTGTAAATTGCCCAATATCAGAAGTGCAGAGCCAATTTTCTCCTTTGCTGCTCATTATCTCCATATGGCCTAAGAACTTCAGCTGAGTTCAGCTCTGTAAGTGTTACATGCAAAGATCGCAGGGCCTTAGGCACAGCTCCAAGGCTCCTTCTTACAATTCTGGCTGTTAACCTCTTTCTTCCCCAAAGACAAATTACATCTGTGTGTACCCTAAGGGCACTTTACTCCGGGACCTAAATACAGATGAAACTCAGGCCCAAAACCTCGTGCCTTAAAAGCTTGCCACCCACTTTAGTGTAGGGGTGCTTATGTTGCCTAGCTTCATGCAGGGACACCTACAAAAGCCTCCAATATGCTAGCTCTGCTCTTGATGCTGATGGTCAGCCTCGTACTTCCCCTGGACTAATTAGTCCTGCTACAAAGCAAGATTAACTGCCGTAGGCATGGTGCCAGGCTGAAGCAGTTGTAAGAGTTCAGTGTCCTGAGCTAATTTGCCAGTGTGACACACACAGAGCTGTCTAGACACACCAGCCTGGGCACATCTAGTTCTGGTGCCCCCACATGATGTAAACACTCAGTCCCTATTAGCCAAAATACAGAGCACTTTCAACACAGTAAGCTGGCCACAAGATAAAGATCTGAGACTACTGTGTTAGCTCTTCCTAGAGATGTGCATCCTTTCCCAGCATACCTGTGATGACTGATGTATGGCTTGTGGCTGTTTTTACCTGGTATAGCTACAAGGCCTCAGGATGAAAGGTCAAGTCTGGGAAAGAGCACTAGGAGACCTTCAACTTCTGGCTGCTGACGTTTAAACTGAAAACAAATAAAATTATACCTGATTGAGTTTCCAGATCAGAAGAATCACTGTGATCATTTGTCCACTAGCTGACACGCTTTTTAAATACTGAATTTGTGCAGGTTGTGTAACGTATGCCTTTTCATTGCTGTTGTGCTTCTGTTCTGAAACTGCTAGGTACCAAGGAGACCCCTGGGAAAACTGCTTCCAACAAGGCTGTGGGCACTTTGGTATAGAGCCATAGTATCATAGTATCACAGAATATCCCCAGTTGGAAGAGATCTGCAAGGATCATCGAATCCGACTCCTGGCTCCACACAAGACTACCCCAAAATCAAACCACGTGTTTGAGAGCATTGTCCAAATGCTTCTCAGACTCTGGCAGGCCTGGTGCCACAATCCCTTCCCTTCCCTGGGTAGCCTGTCCCAGTGCCTGACCACCCTCTTGGTGAAGATCCTTTTCCTAACCCCCAGCCTGACTCTCCCCTGTCCCAGCTCCATGCCATTCCCTCGGGTCCTGTCGCTGTCCCCAGAGAGCAGAGCTCAGCACCTGCCCCTCCGCTCCCCTCCTGAGGGAGCTGCAGCTGCCATGAGGCTTCCCCTCAACCTGCTCTGCTTGGGGCTGAACAAACCAAGGGACCTCAGCCACTCCTCGTATGTCTTGCCCTCTAGACCCTTCACCATCTTTGTAGCCCTCTTTTGGGCACTATCTAATAGTTTTATATCTTCCTTATATTGTGGCACCCAAAACTGTATGCCGTACTTAAATTTAGGCCACACCAATGCAGAGTGGAGCAGAACAATTGTTCCCCTCAACTGGCTAGCTAGTTCTGCTCTAGGAACAGAAAATGACAAAATAATTTCCTTATAACCTGTTTATAAATTGATTTAAGCTTAAATGGAGAACAGCAGCCCTCCAAACTGTGGGAGTTAATAAATCCATCCTGCAGTCAGATGAAGATTTGTGAGAAGAGTGCATATGACATTATTTGCAGAAGTTGCTGCCAGACTCTGGTAAGAGTACTTAAAAAAGCAATAGTTTCATCAAGGACTACAGTGGGGGCATATGAGTATCTAGACTGTTGTATAATTTACAAAGTCATGAAATCAAACCTTTCTCAAATAAAAGATAGTGTGATTTTTTTTTTTTTTTATTTTTGTTTTGAGTCCATCGTTGTTCCTTCAAAGTTGGCTTGACAGGAAAAACTGTATATCAGTAGTTTGACTGTTGTACAAAAGGAAAATTTTATATCTAGCTCCTCAGCAGTGTTTTGTTATCCAAAGACAGCTAACAATAAGCCATTTTATTGTTACCATCTTATTTGTTTGTTGAATACACTGTTTGGTTTCTGTGGTTTAAAGTTAGTGGAAATTGTAATTTATCATTAAAAATATTTAACAAAATGTTGAGAATTCCTGATGTGAATTTCTATGCACTTTGATGATTATAAATTTTTAAAGTATAGGAAATAAGAGCTCTGTGTCATTTTATGGCATTTGTGAATTCATGTAACTCATTTGTGAATTAGTGTAACTGAACTCTATAGGCAAAGAGTATGGATGGAGAAATAATTACTGAAAAATAGAAGGTCAAATAGAGAAAAAAAAATATGCTGAGAGTAGCGTGCAAAAGTCTCGTAAGATCTCATAAACTTTGGAGACGTAGTCCTACTGGATTTGTCAGAGCTGATAAACTCAGGACACAACAAGCTGGCCAGATCTGCAGGAGGCCAACAGCACACAACACTAACAATAGTTCATATTAATCTGACTATATATAAGGATTTTATCTGCTCTGTTCTGAGAAAGACTATAGGATTATATATGCACCTGATGAACCAAGGGATCCCTTCTGGGATTTTCTGTCCCTCTGCTTCTGAGTAAGCAGCTAAGGCTGGCTCCCAAGCTGCTGTTCCAGCTAGGCTGCAGTGAGTGAGAGTGGGAGTCTGCAAGTGAAATATGTGAGGGAATATGCACCATCGGAATAATTTTCTGCAGTTAATAATAGCCTACTGCAATTAAGTATCAAATACTATGTTATTAACAGCTTGGTTAATTAAAGAAATTCCAATAATTGTTGGTTGTGACCTGTCTCCCTTGACTTGATCCCTATCAGGGAAAAGGGAACTTGAAACAAGTGTTTATTGGTTTGGGGTAAGAGCTGTTAAGTAATACTTCAGGTATGATAAACAAAGAGAATCAAACAAAGGTGCATCTGCAACATTGAAAAACCTCTTCTGCCTCCCTGAACTCTTCCGCCTCCCTGAGCAATGTTGACAGTCACTGTCAGGGATCTGAGATGAAGAGATTGCTCTCCTTCCTGTGGTGCAGGGTCTACCCAGTTACTATGTCTCCTTTCTGTCCACTAACCTGCATATCTGTGCATAGAGAAGATAGGTCACAGAAGGTGTATATATACATTGATGGTGTAGAAGAGTGAAGAATCTGCACAATCTTGGCCTTCATTAGTTCCTCTACCTTTTCTCTGTGCACCTTAAATGTTGCTTCTTTATGCAGTCTCCATCAGCCAGTCTTGACATATATATTGATATATATGGTTCTGTGCAAAAGAAAACCATACTTTGGGCCAGGGTACCCACATGAGGCCAATCTGCTGCATTTACGAGAAGTCTTGAAGTCTCTCTCTCAAACTCAGCTCCTGCATCTTTTGGGGGTCAGGTATGGGGATGACTTCTCAAAAGCACTGGAATGCATCTGTCTTTGCTTCTGATTTAGACAGCCATAGCTGCCCATTTCAGTTTTGTATTTGTTTCTTCTGGAACTGAGTTTACTTCTCACCTAAGACAATAGTGCTAAAATCGGGGCAGTCTGAGAATATGTGGTTGGGGGTAAATAAACTTCTTCCCAATTGTTATTTCTGTGGGAAAATAGGTCTTTTCTGTTTAATAAAATTATTTTATTAAAATTTTATCTCCTTTAATTTTCATATCACTGATCATTCTTAATATCCTGCAAAATTCTGTCAAGTAATCAAATATTTGGAAAAACTGCTTAACAGATACCAGATTAATCTCTTACTTGTAATATAACATTTATAAATGTGATAGTGGTTTGTGTCACACATCTTGAGCTTCTCTCTGTCCCAAGTGCTAGAACCATGACATTCGAAAGATGTTTTCCTGATGAAATGTGTTAATACTTTACCATATGTAGCCACTCATGATGAATTGCTCTGGCATTCACTGTAAGAACATTAACCAAGATGAACCCATTTGGTGTTAATGTCAGTGTAATATATAGCTCCCTGGATATCCCCTTGGAGTTTAACATTCATTTAGAAAATACTTTTTCAAAAGAGTTTTATACTAATGCTTTAATGATTTAAAATTACCAGGCAAGCCCTTTGATTTGTACATATACATAAATGTATATATATGTACATATATATATATGTATATATACACTTTTCACTAAATGTCATGCTTATTGGCTAACCTGTTTCTTAGGACTGAAATCACAGTTCTCAGGGGAAAGGTTGAACTGTAGTCCTGTAACATACTCTAAAATCACGCATTTCAATGGGAATAATGTAGCCTTTGTTAAATGGCCTTGAACTGCTGCATACATCACCTGATTCATATATTCAGATGTCTGCATATTACTTTTGTCTTTGCTTGTATGGCTGAATCTTCTAAAATGAATCATATATGCATATACACACTCAAATACATGTGTATATGCAACAAACAGATGATTATTCCTTTCTTCTTATCTAGTCTATTTATGCTTTTATCCATTCTCTCCTTTCTAGCCTCCACTAGAAGGTCCGATACACACTAATGTTACCATACTAGTATTGCATGGTCTGGTACATCATGCTTGGCACATGGATTAGCTTGCAGTAGCAAATTGCTGTGAGTGTCTCTGGGGATACTGTGAGGGCAGACTGTAGAGTTTTGCCCATGCTACCGAGGTAGTGGAGGAATAAAATTTCTATGTCAGTGTGTAAATTATATTTGGGTGATATAAATCCCTGTTGGATTTCAATAGCAATATGGCCATTCAAGGATAGTTGATTTTTTTTTTTTTTTATAGAGATGTTTTGACACTGAGAAATTAGCCAGATTTTAATCCAGTCAAGGTATTCTATTCCTAATCAAATGTCAGGTAACACTAGGTCAACTGCCTAATTTCATTAAAAAAAATCAAATTTAATTTCACAAGATCTATGTTCCATGAGCCTGTGTTGATACATATTAATTATATTACTATCCATTAATTCTCCTGAGCTGGCTGTTATATTATTTAGTTGTTGATCAACATCAAGACAAATCACCTCATTTGTCCTTTTAAAAATGTCACATTTTCTTTCTTACAGTTTTCTGAGATATTCACTGAGTTATAAGACTTGAAAAATAACATTACTGAGCCAGAGAGCTTGATTAGCATTTTAAAAAGAGGGTTTCGAGTTCGCTATGCCCACTTAATAAAAAGCTCATCTGACCACCATAGCTTTACTATGTGTTTAACTGTTGAGAAGGGATGTATTTCATCACCATGATCTGGGACATTAAAGCCATAATCTTTTCCCTTCATATGTACAGGAGAGCAATGTTTGCTGAACACTCCTGTATATTCTGCATGATTATTGATTGCTTTCATCATTTTCTTCTACTAATGGACCTGTATTTTCTCCCAGGGGCAATGAGCTCAGCTGCTGAAAGAACTACAATCCTACATGTTTTTTTTTTTTTTTTTTTCCCCTCAAATATATTTGAAAGACCAAGAAAAACAACAAAAGACTGATGCAGGTGTCCAAGATCTCCTCTAACTGGTCTTAATTCTAAGGGTCAGGTATGTCTCCATGCCTTCCTTGGCTTCTCCTATCATTTTTCTAGCTTCTAAATTATATTATTAATAAAAACTTCTTATTTGGTCCCACATCCCATATGAATTTATTTTCATAGTTTCTTTCACCTTTCCTCTAAAATAAGTGGTTTTTGTTTGATTGTGTGTTTGTTTTCAACCAGATTACATTACCTCTGGATTCTTGAATTAGATCATAGATAGACAGACATTTCTGAACAATAAATAAGACATTCGTCAGCTTTTCTAACATATTTCTTTTGTTTGTTTTGGTATTTACTTATGTTTTGTATGTCAGCTAATCAGATTCATAAGAATTTTCAGCTCTGCAAACATAATTCTTTATTAAGTAAACATAAGTTGCTAGTTGACACTTTAGTCTGTTTGTGTTATTATAAATGTAACCACTGATTTCATCTCTGATGAATTCCTTTACTCTGTCATAACATGGTCCACAAATTTGAATACAACTTCTCCTAAATATGAACATTTTCATCCAGAATCTTTAGAAATCTGGACAATGTTGTAATGCTGAGAATGCAAGACCCTCAGTGTATGTCAAATGGAAATTGTCCAAAAAACACAGTGATTTCCATTTTACCATGTCATGAGAAGTGCTTAAGCAAAATTTTACTCAGGGAATCAGCACAGGTCAGAGTAAGCTGTCTATTACAGTGCTCTTAGGAAATATCTATCCAGCAAGCATTTCATAAGCATACCTCTGAAGAAAGGTGAGGTACAATCAGGATGCATCTGCACCTGCAGAAGCTGAAGGGGTTATTGTTATGCATGAAGAGAAATTTTGCTTCCTTTTTGTATTTTATTTTTAAAAAGTCTTGTAATAGATGCATTTCCATTTCATCAAAGACCTTTATCTGTCTTTTCTAAACTGTAATAAAGATCCCAGGTACAGACTTAAGAAAATATTGTTAATATCCAGTAAACTATTTTCACAATTTTTTGCATTAATTCATTCCCAAATTTGAGCAGGATCTTAAAATCATTTGTTAATATATTCAAAAAGGAAAGATTCATCTGGAATATTTGTCATTTGATTGCCTGGAATGTATAAGAAATGCCACTGAATCAATGACTAGCACATAACAAATAGCAAAAATTCCAAACAAATACTGAAAAATAAATCCAAACCCACACATTCTTATGAATATAAGCTCAACAATAATTTTCAGAGATAAAGATGTCCAAAAAGTTGATTTACTATCAAAGCTCAAAAAAAAATAAAAATAAAAAAAAATCTCACTACTCCTCCAGACCAATTCATTAGTTCTCAGCTGTACCCATAAATAAAAGACCAATGTACTCTATCTTCTCTCCTCTTCTGAAGAATATCTCACCATAATTTAATGTGTGAAGATTACAAATGAACCCACAGAGGAAGATAAAGAGTCCAAAAGTAAAATTCTTTCTCTTGAAGGCTATTACCAAGACAAACAATCTTATTCCTGTTGGAAATTATAAAACCTTATCTGTATAATCTTCTCACACTGGTGTGTAAATCCAAATTACTGTAGGGTAGAACAAATTTCTTGCATGCACTGTCATTCAGCAATGTTATGTTCCATATGTAGACAGTAGGCAGTATAAAGATCCCAACAGAGAAAAGGGATGCCTCCTTGGGATGACTTAGAAAGTCTTTCCTTTGAAGTTTTGTTCTTTCACCCTTCCTCACCTCATCTGTTCTTTAAGAACCATGACAGAGACTAACAACAACCCTTCTGGTCTTTGTCAGGAATCTGTACAATAGAATCAAGCTCAGACGAAATCTGCTGAACTTGTTTTATAATACACACAACCAGCTGTGAACTTTATACTTTCCTCAGCACAGAGGAAGGCCATATTGTCATTCAAAGACATTCTGCAAAGCAGCACCAGCTGAGGACACAGTGAAGCAAGAGGCTGGCAAGGCAATGTTGCCTTTACAGAACAAGCCCCTTCAGAGCACTGAGCTACAATGTAAAGGTGAAATTACACCTGGCAAAACAAATCATGTATTTGCAATACATTCTATATGGTCTGTGTTTATTTTCTATTCTCTTCCCCTTTATGGAATTACATACAGTGGTGGTTGTTAATGGCAAACATTACCAAAAAAGATGTGTGTCTTTTTGCCTGAGATTTTGCTTAGGTCTTACTCTGTTTGATAATTCACATAATTAATTTATATCAATACCTCTTTACTGAATCCTAATGATTTTTTTTTTTTTTTCCTCCTACAACATCAATGCAGGAGTGAAACTTTGTGATTTTTTTAATTTACAGTTCTTAGTCTTTAATCCCATTACATAGGAACTTTTTTTTTTTTTTTTTTTTTTTTTTCTTTTTCTTTTTTCCCCCACTGCTGTTAGTCCTTTGTTAGCCAGCCTTGAAGAAAGGTTTGCATGTGACAGGGACGTTGAGACTGCCTACTGCTCCTTGGGATATCAGAAAAATTCTCATGGTGATGTGCTCTGTGAAATCATGCATACCAGCATGCACACCAGCATTCACACCCTTCCTCACCTATGGCCAGAGTCTTTTCACTGCTTTCTGATGCAGAAACTTGGTTGTGCAGAGACTACTGCTCCTTGTCCACTTGTAAACCAATCATGGTGGTGTAATTCCAGGTTGGAGCAGAGAAGGGTGACGTGTTGTTAACCTTTATGTTGTGGTTGACACCAAGGCACATGTGCCTTGGACTCTTCCTCTTCCTGTAGCCAAAGCACAGTGTTTTGGAACACCGGCAGCAAACCTAATACTACATAGATGAAGGGGAAATACTGTGTCTGTGTCCTATCCATTTACAATTATTTCTCAAGAAGAAAGTTCACTCCTCACACAAATACCCATCTCCGGTGAGAATGAAAGAGAGAACAGAGAGAACAGAGAGAGAGAAAGACAGGGGGTATATCTAAGGCTGTTAACTGAAAAAAGAATGTCTCAAACAGCTCTGGGTCAAAATACTCAGCTGTTGCATTGCACTCTTTTAGTGATGGGAAATCGCTATTACAACTCTGCTACAATGCATCTGGTTGGCTCTGTGGGTGACAATATACCACTATGCACCATTGGTCCACAGCCCATGAAAAATGCTAGAGGGTGCTGCAACAGCTGCCACAACATAAGCACTAATAACGTTGGAAAGACCACAGGAGACACTCAGGCCTTTTTGAAACTCACTCAGCAGTAGGTAGATTGTGTGAATGCTAGATCCATGGATACTGCAGGAGTTGGAGCAAAGTGTTATCTCTTACATGAAACAGGAATATGCCAGAATTTAAGGTGTTTTCTAAATGTGAAGATGATACTTTTCTACCTTTGAAAACTGTTCTTTTCTTTGTGAAAGCTAAAAATCATTTGCATCTTCTGGAAACTTGTGACATGACTCTTATTTATTTATTTATTTATTTATTTATTTATTTATTTTTTTATGGACAGAACTGCATATGAATGCATCTGTAAATCAGTATGGGGTGAGGTGGTGAGGTGGTTGTTAAACTGGATGAATTTGTGGCTGAGAATTTTGAGAATGTTTATGAAAAAAACACAAGCAGGGTGCACTTCAGAGTGAGAAAAGCCACAAAACCAGAACTCATATTTAATATAAAAATACAAACAGCCTTTCCTACCACATGCTGACAGAAATGCTGAGACAAACTGCAAGGAGGGAGAACTTGACTAGCCATGATTGGCTGTCAGTGGAAGGTGTTTGCCTGCTGTTTCAAAGAGATGCTTTATCTCACAGTCTTGGACACAGGTATTATTCTGGGAAAGCTATACTGTAGCAGTGAACAAATATACCCCTTTCATCTTTGCCTCAAGGGACTCATTGTCACACTCAGACATTGACCTTATTCTTTCATTTGCTATGCTTATCGACATCTATGGTTGTAGTTAATTTCAGATGTCACTAAAAAGCAGTGGCTTGTGTGCACTGGCTGCATGAAGGTATTTCATTCATTGCTGCTTTCCAGGTTTCTCAGCTCCAGGTTTTTGACTGCCACAGGAAGAGTGCTAGCTTCTCTTTCTTCAGAACTTATTGCCTATGCTTCTCTTTTTAAGATAGAATGATGGAACTCATCTTTTAAAAATCAAGAACAAAAACAACAACAACAAAAACAAAACAAAACAAAACAAAACAAACAAAATAAAACAAAAAAACCAACAAAAAAACACAACAAAGCAAACAAAAACAAACAAACAAACAACCCAGTTTAACGTTTCTTTAAGACTCTTTTTCTAGGGTCTGCAGGCTGATGTCTCTTGACACAAGTGAATTGGACTCATTAAGTGTTTAGGTAATTGCAAATGCAAGACAAGACTTCATCCCAGGTTTTTGAAAATTTGCACTTGGAAAGGATGAACTACACCATTTTTTAAGCAAAACCATATTGCAAGACAGAACTGATTCTGATTTTTTCCTTCCTAAACTTTAGATTATAAGCTTGACAGACAAAATACTTTAAAAAGGAAGTGAGTTTTTTTTCATTTTTGCAGAGTTGCAGAGGATTATTGTTACATAATTAGATGGCTTAAATGATATTGTCATATCAGATAACCAGATTCAGTTTGGGTAGTAAGGGAGAGAGAGAAAAAAAAAAGACAAGGGAAAAGAAAAAGACACGGTGGATAAAGCAGAGAACACAAATAATGAGAGATACAAAGAAAGGTAACTGAGGTGGAAATTGTTGCAGACAAAAGAAAAAATATGAAGGTAGAGATAAATGAGCTAAGGAAGGAGAAGAAACAGGCTTAGCGCAGTCAGATGTGACTTGGTAACATACCTAGGAAAGTGAAAAACGAGTGTAAAGCAGACAGATTATATCTAATTTAATATTCCTCCCTGTGCTGTAATCATGCCTATTGACTATATTGTGGGTATTCTGAAGAAGAAATTAAGTATTAAGACTTCTGAGTAAAAACTATTAAAGTCATTCATGGATTGCAACTGCAGGGTGTTTATTCTCTAGAATGCTTTGATATTTTTTGATTGTCTGGAAAGAAAGGAAAAACAAAAATATAAACAGGAGAAGGAGAAGGAAAATGAAAAAAGGAAAAGGAAAAGGAAAAGGAAAAGGAAAAGGAAAAGGAAAAGGAAAAGGAAAAGGAAAAGGAAAAGGAAAAGGAACAACTTGGATTTTTTTTTCTTCTCACAGGACTGGATTTGCTCTTTTGTAACAGTGTAGATAGACGATGGCACTCTAAAGAAAATTTGAAACCATTTACTGTTTCTATTGTGTTCCCCTACCAGCTGTGCCACAAAATGGTATTGCTTCTTACTATGCACTTCCTACATTGCTGGTAAGCATGAAAGTTTCAAGGGTTACTGGTTGTATTTATTAAACTATTGTTTAGTTCTACTGTATTCCCCAAATCTTTGTAATTTAAGCCCTGTCTGACATCTATTCAAAGAAAAAGAAGAGAGGGAAATTCTGAGATGATTCAAATATTGACTCCAAGCAATCATAGTTTTGCATGCAGTCAATACTGACCTTTTCCATTTGGAAAACTCGATAGGGAAAATAATAGCTGTCTTTTCCACAGTGGTTTAACCAGTGAAGTGATATACATGTGTGTATTCCAATGTACATAGGAAGCTTTAGGGGAAAACAGGGTGCTAGGAGGTTTCTTTTGTCCTCAGAGCATCTCAGATTTGATGTCCAATCTTTTTCCATGCCAAACTGCTTGATCCCTGTAGTGCAGGTAGTACATTCTTAATGTCAAGAGACATATTGTCTGTGGTGATTATAAATAATCCCATTCCAGAAAAAACATTAGATAGAATAATAGTATCTTCAACAAGTTTGGCATTGGGGATGAAGGCACAAGAGTTCAAGAAAATCCACTTTGCCAACAAACTTACTTCAAATTTAGGTTACTCTGATCCTTGAGTGACTTTCACATCACTTATTTGCTTCTCCTTGCCACAGGCATGTTTAAACTGACGTTTATGGGCTATCAAAACAGACTACTGTGACAAGGTACAGAAGTGTCAGATAATAAAGATCTTTCTCCTATCACAGGGACTTTGCTGGCTACATTAGGCGCACTCATGACTGCCTTACATTGCCTGATCCGTGTTAAGTAGCACTGGTAGGACAGAGAAGCTATGTTGAAGTATTTAAATGTTTATAATAAATGGCATGATGATCTCCAAATTCATTATCTGAAATTTACACCTCACTATCGCTGGGAAAAAAAAATAATTTGACTGCAATGATATAGATTCATTCTTAGTGTGATTCTGCTGGTATAACTGAAAAAAGCTCATTCCCAGGTTAAGGGCTTCACTGAAGTTACATGATGGATAGGTTTGGCTGTAGATATTTACTGTTAAGTTCTGTTTGTAATTAGCAAGAAAATGTCAGTGAAAAGATTGGGCCAAGAGCTGTGGAAATGGGAAATGGGTGTTGATGTATATACATCTTGTCTTTGAAGAGAAGACAATAAACACAACACAGTCCAGTCAGGAGGAAACATTTTTGCACGTGCTCCAGATTAACTCTGAAAATAACTAAAATACCAGTTTGAAAGGGCTCCAGAGATTAATTGGTTTTACATGAAGTAACCTAGTTTTTCTTTCTATCTTAAGTGTTTTTCAGTAGATATGAGACAACAAGCAATGAATACAGGGGTATCATTTTATTTTTCAGTTTTGCATGTGATTTTAAAATATCCTTAGTTGTGAGAATTCTATTTGGATTTACAAATTTTAGATTTTAGAGGCACTTTAACTCACGTTTTCTCACTTGAAACAGTTCTGTGGATAAAATGTAGTCTGGTGACTTTCATACAATAAAGAGCATTTGAAAGCATTCTCACATAGCAGAAAGTTAAAAATGAGAGTACTCGGAATTACTTGTCATAACTACAACCATAATTTTCACTGTTAGTCTGCCTGCAACATCACCTTGAATATATTTACTCAACTGTAACACAGTCAGTGGAATATCAGGATTTCAATACAGGTTTATCTTCTCAGCTACACCTAATGTGTAACAAATACCAAATGAGTGTTTGAGGTGCATCAGAGCATGGAAGGAGCATTTTTTTATTATTTATGGTTAAATATCTTCATCATTGGAAAGAAAGGGAAAAAGGAAAGAAGGAAAAAAAAGAGGGAAGGGAAGGGAAGGGAAGGGAAGGGAAGGGAAGGGAAGGGAAGGGAAGGGAAGGGAAGGGAAGGGAAGGGAAGGGAAGGGAAGGGAAGGGAAGGGAAGGGAAGGGAAGGGAAGGGAAGGGAAGGGAAGGGAAGGGAAGGGAATATGAAGAAACAGGGAGGGAGGGAGGGAAGGAGGGAGGGATGGAGACTGGAGGGGAGACAGGGATGGGAGGCAAGGAGGGGAGGAAAAGAGGGAGGGAGGCAGAGAGGGAGGGAAATGAAGGAAGGAAGGAAGGAAGGAAGGAAGGAAGGAAGGAAGGAAGGAAGGAAGGAAGGAAGGAAGGAAGGAAGGAAGGAAGGAAGGAAGGAAGGAAGGATGGATCTAGTGGACTTCAAAAATAAGAAGTTTGAGAAGAAACATGTAAGAGAGAGTGAAAACAGCAAAGCTAAATCAGTGTATATGGTACAGGTAAAAGAATCAATGCTGTTCATTCCCATAGGCAACATTGATAACATCTGAGAAATTTCTGTGTTTGAAGACAGAAGTCAGCTAGGTCTGAATTTTCTGTTGGGTGGAATAATTGTACGGTTAAACTAGATAGTCTCTGGCCTTTAGCATTCTGTTAGTATCATATTGCTGGGGTAAATGATACTGATAGCAACTGCATCTCTTAGATATGGAAGTGACTTCCATCTTCAGATGAACAGCTAAAGGCTAATTTACTCATTTGCAGGAAAGGTGTGGGTTCATCCCATGCGTAAAACAGACACTGCATTTTCCTGTGATGTTCAGACACAATTTGTTCTACAGCCCCTAACAGGCTCTCTCAAGCACTGTGATCTAGGTCTGTATACATGCTCAGTCTGGCTTTTGTGAAAACACACTATGTACTAATTCTTTCAGAAAGAGTTGTATAAAAATTGTTCCTTTCAAAAACTGTTCCTCATGTCTTTTGCATGGGTCACAGGCTTGCAACACAATTTTCTATTTCTGTTTTCTGTTATACCTACTTTACTGTATTAGAACTGACCTAAGGTAGGGGAGAGAGACTGCAGACCACATGTTTGACTCCATAACAGTCTGTATGCAGATATGGGCACTGCCTCTTAAGTAATGTTAAAAGTCTTACCAAAGAAAGCAACTTCACTGGAAAAAAATTATTATTATTATTATTATTATTATTATTATTATTATTATTTAATGGGGACAGTATCTAAATCAAATTAAATGCTCAGGTAGAAATACCTGATCATGGATATTATGTACTAATATAAAAACAATCAAAGGAAGCTGCTTACATGACAAAGAAAGGCACTGAATATTAGGGCAGAATATTTCATTATTCTTCATTGCCACCAAAAGAATCAATTTCTCTCAAAACACACAGGAATAATAATAATAACTTTTATTACTTCATTTTTATATCTTAGCTATGTTTCAAAGTAGTATTGACAGCTAAAAGAGATGAATTTAAAGCTTCCCAAGAACTTTTAGCAAACAGAAGAAAAAAAAAAGTTAGAGCAGTGATAATCCTTACTAAGAACATGCTTTACAAGCACAAAATGGACATAGATGTAAACTGTGTTTAATTGTTTATACCAAAGTAAGGAGCCAGGTGATTAAAAAGATTTGGAAGTTCAGAATGAGAAATGAGGAATAGAAGAAAAAGCTGCTGCTGACTGAGGCTTGCTGGGAGGTTATACAATGGGAATTCAAAGTTTAATGTCTACAACTTGTTCCAAACAATAAAGTGGTTGAAATTTTCATGGATTTTGATTTATTTATTTATTTTGTCATCAAAGATGCTGTTTTCTGTTTCAGAGTTCAAGATAAAAAAAATCTACATATTTTTAAGGATTAACATTTTAACCAATAAAGCAGGATAGGCTTAAGGGTCATCTGTTACTGACTTTCTAACCCCTCAACAGGGATAAATGACCATATGTAATGTGTAGGAAAAAATGTTATTTTTTTCATGGACTTCAACCTACAGGGCATCTGTTGATTACAAAACACCCTTAAATAGTAATTTTCTAATACAGAATGTTCTGTAGGCTGTATGAGGTAACCAAATAATAGATACAAATTGGCAGATATGCTGGTGGGAAAAGAATTAATCACTCACCTAAAAATTAACAGTTACATAAGTGCCAGAGATGATGATCATGTGGTTATATTTATTTTCATGTAAATAAATTATGGTACCCTACCATTTAAAAAGGAGTCGATGCAAAATACAGTTAGTCCCTCATGGGGAAATCAGCTATATTCCATAGGTCCCATGGGGTGTGGGCAACCTCATCTGGAGTACATTTTTGAGTACCCTGGCAGGAAAGATATTGATATATTGAAACAAGTCCAAAGGAGGGCAACCAATATGATAAGGGGGTGGGAAACTATGATGTATGGTGAAAGGCTGAGAGAAATGGATTTATGCAATCTGAAGCAGATATGTCTAAGAGTCTTCAACAGTCTTGAACTTTCTTCATCTACCTAATGGCAGGATTTAAAGAAAATGGAGCAAAAGGACAAGAGGCAGCAGAAACAAGGAGGGAAAGGTCAACTAGTTGTTAGGAAAAAAATCACAGCACAGGTGGTCAAACACTGGAAAAAGTTGCTCAGAGGAGTTTGTAAAGTCCAACTCAAGGTATTCAAAGTTTGATTAGACAAAGCTCTAATCTAACTCTGCAGCTGGATCTTTAAAATTAGCCCTGCGGAGAGCTGAGCCAGAAGACCTCCAGAAGTCCCTTACAACATATATGATTATTAGACTAATTTACCTGTAGTTATTCATCTTGTGGCATAGTCAGTAACGGGATTGATTTTCAGTTTGAGTAGGAAATTACTTTATTCTGTCAGCTCTTAAAATGTTGACATTCCCTAAGAAAAACAGATATTCAGTACTCTGAGTGGTGTTAAAAGCTAATCTTTTGATTGTTTTAATTGTCAGAGTCCTTGGAGAGAGGAACAGGAGGAAGTGTGAACATGAACAGATGCCTGGGGAAGGTGGGCTGGGAAAGGGAACGTAAATCCCCAGATCCAGATTCTCCTCCATGATGGCAAACCTGAGGGCTCTGAACCAGCAACTTGTCCCCAGCCTGGGGAGTAGCACTGACTGCGTGATGACTAAATGATTCAGAGATGAAGAATTCTCTTGGAGCTGATGTAAGCATGGGTTGTTATCATTTACTTTCATTTATTTCTGTACAAAATTGTCTCTGAAGCCACTATAATTCTATTTTTAGAAAGTACATGCAAATATAACCTTTTCCCTCAGATAAAAATGCAAGAATGGCTCTCCTGGGTCAGGTGAAGTACCCCACTTTGTATCCCATTGTCCTGGCTCTGACAGTGACCTGTAGGCAGTGCCTGTGGGAAGGTAGTTCCATCCCCTTCCTGATTTTCTGCTGTTCTTACTCCAGATCTTTGCTCCACACTGTTTTCTGGTTGCTATGAACAATATTTCTCTTTTCTCATCTGGTCAAAATAGTACTGGGACCTCTGTACTGGTGGGACCTTTCCACTGCACTGAGACTGGGTGCCCTGGTGGGCCAGACCCTACACTGACATGTGCATATGGGCCATTCAGGTTATCATTACATATAGCCCCCAGGAAGATGTAGATATGGAGTGTCATGGTATAGTTTGTATGTTCCCCTGATGCATACCTTTTCTGTAGCATGAGTGCACTGAGGGCTCCAGCTCATGAAGCTTTTCCAGATCATCTCTTGCTAGCTACACTTCCTTTCATCCATTTTTTTAAATGATACAGAAGGCTGTAGGTAAGTTTGGAGATCACCTTCTGCTCCTTGCCTTACTGGCCCTACTGAAGCTAGAGTTGTGCACAGCAGCATCAACAGAAGCAAGCTTTGAAGAGGGGCTTGTCCAAGGATGGTGTTTTCCAGCCCTTTATACATTCACATCTGAGGGCAAAGTACCATCCACTGAACAGGGTCTACTGGCTCTGTGGATACCTTGAAAGACACATCTCAGAAAGTTTTCTGGTTTGTCCAGAAAACTTTCTCCAGTTTTTAAAGTAATGTTTTTTGGTCCTCTTGATCCTTAGTTTTTAGAACAAATTTCTGTAACCTTACACCCTATCCTGTAAGTAGTTTGTATTTCTTTTTTCCTTTTTCTTAAATATCCTTATAATATCCTTAAAATTGAGAATTGGATCATTCCAGCAGTGCCCAGAAGCCCAAGATATGAAGATCTGTGTAGGGTAGTATAAGAGCTGGTGTATCAGGGTGATTTATGGGAAAAAAATGTTTGGTATTGCCTAATATCAGCCATTAGCACATAAGATAGTGTCTGATACCCTTGTTTCTCCAAGAGATTTTGTTGTTATGAATAACCAATCCAGAAATGGTAACCAAATCCAGTAAAGCGATGGCAAAAATCTCTTAAGAATTTTTAAAATATCTTTTGCTGTGACTGTCACAGTGGAAACTGTGCATTCTGGTGATTCAGATCTTCTCACCTTCCACCTCACAAGAACAGAGCATTCCACACTGGCCTGTCAAATTCCATGCTGTCACTGATGTTGAAATGCTCACCACTATGTTTTACTACATCTCAGTTTTAAGTGTGTCACATCAAAACAAAACAAACCAAAACAAACAACAACAACAACAACAATAACAAAACATTTTCAAAGAAAATTGCACAGAATAAAGCTTAAAGAATGTCTCAGAAATTTAGAACTATTAATACTTCAAATTACTTCAATTTAGAACTATTAACACTTCAAAATATTAAAAACAAAACATCACATTGACCGTGTGCAGTAATTTGTATTAAGATTATACCAGAGATGAAATTTTATTTTTGTAGATGAATATAGCAAAATTTTTCACATGGAATGTGAGCTAGATAAATTTAATTGTGTAGAAAAGGCTTTCCATTGCTGCTTTTTCCTTTGTGTTATT
The DNA here is from genome assembly GCF_964211825.1 of Aythya ferina. Taxonomy (NCBI): domain Eukaryota; kingdom Metazoa; phylum Chordata; class Aves; order Anseriformes; family Anatidae; genus Aythya; species Aythya ferina. Next base: position 110,322,737 of record NC_140297.1, read on the forward strand.
CTCAGTGACCAGTATCATCTTATTTCTTAAGCCTGGAGATTATCATGAATGGGATAATGTGGGGGGAAGTATTCTCATTCATTGCATGGGACTTTTAACTGCACAGACACCATTATAATTGACAAGAACAGTGAAGCTAAAATCCTGTTGATTGGAGAATATGCCATTCTCAGTGGTTTTCAAGTATATCACACAGGCATGTAAGAGGCTTCTATTATCTCATAGAGTGCCAACAGGGGATTAAAGCCTGACACTGAAAACCTTCAGAGAAATGGCTCCTACTGCAAAATAATGAATCTACTCATACCTGAATATCACCTGACTAGAAAGGAGAAAAAGCCCGGGACGAGTGATCTTAAGTCTACCAGTCAAGTTATTGCTCCCTTCCCGGTGTCAATCTGACCACTGAGAGTCAAAAAAAAGGAACCACGTTACTGCTGTTATAAATCTTGTTATACCAGAGGAAGCCAGTGAATGTACTTTAGGGGCTTGGACCCATTTGGGCAGGCCGTGGACTGTCTGATATTCTTGTTTCACTGACACAAGCAGTGGAAGTCCTGAGTTCACAGTCTTTTAAAGATGTTTGATGCCTCCTGCACATATATGATGTCTCCTTCCTGATGCTGTACCTGCAGAGCAGGCATGAGAGAGCCCTGCACATTGCTGTGACTTCTGTACCAAGGAAGCTGAGGTAATATGATAGCTATTTTGATGACTGTGGGTAAGGGATTTACTGTACCATTTACCATGTGTGGTGGTTCACACTAAATACTACCCAGTATATTCTTTCCAATCTGTAAATAACTGGTAATCTCACAGTATGAGGATGGAGTATAATCAAATTCTGTAAATTTCCATTCTGAAAATTGTCAAGTTCATCAAAGGTTAAGTAGGACCAGTTCCGCTTGAACACAGAGATAGACATCCTCCTTTTATGCATTGCCCTATAGAAATGAGGTAATTCATGTTTGTAAGTGTCAATTAACCAAAAAGGCAACAATTTAATGTAGGCAACTCATCCCTTACTTTCAAATGCCAGAAGACCTGGGACCAGAAGCAGAAACTGGAGTAGGCATGACTGAAAAATGCCACAGGACATCTACCCCCTGCCAAGTTCTGACACCAATTAACCTGAACATTAGAATCAATCCTTTACAGATTCAGTGATTTGTGTATCTCTTTTCTACCCCCAGGAAATAAAATCAAAGCCTGCCTATGCCTGGAATCCTGAGATTAACTTCACAAGTCAGAATCCTTGCCAGAAAAGTGCTATCGACCAAAGATTTTCAGAAGGAATATGGTAAGGCAATGAATTCTACGTTTGGTTGCGGGGTTGCAAGTAAAGGATGTAGTAGAAGTATTGGTATACATTTGAAAAACCTATATCTAATCCTAAATTCCAAATTTCACATTGCACGATCATTTTCAGATAACTGTAAAAGAGTAGAATGGAGAAAGCATAAGCAGAAGTGAAGATCTGAGATGAGTAGACAAAACCAAACAAAACAAAAAGCACACCACACCCTATACGGACAGATGCTTGATCTTTTGGAGTCAGACTAGTGATTAAAATAGAGAAAGACAAGCAAATCAGTGTTTGCCATCACAAATTTTACTCATGGGACATCAAAAGACAGGTAGTTTTACTTAAAAACAAGTGTACACCAGTCTTAAGAGATGTAGTAGTGACGAAGCAACAATGCCAAATGTAATTTCAGCTACAAAGAGTCTCTGTCATCTGTCCTCAAAACCAAACATCTGGTTAAAATAAAATATAAATAAATAAGTAAATAAGTACAAAAGATAATGAAGTTGTTAGAGAAGACACAAGCAAAAAATGAAAGGGCAAATTAGAGAGAAGAATGCTAACTTTATAGTCCTGTCTCACTATGTATAATAGATAAAGGTAACTGCTACAAACTTGATTTGTATATTGCACTTTGCCATAATAGATATAAGAAGGACCTATACCACCCCCCAGAAAAACATCTTGGGCAAGATATATATTAGGAAATGTCATATGAAGATGCCCCCTGTGACCCAGACTTGGTCTTCTAGATGAATGAATAAATACAGAGTTTGTACAATAGCATGTAATGATTCTTAGCCTCAAATCTCCTGGGTTCCAACTTAACAAGCCTACCTGCAGTCCTTCCTTTCTTCTCACTGTTCATTTAGTGCACTGTATGAGGCAAATGATTATATAATTAAAGACTGTATCAGAATGCACATGCACAAGGCCGTAAATTAATGCTGTACAGAGAGCATTAAGTCTGACATTTTCTAACATCGGGAGTGCTTGTCTTTGAAACCCTAGTGTTCTTCTCACATTGATTGAGCCAGAGACTTAACTGCAAAAATCTGAGTGGGAAAAAAAAAAGATCTTAGCATTCAAAACTAATGATAATATCTAGGGTCAGAGCAGAGGTTTTCTACCAGTTTTATACAATTAAGGTTGTAAATATTACCAGTAGAGAGCAGAAACTGTCCGTTCTCAGTACATGAAGTTTAGAACTGCAATGCTCCCTGGAGGCTATCCAGATCAAGTCTGTGGATGGCCTGGGGACATGCTCCTTGCCTTCCTGCAGAAAATGTCATAGAATGAGGGAAAGTACGTGTCCAGATCCTAGTCTTTCTGTAATATGGACTCAGGATACTGCCAAACATGGGAGACTGAGGACACTCAAACATCCAGTATGTTAAGACACCATCTCTGTGAATCATCTGCTGAAGAGGAATGTGAAACACTTTTGCCAGTTTACAGCCTTTCTAGCTGCAGAAGATAAGAAATATGAATTCCCAGGCTCCACTGACTCTGGAGGAGAGGAGACATGATGGTTATACACTACATTATTAAGCTCATGTGACCTATGCAATCTGAAAGTTGGTGACTCTACATATGGCACTTGGTCTGGTAACTTCAAAGACAGCTAGTTGTATTAATGGTACCACCTAAGTGAATTTGACACTCCCAATTACCATGTTTGCAAAAGAAATGGACACTCTTCTCCACTTCCTTGTGTCATGCCATCAGGACAAACTCTTCAGTAGAAGCTTTGTGGTTCATCTCATGACCCAGACCAATCTCTGGAAGGTATAAGGTTATAAATCATTATGTCCTGCTGCTCATCATGTTTTTGAATAAAACAGTCAAAGGATAAAAATAAGGAAAGTCTTCTCAGGTTGGTTTCTCTATAGGTGTAACATTGAATTGCAACTCCACTCCTACTGGAAGAAAGAAAAGGGGAGGGGAGAAGGTCAGAGGGGTAGAGGTAGGTCTTATGCTCCAGGAAGACCTTCTGCCCAATCCAATCCTCATTCAGAAATATCAGACACCTGGCTAACGTGTCTTTGATATAGGCACATAGTGGGATACTGCTTTTTTGATTAGCCTCAGCAGGTGTCTGTCTCTGATAGCCACCTACATGGGCCTAGGTTTGGTCTGTGAAGAAGGAGAAACACATGATAAAAGCAACATTTTAATCTCTCTCTCTCTCTCTTTTTTTTTTTTTCCTCCTGCCCTGACATATAGTATTAAAAAAAATAATAAAATAATGTTAATTCTTCAAAAAGGTTCTTATGGTCTGGTTCCATATATTTCAACTTGTCTTTAATATTTTTAATTCCGTGCATAGAACTACTAACACAGAAAATTGAAATTAAATTTAACTTGAGTTTCAGCCTTAACAGACCTAACTACACATGCCTCTCAAACTGTCCAGGTGTCCTGTATGAACACAGAAAGCATTATTTTCAGTGTTATTTTGGAGGTAAGATAGGATTCCGATTTTCAAAAATTAAAGACTTATAAAACTAGAACATTAAAGTAAAAAATCAAATCATTTCCATTACCAAGTTTCTTAAATATATTAAATATATGTTTAGTCACTGCTCAATCTCTCATTCTCCATGTGCAGTATCATGCAGCTCATATTCAGATTTTTTTCCTCAAATTTTTGCCTTTAGAAAGATCCAGGACCTCTTGAAATGGTTTCTCTCTCTTATCAATCAGGCTAAGTATAGTTGAATTTGGCCATGATAGTTTCATTTGCTGAAGTGAAATGTGAATTTAGGCAACTGAGAGCATGCCAGTCTGAATGACATCGCTGTTCTGCTTTGTCAAGGTGTGCTTTCAGATAAGAGTCATATTCTTAACTAAATGGCTTGTCGTCAATTCTTTGCTGTAGTTAATCCATCAATGAACACTTATGCCAAACACTTCACTCTATACAAAATGAGTTGCTATTTTAAAGCTTTGTCAAAAATATCTTTAAGCATACTGTGAAATAGATACAGTATCCAGTCACTGAAAGGGGTTTATCTATATCATTTCCAGTCTTAAATAATTTAAACCTTTTAGTTAGGTAGTTCATTCCTAACATAAAAGGATGTGTTAACAGTTGAAAAATAGTTAGGGATTCTTTCCAGGCTAAACTGGGCAGTATGTAGGGTATGTCTTAGCATTTCCACCTGTTTGAAACTGACAAAGTGAAACTTCCCATTTACTTCTGAAGTGGATAAAAAAAAGAACAGAAAACTTTCACACTGAGATCTTCGAAATAAAATGATATCTTTTATCATATATTGCTAGATTTTGAAGAATCTGTACTTGTCAACTAATAAAGCAAGTATCTACATACAGCTTACTACTCTCAACATTATTGCTGTCATCAGAGAACGGTGATATGTTCCCAAAGTTCAAACAATTTCACTGTAGCATACTTTTGAATGACCTAAAGCAACTTCACTGCTTTCTTGAAAGTAATCAAGGATGTGACAGGTTATTTCCCTCTTCAGGAAAGAAGTTAGTTGCTGCACTGCAACTAACAAATGTGAAAAATACTTTTCTGTATGTCTTGAAAAAATCTTCATTTCAAAACAAATTGTTAATTGCTTTCTCAGCTGAAAGAAGTTGAGTATGCTTTTGGCAATACATGATTATTTTATCCTGTCAAGACATATTATTTTAGCCATGGGGAAATGCTGAGAAACAATAGTATTTAATTTGGTATCATAAACAAGCCTTTATATGTATGTCTATGGATAACACCATGGAATACATATAATTTTGATGCTTCAGAGGCACCTAATTCTAATTTTCTTCCATACCAACAAAAGGTTGTGAGTGTTTTGTTTTTAGAAGCTAGAGTAGAATTCTTGTAATGAATTGCCCTGCTTTCCTTCTGCTGTACATCTGACATTCAGCCACGAGTAACTTAGAAAATGACAGTTATTGCTTTCTTTACTGATTTAAAATAAAGAAGCTAATTGCTTCTTTATTCAACCTGGCAAGTGCAAGAACTCTTTTCGTTTCAGAGGAAGTTGTATCTTAATGGAATGTTTTTTAGCACATCTGTAGCCACGATTCCAACAGAAACCAAACCCAGACAACTAAAACGCTGCATCCTGATAAAGAAAAGGTTTTCAGTACATTATTTGACTTAATTTCAAATATCTTGAATTAAATACAAGGGGATGGTAAATTCTGATTCTTAACAACAATTGCAGCCAAACAAAAATCATTCTAAGCCATTTCCCACCAGATCAGGGAGCTGTAAGATCAGAATTTTCTATAAATATCTGCACTTTTGCTCAGAAAATCATTTGACAGAGAAGTCCCAGTCAGCTCTAACTAAGGCTTAGAAAGCACCACAATGCAGCAGCCTAGAAGCTATCATTTTATCAAAAATTGAGTGAGCCTGATAGTTTTGCCCTGCCTTAAAGAAAAACAAAACAAAACAAAACCCACCATGATTTAGCATAAGGATCTGTTTGATCTGGTGGTGGCAGTATGTGCCTGTGACTGAGAAGAAGAAGGAGAGGAATATTCTGAATTACACGGGGAGAACCGTCTGCCAGGAAGATTTTTGCTAGCCCCCAGCACAGTGTTGCTGGCAAAGCCAGTGGCCACTAGGATGGTGGAGGGAAAGGCAGGCAAAGCCCCACTTTTAGCAGTGGGGTGGCAGTTTTATCCTTCCTACTGCTCCTTCTTGCCAGCCCTGCCAGCTCCCTGCCAGCAACCTGGTTTCCTTAAGTGAGGGAAACCTGGGCAATGGCCCCAGACTGAGGAAATCTCCTCAGGAGAGCTAATGGGGCTGGCTAGCTGGCTGAGGTCCTGGGGGGAGTGGGGACCTCAGGATAATGCTGCTGGGGGGAAATTACTGTCATGGGTGTTTCTGCTGAAGTTGCTTGTCCCAAAGAATGCTGTGCTGGGGTGGGCAGCCCTGAAGGGCTGGTAAAAAAAAAAAAGAAAGGAGTTGTTTTCTTCCCTCACTGCAATGGCCTGAGGGGGAACTAGAAGGTTCACATCCCTTCCCCACCCCCTGGGGCGCAGCACCCAAGGGCATCAAGTTGCCCTCAGCCCCTGCAAGCTTTGGATCATCTTTAAAAATGACAGAAAAAGGGCAGCTCGCAGACCTGTCAGTGCCTGGTTTTCAGAAGTCAGGCCAGTGAAAGGGATGAGATTTGCATAAGGATCAGAAATTTTTGAAAATTTGCCTCTTGTTTCTCAGTAGGTGATGCTACACCATGTGGCCTTTGTCTTCTGGCTTCCAAGGCTGCTGAACACATTTGGTTCCAACATGTTTGTAAATTTATCATTGCAACAGAGCATCTAGATATCTACACAGAGCTGTTTCTTTTTTTTTTTTTTTTTTTTTTTTTTTTTTTTTTTTTTTTCTGAGTTATGAGCTGAAGTTCTCATATAATCAAATAATTCAGGCAGCCTGGGCTTTAAGGGAAAAACACCAAATAATGCAAGCTACAATAATATCACAAGAGATAGTTGTGACATGTGGTAGGCTTTTTTGACCTCTCAAAGTATGTGCTGGGGGAAGCACATACCTGAAAGGTTATATGAACCTATGGTTCACACATACCATAGGATCTCACGTACCATAGGATCTCACCTGTTTTACATCTCTTTGGGTGCTGCTATTGACTCTGCAGTCATCACCCCAAATATACCTTTTGAAAATGACAGATCAAATAGCATTTGGAAAAGTACCCATTAAATAGAAGATGGTCACTCATCCTGAACTTTTTCATGGCTTATGGCCATGGTCATTAAAAGTGTAATAAAATACCTCTTTCTCCCCTTCTCTCCCCTCCCCCCCCCCTTCCTTCCAGTTTGTGCTGTTTACTGGTGCTTCTATACTGTCTCTCGTCTTCATCCTTTCTCTCTTTCCCTTCCTTCTCATTTCAGTAATGAGCATAGGTTTTGACAAGAGACTTTTGACAAGTTCACAGTCAGCAAGATGTGGGAGGAGGAAATGCTGCATCCCTTGATGCCAGTTTAGTTTTCTGCTTTGTGTTAAAAACAATGGTGGCTCCCTACACCCCCAATATTTGTTTAGCTCATTCGATTCTAGAAGTAGAGCCTCACACAGAAGTTGTGAGGGACAGGAGGTGCTGATTAGATGAAATGCTCACTATGCTCTTTGGAAAGTTTCAAACTACTCTAGTTTATAGCAATCAAACTAGCTCTGAATAGACCAATTTGCAAAGTGCAGATTAGATAAGTTGTCTTGGAATTTATGGAAAATTACTCATTATATAGAAATAAATCAACGAGCAGTTGAACAGCCTGACTGTGGGGACATATTTACTCTTATAACAGCCACCACAGAAATGCTCAGTGTTGCTGAGGGGGCTGGAGCATGGGTATGTGTATGTACATGGGAAGAAAGGGTTAAAGAAAGAAAGCGCAGAAATCCAAGTATTAAAAGAAGCCTGTAACAGGGACAAAATGAACATAGATACTCTAAACAACAGAGGACACCATGTACAGATGCAGACTCTTGGGGGGCAGGGGTGGGGTGGGGTGGGTGAGGCTGCACTCATTTCAGTGCTGCACATATCTGTAACAGGGGTGGCAGCAAACCAAATGTATGAGTGTCTACAGGACCTCTGAAATGAGAGTAAACTCAAGCTCATGCTCATATAACTCAACTCAGAATGTGGTAAAACTGTCTTCTTGTAAAAATATGCTAGTTCAACTGATAAACATGTACGGGTCATAGGTACATTTTGAGCAATACCAGGCTACACATCAGCTCTCTTAGGACATTCAGCAAAACTAAGAGTTTAAACTATCATGAAAACTTCCTATTTTATAAGGTGCTGCTGGGTACATTCCTTTGTCATGCTCTACTAGCAAGAAAGTTAATCAGAGGTCTGACTTTCAAGTAATTACATAACATTTAATTTATTTAAGATCAAAATTAAAAAGACAAGTAAACAAAAAGTGGTTTTCCTTCCATTTGATTTCCCTCTACTCAGACTTGTATCTCTGGAATTATCCATGTACAACTATTCTTCCATAAGTTGATGTATGGATATTCTTAGGAGAGATTTAGCAACAGTAGCTGCATTTTCAGTTCATACTTCACCTTAACCGAAATTACTTTTTGTGTGTGAACAAATCTTAAGTACAGAAACACGACTACATGATATTACTATATTTGTTGTCTTATGCTTCAGGTCACAAATCCATATGATCTAAAGAAAAGTTAGCTCATTTCCACTATGGTTCATATAGTATTTCTTTACTTGCTCTTTTTAGTTATCTGAAGTTAAACACACACCGTGATCTTCTCCAGGAAAGAGCAGCTGACTTTGTGACTGGCCATTTTATCAGGTCAGCACAGATTCACTGCCAACCCCACAAGTTCCAAGGATTCTTCCAAGTTTAGCATGTCCTCTTCTGGTTCTCAGCAAATGCCAGCACTCAGTCCTGGCATTCTTCATGTTTTTTTCTAGCATCCAACACCTCTGACTCAGCCTGGGGTGATGGACTTGCATCTCTCCTCCATAGGTGGCAGGACATAGGACCTGCTAGGAGGTTTGAAGCAGGTCTCCTGAGAGACCAATGAGGAACATTTAAAAACTATATGATCTGAGAATTCAGATTCTTGTTCCTCCTGTAGTGGAACCACTGAAGCGTTTTATCCATGAATCCAGAAGTGCAAGTTTGAGCCTGACTCTGGACATGAATTCAACAGTGCTCTAAGCAACACTTCTGTGTATGAATGTACATTTTCATTAGGCTACGGAATCAAAAATATCTGCATCTAGTGCTGATCATAATACTATCCTTCCTTAAGTATGCTAGTATCATAAACTCCCTAGCTTGAGGAATGACTGAAGGAAAGACAATATTCAGATTCTTATCCAGGTTGCACATCTATCTTAAATGAGTGATAAACCTTGGCTGGCATGTTAGCTAAACCTTCAATGGCTTCAACACCGTTCAGGACAGTGGATAATCTGAATGTATTAGAGTACAGAATGGTAAAGAAAATATCATATCATTATTATAACAGGAAGATTTACTCATTCCTGACATTTTACTTTTATTTATTCATACCTATGCTGCAACACGGCAGTGCAGGCGTGTATGAAAAAAAAAATAATAAAAAATTGTTTGTCAATAATGCATAATTCATAGACATTATACTGGCTCAGATTCTCCTCTTATTTATAAATGCTCACAATAGTGAAGTTACTCTGGGTTTAAAGTGGAGTAAAAGGAGGAGAGTTCCAATATATATAAACATATATATTATTTATTATCATATCATCAGGAGTTATTGCTTTAGCTTGCTTCATGTCAATAATAATAATGCAATTTTACAACTTGGAAAAGTAATTTTCTTTTTGGTTTCATTTCCTTTGACAGGAAAGGCAAAATTATTTTAGTGCCATTCCACATGAGTAACACTTTCAGAAACACAAAACAATGTAATAATCATTTGGGATGAGGGGCTAATACAGAAAAGAAGACATACGTTCAGCAGATAAATGTGATACATAGATTATACACACAGAGAATAAGAAAACAAAAGAAATGAAAAAAGCTAATAATAATGCTTCTGCGTAATGCTCTCCCAAATTAAATTGCTCTCATCTTGTGTCTCTCATGAATCATTGTATCAGAAATTGTCACGACTAAAACGAGACTCCTTTGCTATCCTCAGAGTGAATTAAAACAGTGACTTGGCCTTATATTCCTGAGTTTTATCATCAGTATTTGTCAAAGAGAAATATAGATTTAAACACGAAAAGACATCCTTGTTTTGCCTTGGACTAATTCAATATAGAATAGTGAAAATATATCCTACGGATGTAGCATTTCTGATCCATTTTATTTTAATTGCTTTAATTTAACATGATAACAGAAATTAAAATGGTGACAGTTATCTAATTAAATATCCAAATCAGACTTGAAATTTCTTTTTTTTTTCTTGAACTTTTTGAACTTGAATTTCTTATTTAGCCTGAACTACGTGTCTTGCATATGTGAGTCTGCTGAGTTTATGTAATGAGTGTACTGGAACGTGTCCTGCATCCAACTGCTTCTAGTGTTGCCTAGTTTCAGAAATTCACCATCAGTGACATTTCATAGCATTAAGACAATCCAGACAAGTAAAATAAAACCATTATAAACATAGCATAGAATATCTTTCACCAAGTAATTCAGCATTGCCTTTTTATCTTCATAAAGCATAAAGGCACTGAAGTGCTTATACATATTCTCAGCTGAACTACTTAATCTTATTGCCAGTGAAGGAATTTGTGGCTCTTTAAAGAAAGCATATGCAGAAAGAGTTCAATACTTTCCTTTGGCTTCAAATGAGGAAACACATTACTAAAATTGTACATTTTCAACAAACATTCAAATGGTTTCAATGAATTTACACTGCCTCACCTTAGTTTGCTGCACTTGGAGTGCAGCTTGCAGTTCATGGGCTTGATTCTCAGTGAAGCAAAGGTGTTAGAAAGCCTCTGCTAAAGGGGTTTAGGTTGGGCTTCATGTTTCTGATGGGCAGTTTACAAGTGCTCTCTGTTACCTCAAAGGCTATTCAGAACTGTGTTCATCTCCAATTTTGGCCAAGAATCAGAAAATCTGATCAAATAAATCTCTCATATTGAATAAATTTTCCCTCCTCTCCAGGGATAAGCAATAAGGCAACCATGCAGCACACAAGAATTGGATACTGCACTGACAGACAAATATTCACCTCTCTTTGATTACACTATAGACATGTTAATTAAACAGGAAATATAAATGATGGCAGAAAAACTTGTGGTATTGAGTTGACTGTAGAAACATATTGAATGACATGTTTTTCAATTGCCACAAAATTAGTCTGCCAGTTTACAGCTGTCATTCTTCTCAAACAGATTTGATGAAAGGGATAGAAAACTGTTTCTGCACACCTCACATCAGCACAGAAGGCAGAATCAGAGATTGATCCCACACAGTGAAAATAATCAAAGAGATAGAAAAGTCACAGTAATTTAAAATTATAGAATGAGAAAGTTTCTGGCTGCTTATCTGGTAAAGGCAACAGTTTGACCTGGTAAAATGAACTGCCAGAAGGAAAAGTATTACATTTTCTCTTTCTCTCTCTCTCTCTCTCTCTCTCTCTTTTTTTTTTTTTTTTCCCCACCATGTGGCAACCAACGAAGTACTGAATAACTGGAAAATAAAAATAAAAAGACAAGCATAACTGTTGCACTGCAATCCTCTTGATTTACTGATCTATGTTAGGTTGTATGCAAATTGCTTCATATTGGCTATAACTTTAGTGAAAATGAATATAACCTCGTAATTGACAAAAGCCTTGTATGTACCAGATCACTTGCTGACCACTAAGCAGTTGTAATCTCATAACAGATCCAATCTATTTTTTTCCCCAGCTAAACAGTTTGGAATTAAACCCAAAGAAACAAAGAAACAAACAAAAAACAAAGCCAAAGTTTCCATTGTGCCCAATATGCCCCGTATTTATGTTGTGAAAACAACCAGGTTCCTCTCTAGTTGTAGCTCACAGGTTTTGGGAGCTGGGCAGAAACAAGTTTACTGTTTCTGTCAACAGTTAACCAACTCAGTCTGGTGTAGTGGGTTTACGTGGCAAGGTTTTGGTAGCAGGGGGCCATAGGGATGGTTTCTGTGAGAAGGATCTAGAAGCTACCCCATGTTTGATAAGGGCCCCACTGCTGACCAGAGCTGAGCCAATAAGCGATGTTTTGCACCTCTGTGAGAGCATATTTAAGACAGGGAAAAAAACGCTGCGCCACACAGCAGCTGGGAGAGTGAGAGGAGTGAGGAACAGCCTTGCAGGCGCCAAGGTCAGTGAAGAAGGAGGGGGAGAGGTGCTCCAGGCACCAGAGCAGAAGTCCCCTGCGGCCTGTGGTGAGGACCATGGTGAAGCAGGATGTCCCCCTGCAGCCCATGGAGTACCACGGTGGAGCAGGGTTCCATGCTGCAGCCCATGGAGGAGACCATGGTGGAGCAGGTGGACCTGCACTGATGGAGGCTGCCACCTGTGGAAGACTCCTGCCGGAGCAGATTCCAGGCTGGACCTGTAGCCCATGGAGAGGAACCCACGCAGGAGCAGGTGAACCAGCAGGAGCTGCTGCCTGTGGGGGAGCCAGGTTGGAGCAGTTTTCTCCTGAGGGATGGACCCCGTGGTACGGACCCATATCTGGAGCAGTTCTGGAAGAGCTGCTGCTTGTAGGAAACCCACGCTGGATCAGTTCATCAAGGACTGCATCCCATGGGAGGGACCCCACAGCACAGCGGACAAGAGTGACCGAGAAGGAGCAGCAGAGAAGAAGCGCTGTAGACTGACCATAACCCCATTCCCCCGTTTCCTTGCGCCGCTCGGGAGGAGGAGGTGGAAGAGGGTGGATGGGGGGGGAAGGTGCTTTTTGTTTCTTTCTTTTGTTTCTCACTTCTCTAGCTTGTTAGTAATAAGCAATAAATGTTACTATCTCCCTATGCCGAGTCTGTTTTGCCTGTTACAATAATTACTGCATGATCTTCTTGTCCTTATCTCAACCTTTGAGCCCTTTTCATCGTATTTTCTCCCTGTTCCTCTTAGAGGAGGGGGAGTGAGAGAGCGGCTGTGGTGGAGCTCGGCTGCCCACTCGAGTGGAACCACCACATCTGGACTGTTCAGCTCAGATTTCTTTAGACAGACCTAAAGCAGGTAGTTCTAATGGGAATGCAGGAGATCATGATGCCTTGGTTTATATCAATTATATCAATAGCTACAGTTCTGGTCTCTATCTCAAAAGAACTGTGTTATCTTTGATAATACTGCATAATGCCCAATGATGTCATGAAAGAAATGTTGACTGACCAGTCGCTATTTGATGAAAGTCAAATTCTGAATTCTGTCAAGCATTTGACTTTTTTTTTTATTATTTATTTTTTATTTTTCCTTAAACAGGAGAGGAGACAATGATTCATATAACTCGTGCTGCCCACAGGCAAGTGCCCTGTCTTCTGCTTGAGTGTAGCTTAGATGAGCTGCTGCTGTCCCATCCCTTATGGGGCTGCAGGCATGGTGCCTTATGAACACCGGAAGATCTAGGGAAATTCAAAACCAGTCTGTCACCTCTACCTATGGAATGCAGACTACTTTGAACTGTGGCACTTCATAATGGAAATAAAAGATCTCTTACTTCACAGAAGAAAATGAAGTATTATATTTAAAAGCAAAACAATACATGCTTTTTGTTTTTATTTAGTTTTATTATTTCTAGTAAGAATGGAAGGGGTTTTGCCCTTTGTTTGCTTTGCTTCACCAACATGGAAGAAAAAGACATGAAATAATTTGTTGTGTGGAAGGATCTTCACCCACCAAAGGCACAAAAGTCTTCAATGAAACATGCTGGGTTTTCATAGCAGTGATTAAGAGGGAAAAAATGCCATTCATAATTTATATTTTGCTTTTGGCAACAGATGGTATGAGAGCATTGAGATGACTGTGTTGTATTTAAAATTAGCTTCAGTCTCAAATAAGGTGCTTATTTCTGTTAGCGAATGTGCTTACATTCATACCAAATATATAACTTACTGTTGTCAATCAGCACTTGTTTTGTCTTATCTATGATACATGATATTCTGACACATTTCTTATTAACCTTAATATGTTCTTAATCACAACATTCAATTAACAAATTCTGTTATAATCAAGACTCTTCCTTTTGAATGATTTATTATTGGCATATCTTAGTAATATGTTTACAGGAGAGAAAAATACCACATCTAGCACAGAGATGTCTTGAAGATTTCAGGGGTAGAGAATCAGATTTTATTGTGTAAATACTGATTAATGGACTCTTTATGTAAAAATATATGCTTGTGGCGGGTCTTGCTTGATGCCAGAGTATCCCGGTGCAAATGAGGAACCCAGTAAAGAGGTCTTTCAATCTTGGTGACTGGGTAACACCAGCTTCAAGGTCACTTTGAAAAGCTAAAACATGTAAAGAGTAATGAGGGCTGAGAATGTCCTTTTTGAGCTCAAAGGCTGGTTGCATTCATAAAGTGGCATTCACCTTCCCCTAGGCCCCTGAAGCTTGGCAGTACTACACCATTTTATGACTCCAAGAGACATAGCTTTGAAGTTTTCAAACCCTCTGGTTCCATCAATACTGTGTGTATCCTGGTGACAAGACCAAGCTCAGCTTCAGAATTCATTTACTTGAGAATTATTTACTAAATAAAAATCCACACCCGCAATCTGAAGGTGAAGGGGAAACCCAAGAAATAGTGAGAAATTTTGGTTTAGAACTCCCCTATCAGCAGATCACTGAGAAGATTTACTCAGCAGCAGCTACAGCAAGATGCTTAATCAAAATCTCTTCAGCTCTTGTTTTTGTTTGTCCTGGTTTCAGTTAGAACAGAATTAATTTTCTTCCTTGTAGCTGGTGGAATGCTGTGTTTTGGCTTAGGATGAGAAGAGTGCTGATAACACGCTGATGTTTTAATTGTTGCAGAGCAGTGCTTATACCAAGCCAAGGACATCTCAGCCTTTCGCTCTGTCCTGCCAACAGGCAGGCTGGGGGTGCAGTAAGAGCTGGGAGGGGACAGACCCAGGACAGGTGACCCAAACTAGCCAAAGGGGTATTCCATACCATCTGACGTCATGCTAAACAATATATAGGGGTGGCTAGCCGGGGGGAGGGGGCCGGACTGCTCGGGGTTAGGCTGGGCATCGGTCAGCGGGTGGTGAGCAATTGCATTGTGCATCACTTGTTTGTACATATTATTATTACTTTCCTATTATCACCATTGTATTATTATTATTATTATTATTATTATTATTATTATTATTGTTATTATTGTTATTATTGTTATTATTATTTTGTTATTATTATTTTCATGTCTTATTAAACTGTCTTTATCTCAACTCACGGGCTTCACTTTCCATTTCTCTCCCCTGTCCCAGAGAGGGAGGGGGGAGGGTGAGCGAACGGCTGCGTGGTGTTTAGCTGCCGGCCGGGTTAAACCACGACATTGTTTCATAGCATCATTTTTTCTCTTTTATCCTCCCTGTTGCTGTGATCAACAGAGGGCAGTTGGTCTCCTTTCTATTTTCAGTTTCAATTAAAATTTAAAAACTGTTCTTGATTGAACTTTCGAACATACTGAATGTGAAGCACCCCCGCTGTCACTAAAATCATCTGGAACGTAGTTCCTGGGCATGAAAATTTCAAAGAGAAGATACTGGTTGCAAGTGGCTCTACTTCCACTCTCTGCTCCAACATCAAAATTTTGGGAGGGCCCATGCCTTTTCATTTATTATTATTTTTTTTTTCACTGAGAAAAACAAACGTAGAGCTTTGGTTTAACATTACCGATAGGAAGAAAGAACAAAAACTACCACCAACAATTTAGGTAAAAAGCTACTGAACACTGAAAAACAAACAAAAACAAACTGAAAACAATCCTGAAAAACTGTTGAAGCAAGGACCTTCAAATGGGCAAAGCTCATCAAAGTCTGATCAGCCTGACTGGGAGGCAGACACCTTTCAGAAAGGATGGCACATTTTTGAAGATCTTATGCAATACATATGGTGCAAATTCAAGCACCTTCTTGGCAGCTCTACTTCATGCTGAGAGTACACAGACAAAACCTTTGGGAACTCATCTTTTCTCCCAAGCTTTGCAGAGATTTTGTACAGGGAAGAATCCAAGAGTCTAATTAAGTATGTTTGGGGATATTAAGTGGCTTTTGACATATTGAGTTAGGTCATTCTTACATCTATTCCTCATTAAAAACAATGTATGAGCATACATATGTGGTACTACATGTGAATGAAAACATTTGTATTTTGCAATACTGTTTTTATATCGTTTCTGGGTACTTGTGCATTTATAAAATTCTATGGATATAAAAAAAGAAATAAAAGAACAACTACACAGGGCTATGACTTCACCTAATGAGTGTTAGTCATAGCCTAAAAGGAGGGTCATATTATAGTTCTAAGAATTCCACTACATATTAGTGCTTCTCATCTTCATATATTGTCCTGTACAGACAGGAGAATAAACTGCGTAGAAGCTTTTTGTTGTCTTGAGGTCTCTCTTTGTGTAAGAAATACTAAAACAAACTCCAGAAAGCTGAGATTCAGAAGAGGGTGAAAAGACCATTGAGATACAGTGAAATGAACAGAAACCAGTTAAAGGGCAAAAACACAGTTGCAATGGTGGGAATTAATGAAATTGTGTGAACATCATTTAACATATGTTTGAAAGCACTACTCACTTTGGAGATTATGTCAACTTCCTGAAAATTCCTGATATCTACAAGACCTATCTGCATAAAAGTATGATTTTAGCACATCTGAAGGGTGCCATTATATTAAGAATTTTATATAATATTGTCAGAACAACAGAATGTAATAAGGTAGCAACAGCAAGGCTGCTATTATGATGTATGAAATAAAATTATGAAGAACTCTTCTTGAATGACTGGTAATAATCACAACCTGTTGGCAACCAAGAACTCCTCAGAGCAAGAAAAGACACCACACTCGTCCCTCAGCCTTTCTCCTTAAAGAGTAGAAACATATATTATACAATATTTTTTTTTTAGTTAGATTTTTTTTTAGTTAGATTTTTTTTTTCCAGTGCATTTTTTTCCTGATGTGGTCTCCTCTTTACTTATAGTTACCACACATTGTGTGTGGGCACCAGATATATCTCTATACTTTGCATTTGCATCATTCTAATGCAAGTCAATGATACCTGAATGTCATCTTATGTACAACATGATAGTGCTTAGAATGTAAAGAAATGGAAGTGGCTCATACCTGACAGAAAACAAAGTAAAAAAAAAAAAAAAAAAAAAAGTCTTACTAATGCCTGGCAGAATTTCAGGCAATCCTGAAATAAAATGATAATGAGGAGTTAAACTTTTAACTTGATACCTGCAAAGCTTACCAAGAGACTCTAAAAAACTCTGTTGACTACAGAAAACAGTTGTACCTAAATTATTGTCTTGGGTATGTTCAGTATGCAATTCAAATAAATAATATATATATATATTTAAATATATATAAGTATATATATGAGTATACATATGTATAACTCAGAATAAGACTATTTTCAGTCGTTCTATAAACCAGAAGAAAATAATGCTCAGGAGGTAGTAAAATGATTAAAGTAACGAGATGCAGAAGACATGAATAGCAGTTTCAAACTTGGATTCAGTAAACTGATAGTATATGCAGAGAGCTGTCAACTGTTTTGTTAAAATATCATACTTTAGTGTGAGGAGATTCTCCTGATGGCATCTTACTTAAATGGTGGTAACATGCTCTGAGTGACCTTATTCAGGTTATCACTCTTGTGGACTTAACAGTGAAAACGGTTCTTTTATTCTCTACATGTTCTACATAGGGTGTTTCATAAAATGCAATTTCCACACTTATATTGCCCTAAAGGCCTTACTCTGTATCCTCAGGTGAAGCGTTAACTTTTATGCTCAGAGGTCTTTTTCTTCTAAGTTTATTCAAACAGAAAATTCTGGTTCCTTGGTGTCTTCTACCAAGTGTTTGAATTTGTAATTAAAGACTCTAAATAATACATGGTCACCCAATTACTGGGACCTTGCAGAAAGCTTGTCAGGGAGAAAAACAGCTGCATCTGTCCCATGGTCTGCACAGGTTACAATTTAGTTCAGACCCATGCATACTTTTCTCTGTTGAGTACAGGGTTGGAAAAGACGATATACATCTTAACCCCTGTAACAGCCATATCCTTGACATAGACACACCATCTAGAAGGGTCCATAAAACATTCAGTCAGCTCATCTTTACACACCACAAGTGACAAATGTTTCAACGTGGGTCTAAACTATGTACCTTTATTTTCATGGCTATATTGAATCTCTCCAATTCTGAATGATTGCTTCATTAAGTGTGTTGAGAGTTCAAAAAGAATGTGAAGTAACAAGAAAGAAGAGAAATTTTCTCTGCATAAAGAGTTGCTTGAATTCCCAGTTATAAGATATTGCAAAGAAATTAAGAAAAAAAGAAAAAAAAAACAACTAACACAAACAACAGCAACAACAAAAAACCTTCAGAATAAGGATGCAGAAATGCCTCAGGGAAGTGTCAAATCTACATATTTGATTTGTAGTCTCTGCATTATATCAGGATGATATAATGATACCCTGTGATACCCTTAATTTAAGAAGCCTTTTAAAACTGGGGATCAATGAACAGAATTGCCAATCTTAGCCAAGAAATATAGATCCAAACTGCTAATTTAAATTTAACTAGTGTAAAAAATAAATAAATCCAAAGAACCAAGTGGGGCTGAACGTTACAGTGCTTTCCAAAGCACCTGTGTCATCATGAAGGTGTAATGAGTCATCTATGTTCACATTCAGCACTAACAGGAATGGAATGAGAAGACCCTGAACAGAGACCCCTGCCCCCAAATGGCTCCTGCTCAATGACTGAGCTGACATGCTTTAAAGCCACTCATATTGCACTATATCTTATTTCAGGAAACAGTAAATCCAAAAGCATGCCCTGTTTTCTCCTATTTGCTGCTTGAGATAACAGTATCCAACAATAGCTGTTATATCTATTGTTTTATACCAGTTAATAACTTAAATATGCTTTAACATATTTTAATAAACATGCTAATTGGGCTGGTTTCTGACCTGCAGTTCCACATCTGAATCACATTTCAATATAGTTCACAATTAGAGAGCAGATCTCTGCTTGCACTGAGTGCTGTGGTCACATGTGAGTTTTTTTCTTAATGAGCTGTCAACAAGCTGTCAAATGCTGATACAAATTAGAGGAGGTAGACATTGAGGGGTTGGTATATAGAATCAGCACTGCAAAATGGACTCTTTCTCAAAGCTCACATGCATATGAATATATCTTCCTCGGGGAGTAATTCTGCTGCAGTCACTCATGTCAGTCCTCCAGGTGTGATCTATTCACACTTTTGACTAGTATGAATTTGAAAATCCCTTAATTTTCTATGCCCGTCTTCTACATCTGTAACATTTTAACTTTTCTTTGTTCCCATTTTTACTGAGAATATTTGTGCTTCTGACACAGGAGGGTCTGGGAAGATAATATGGTGGTGGTTACTCCCCAGCAGCATTTGCATAGTGCTCCATAATGGCTCCTGTTTTGAAAAGTGTTCTTCACAAAAGATAAACTGATGTAAGCAGCAGAAGACTAGATTTAGTGTCAAAAACTACACTATTTCTTTTTTTTTTTTCTGAGCAGCATCTGAGCCCCAGTTGTGTCAGTGGTCCAGGCTCCACTGTGTATGTCAAGCCCTTATTAGAGACCTGATACTCATAACTTGATAGTCAGACAGAAAGCAAACAGAGCAGCTTAGCCTTGGGTCCTCATGGACTACTGACTTAGTACTGAGGAATATTCATTTCTGTGAACACTAAAGATATTGGCAGGTGTCAGATGCCTTTTTCTGCAGGGCTACAATAGTCCAGAGTCTAAGAAATTCAGTGTTTACATGACTTAGCTCTCTATCAGCACTTTACAACCCAGTTCTTGCCCTGCTCTTAAGTTTTGGAACAAATGCCTTCCTTCTCCTGATACTGAGAACAGGAAATATATCTTCCCATACATTAATACTGACTCAAGCACCTCATCTGAACCCTCTTTTTTGGGGGGGTGGGTGGGAAATAAAAACTTTCTTTTGGTTTGTAAAACCAGTCTCTGGGACAGATCTCACCCATGGCATGAATTAATCAGGTATTGCTGGAACTTTGGTTCCCAAGTGTTTTGATAAATACTCTCTTAAGAGAGACACATAAAGTCACGATGCTCTGCAACTGCCCTCTTTTTTCACTACCATGTAGATATCTACCATGTAGATATATGTAGATATATAGATAGATATATATATCTATAGATATATATATATCTATCTATAGATATAGATATATAGACAGATATCTAGATAGATCTAGACAGATATCTATATATCTATATATCTATATATCTATATATATAGATATATAGATATATAGACATATGTAGATATATGTTTATATTTGTTTCCACTTTCGTAAGCTGTAATCCCATAAGAATCAACTGTGTTACCACATTTCATTTAGGTTTCTAATGAGCAGCTCTGACCTTTATCGACCACCCCTCCCCACCCCCAAACACCATGTTAATAAAGAACTGATGCGAATTTGAAAAAGGATCCAATTCCCCAAAGGTTGTTAAATAGGATGTTCTAGCAGACTGGGCTCCACAAGCTAATTAATTCACATATGAGAAATGTGTCTGCAGTTCATTTTTGGTGGGCTGGGATTAAAAAAAAAGAAAAAAAAAAGTACTACAACTAACCTTCAAGGTAGTCAGTTCTGTGAAAAGATTCGTAGTAGAACAAACTTTGTTCTAACAATATTCCCAGTATGAGATCAGGCATTTTAATCAGTGTCTGATTTCAAATTGCTTTGTCGCACTCTACCAATGACGCATTGAAAATATGCAGGTCTGATCTACTGGACTGGAACAGTGCTGATCCTCTGCAATTAGCAGAGTACCTAATAACATGAGACAAGGTAGATATCGTTAACATCTTGTTAATGTGGAAATTTAGTTTGAATAGTTTAAAGAAAAATACTTTCATGTGCTTGCAGTAGATTCGTGTACATACATTTTGCTAATACAGTAGTAAGTGCAGGATGAGAGTTTCATGTTTCAGAGCCTTCTTCTACTGCTAAAAGATGAGTTCTTGGTGAAACAAACATGCTACCAGAAGTTGAAGTTGGTGGTTTATTCACAAGGGAGAGAACAATAAGAATGTTATGCAGTCTATGCCCAACAAGTGTTTGAGAGCAGCTCTCTTACACACCATGGTGAAAGTGACTCATTAGTGCAAGTTACATTTATGGCACATTTTACAAATATCTCAAATCACATCCATATTCTGAAGTGCTATTGTATTTAATCTAGATGCAGTCTACAGTGGCGTTAATTTAAAAAGTTCTTGCTTATACCTATTTTAAACTTCATATTGGCTCAATAGAAAATGAATTAATAGAACATATTTTTTCTTGTATAAGAAAAATATTTCCTGTTGATATGCACTCACTGCATACCTTAAGTCCAAAGCAAATATTTGGCAAGCATTCTGAAAAATTGGAGAGCAACACGATAGAAGTGAATTCCAACTAATGAAACATTTTTAAAAAAATACATCTGAAGTAGCAACACATGGGCACAGAATAGTAACCACATCATTTTTGTTCAAAAAAAACTGCCAAAATAAAGCAAGACCTGAGACACTGTGAATCTGCCATTCTGACTTCAACTTCATATAAGGTTTTTAAACATATTTTGAAAAAAAAAAAGAATTATGGAAGAAATGGAGTGGAAATCAAGGTAAAATGTTATAAAAAAAATTAGCAGAAGCAAATTGTAATTCTAAATTAATCCAAAATCATTCTTCTACTAAAAAAAAATGCACGTAGTACTTCTTATTTGTCTGAAATTCAGGAAAGCAGCTGATGTGGTGTTGTGTGAAAAATCATTAGTGAAGACATCAATTGTGTAAGAAGAGGTCTCAAATGGAAGAGACAACAGCTAGCATGGAGATAGAATATAACAGAAATGCAGGAGCTCATCATATCCATTACTGCCCTTGACACAAAATGGGGAATATGCTGATGTAATTTGTGGGCACCACACTCATTAGCAAACTAAGAAAGAAGAGTATATGATTTAAAAAGGCTTTAAAGATTGAAATAAAGGAAATCTGACTATAAGAAGAGCAATGTGAAGCACAGGAGATCTGTTAAAAGCTGAATGGAGATACAAGCAAACTGGACCAAAGAGGATGTGTTTGTGTTCTAGCTGGCCACAGCATGATGAGGAAATGACTGTGTGAAACCACTGTGAGAATGGAAAACAGCATCTTATGTGTAAGATGTCTAGCAAAGAAAGGCAGTGTCACTGTCATTATTTAGGGGATCTGCTAGACATAATCTGGAATACTGCTCAAGTCCCTGGTTACCCCCATTCAAGAACAGAGAATTCATTGTGTAAAAGGAGCAGACAAATTGTGTTCAGGGGAACAGTGAGTGCATTTTATAAGAAATTAGAAAAAAAATGGATTTCATTCTAGCAAAAAGAAAACTGAGTGAGAAAGGGATTGCTTTCTGTAAATTCATGGGGAGGGCAAACACTAGGGAAGAGCTGTTTAAACTAAAAGGCAATGTTGGCACAAGAACAAATGAGTATGAGCTGTCCATGAATAAATTTAAGATGGAAATTAGAAAAAGGTTCATAAGCATGAGAAAACTGAAGTTCTGGAACAAACTCCCAATCTGGCTAGGAGAAACACTAACTCATTTTAAGGTGGCATTTGACACATTTATATAAAAAGCTATGCAATATGGAGAGGGAACCTCAGTCAACCAAGAAATCCCTTATGTCCCACATTTCTATGTTTCTATGGTCCTGCAACTGGAAAAGGAGAGCTCTTTTTCTCCCATCTCTTACCATGGCCTCTATAATACCGGTTAAAGAACAGCAGAGCAAAAGTCTCTGACCTGCACAGAGCATGACATGGAGCTGAAAAGCTCAAGAAGTGCATCTCCAGGGTTGACAAGATATCGGTGGTTTCAGGTGTGCACAGAAGTGTTGTTGGAACAGCCTTCCCTTTGCACACAGGAGAGGAGCAGACCATTGCTGCATCTCCTATTGCTTCTTCCTTCCTTATTAGAAGTATGGTTTTGTACAAAAGGGTGGGGCTTCTCTGAAATTATGGTAGGTCCCAAGCAAATTTTTATTTATTTTTTAATTCTTCCTCAATTTAGGGACTTGTGTAAAGGTTGTGCTAGAGGCCAGAAACATAGAAAGAAATAATGGCATAGCAAATGATAACCCTCCACCCTACTACCAGTGCATTTTGTGGGTGAACGGGTTCTTCTGAGGCTGTGCCACCCTGACTAGTCAGTGTTCTTCCTAATTAACTGAGGATAAACCAAATCAATGTTAGTATTCAGAATGACTTTTACCTTTGGAAATGGATACTTCTAAAACAGAGGACTACTGCAACAGCTCATGAGTTGTAAATTGAACAATGAATATACTAAAAAAGCTATTAAATTAAAAAGAGATAAATGGAATTACAAAGCAATATTTTCTGGAAAAGTCTTTTCTGATTGTTGCTGTTATTGCCAAATCATTACAACACATAGCAAGGAAATGTGACCTACTCAAAGTGTCAGTTCAGTTACACATGTTATTTTAGATTTACCATGAATATATATCTATGCAAAAATGATTTTACACTGTAGATTTGGAAAACAGAAGAAGCAGCCCTTGCAGCAACCTCATTCTTAGCTAACAGTTTGTGTACCTATACTGCATGGAAAGCAATACAACATTTTAATTAAATTTCTTAAGGTCAGTGAAATGCCATTGTTTTGACAATCAGCTGTGATCACATAAACCTCGGGGTCCAGATGGCTGGCTGTTTAATGGCAACACTGCATTGACAAATTCACCAATTAGATAGACATTAATATTACATCCTTTCAGATTCTGAGCACAGCCTGACCTCGTCGAAGTGGGCTGGTGTCTTGCTTAATCCCTTGTGCATGCTCACAGAATGTTATCGTGCTGTTGTAGTGGGTTCATCCATCAAAACTGCCCCAGCATCTCAGCATGCTGAACATTATTGAGTTTGTAAAAACAGATGTCATAACACACTGCTGGCAGAATTGTGCTCTCTCAAGGGACGGCAGAGGAAACCACCCCCTCCACACGCATGCACGCACACACACACTGAGGGCACCAGACTATTTTGTGAATCCTCCCCTTGTGACTCTGAACCCAACAGGGAGGGGAAGACCCCTAATTTATGAGTGTTCAGGGAATAGCAGTCATCAGGAGAATGCAGAACATCTCGGTACCGATAACCAGCTTCCTCACCCATGGTTTCCTTACATGAAATCTGTTCTTATTGTTTTAGAGGCTCAGACATATCACATCGAGAATACAGAATTACAACCTCTGTTAAACAGCACTGGAGAATGTGCACTTCTCGTGCATGGAAATTGCTCTGTATGACAAGTGCATGGAAATTGCTCTGTATGACAATGAGTTCCTGGGGACAGAATGTATTTTCGCCTTTCACCGCTCTGAGGCCAGCTGTGCCTCCAGAAATGTCAGGATCCCAGGATCTGAGGGTTTGCTTGTAACAGAGGAAGGGGCAATGAGACCTGCTGATGCTCACTTCATTCAAATCTCCTTCCCTATCCCCCTTCCTTTCTCTCTCTCTCTCTCTCTCTCCCCTTTTTATTTATTTATTTTTATTTTATAATATAAAATAAAATTATATTATTTATATTAAATTTATATTATTTTATAATATAAAATAAAAATATATAAATAAAAATATATAAAATAAAAAAATATAAATATATATATGTTTAAGAGAGAGAGAAAAGTCTTTGTTTTAAATCATTTTCATTATTCTCCACCCTCTTCCACTGGACGTCAGTGGTAACAGTATATACACATATTTAAATGAGCACTCAGAGGCCATGAGGAGCAAATGGGCTGAGTGTACTTACAGCAGCATCTACAGCTTTCTGCTGTGCCCAAGACGCTTTAAACAAGAATCAGCAGTTACCCTAATGTAACTTTGTATGACAACAACTTTAATTCCTGTGCTTTTCCTGTAGAACAATCCCTTCCTGCTTCCCACATGAAAGCAAATGATCTGCCAGACTTTGCAAGTTACATATATTGTGTGTGGGTGACAACTTCAGAAAATGGGAATGCCCATTGTGGTTACATGACATATTCTTCATATTTACAATAAGAAAGTGTTGCAGAATGTGTATTTCCACCTCCTCCACTGTACTGCGGTTATTCTTTAAAATCTTCCCTTTGAGAATGCTCTAGTCTGTCGTATCTTCTGCAATTAAAGTGAAGGATACCACTGGATTTGGCAGTTTCTCAGAACTAACTTTCTCTAGTTTATCGGAACATGACATAAAGAGGCCCGGCATTTGCATTTTTTTAATAACTTTGAATTGTCACGAAGACATCCTCTCAGGAGTGCTAGTCTTAATGATGTCCTAAAATGCTCAGTCTATTAAATGACCAGGGCATCCAGAGAAAGAGTAGTCCATTGATACTTCAAACATAGCAAACAAACATACCACATTTGTGATGGAAATTTGCATCCCATGGATATACAATCCGTAAGAACACCAATTCTCTGAACAGGGTTTATCTACCAGATATATTTTCAGCCTTTCTTGCTCTTATTCAGCCAAGACTCTCCTGAACTGTTTTCTGTGGTCAAAACTATTTTCTGCTAGATTGGCTTGAGTCAATGGCAGTGGGAAGAAACATATTTTTCATTGAAAAAATGAGGGAGATTTTCAGAAAAGGCTCCTCAACCATTATTCTGAAACTGTGGCTTTACATTCTGTTGGTATCCCAAGAGCAAATACAGATATTAAATACCACTTTCACAAAAGTGGAATTTTCCATACAGAAAAGTAGAACTTCACTAATCTAGATGTGAATTTAAATTCAAAGTAAATGTTGAGTTATTTTTAATACCCAGGGATGTAGTCATGGCACCAAGCCTGTTGGAGTTTAAGAAGCATTTGGACTATGCTCTTAGTCAGATGGCCTGAATTTTTGGGTAGACCTGTGTGGAGCCAGGAGCTGAACACAATGATCCTTGTGGGTCCCTTGCAACTTGTTATATTCTATGATTCTATGAATTTAGATTAGTATTTATGTATCTTTGGTAAGTATGTACTTATGTATCTGTGCTTATTGATCTAAAACAGAGAAAATCAAGTAACTCTTGAAATAAGTTGTTTTGATGATAAATTTATGGTCTCATTGCCTGCAGTAGTAAAAGGCCACTTTCTTGACTGCAAATCTTGAAAATCTTGTAATTATTTCTCTGATAATTTGTACTAGGAGTGTGCTGTTCACTTAGCTTCTTGTGATTTAATTGAGCACTCAGAGGCCATGAGGAGCAAATGGGCTGAGTGCACAATCTGAGAACAACTTCAATTTTCAGAAAGTATTCAGCAATGACTTTCACAAAGCACTGACTCATATCTGGATTTCCAAAAAAATAGGTGCTTAATTCCCTTCAAAATTAATGGCATTTGTGTGATGCATTTTTAGAAACTCTTATATAGTCCAGAATCTGCTTTTTTTATTTTTATTTTTTCTATTTTTTCCCCAATATTACAGAAGACTGATACACTTAAACATATTGTATTGTATAGCTTTAATCTGATAAAGCAGACTTAACTTAACTTAAACATTTTGTATAGTATAGCACAATGTCTCCACAAAGTAAGGCTAAGAACTCGATTGTAACTTGGAGCAAAAGTAGTGGAATGGCTTCAGTCTATATTGCAGCAAAAAGGTGCTATTTAACATGATAGCATTGTTTAATGATAGATAGCAATAGATCCCAGAACAGTATTGTATTTCAAAAAGAATTCAAAATCTAAAAGCTAGTCCTGTGAATTTTTAATATGTATAGAAAATCCAAAGGGAATTATGAGTGATTTATAACTTTGTGTTACTCTAATTTTTAAGGCTTCTGAGAATTATATAACATTATAATGTTTCATTTTATTCTGTACACATAGCAAGCTTAATCCTGGGTGGGGTCATAAGTACAATAAGAGAAATACTTGTAGTAGAGGAGATGCAGTTTTGATTTTTAAATTACTTATGAGTTCAGGCTTACAAAGAATTTGCAGCCAAACCCAAAACAAAACAAAAGAAAAAGAATGCAGAAAATCTTAGTTTCTTCTGCAAATAGAAAGAACAAAATTCTCACTGTTTTAGCTCCACACTCAAGTACCATCTTTTGAGGAAAAAAAAAAAAAAAAAAAAAAGTTGATCTCTTAAGAACAATTACTACCATTCAGCTACTGTCATAGACAAGAGCAAGATACCTGGGTGTCCGGCTGAACATTTTTAGTGATGGAGTCAGTGGTGAACTCAAATGTACAGACAATTTTCCACCATGCTCTTACAGTTTAATAGGAACAAATTAATACCTTGTCCTAGATAAAGTACTTGTAAATAAAGTATTTATTGACCTCTTAGGCAATGAATCCTGATGCCATGTAAAACCAGAACTTCTCTGAGCCAAGCTGTGAGGGATCGGTCACAACATCATCCTTTCATTAATCAGAGCAGCCTGACATATGGTCTTAGCTCTCTCTCCTTTTTCAGGTTTGGACATCCAGCTTCAAAGTCCAGCTCCCTCAGAGTGTGAGCACAGACTGCAGCAATGTCATAACTAAATAGGCTTAAAAAGCTCCGTCCAAGGCCTTGAGACTCTCAGACACACTTATCCCTTTTCAAATCATTACTTATATGGCCAACAATGTTGTATCATTGGTGTTTTGCTTTCATTTTTTAAGACATAGAACTCAAACTCATGAGTCCTATTTCCAAAACTCATATCTTACTATGTTAGAAATAGCCTGTTTGGAAAGAAGCAGCCAAAGGATATTCTAATATGAGTGAGGGGCATAAAAACAGAAATACTTATTCAATGTAGGATAACTCAGGATAAGTAAACAGGCAAGAACCACCTAATTTCAAGTCTGACAGTTCTTCTCTTCTGTAGCTGCTGCATCTCTGTAGCAAAGAGGAAGAGGAGAGAAAGAAGCAGATAGCATGATCAGAACAAAAAAAGGAGATAATCACCCACTGGTCAGTGAAACCATGAAACTCACTGTCACAAATATGCTTTGCAGACCAAAATTGTACAAAATCTGAAAGATGTTTGTCAAATGAATGAAAGAAAAATGCATCAGTGACTGTAAAAACACAAATTAAAATCCTTGTTTGCTGAAACACAGATTAGTGGAAAATGAAATAATACCTTGGGGAAAACATCAGTATGTGCTTATCTTGATCTTATAAGTCTTTATAAGTTGTGTGTTACCAGAAGTTTGGAGAGGATAAATACTGGAAGGAGCATTGGTATGACCCCATGTGGTGCCTTTCATATTCTTAAAAGGACTCTGTGTACCTCATGAAGGAAATACAGAGTTTGGGGTACATACAAGAGGAACAGAACAAGAATAAATCAGTTCACTTTGCTCTCACTCTGAAAAATTCACCCTTTCCAGAGGTCTCATATCTCTAATCCTGTCCATACAAAAGCTCAGATTGTGTCACTGAATCCATCCTCTTTTGTTGCCTCTGGGTCACTGTTTCAGCTGTGAAGTGAGTTACAGACTAGAAAAAGCTTTTTATCGCTTAAGGAGGTGAAACCTTGAAACAGGTTCCCTGCAGAAGATGCCAAACCTCCCGCCTTGGGAATTTTTAAACCAGGTCAGAAAAATTTCTCGCAGGAGGAACTCAGCACATTTTGTCCTGGAACAGAGGCACTGAGTGGCATCCTCCATTTCACTATGTTTGCTTTGCCCCAGAGTCCCTGCTTCTTTTTAAGTTCACAATTTTTAGGATATCCCTGCCCCCTCTCATTTTTTTGTACTCATCCCTGCTGGTAAGGTTGAATGAGGCTGAAGACTGATGTAATCCATAGCTTGCATCCTGTCCCATTTTATACTTATGCAGTTTACGGGGAATACTGTTCACTGTATCCTGCTGTTACATTTCAACACATTATTGTCCTCTTACTTCATGTATAATTACTTGATAGAAGACAATGAATTCAGTTAGATTTAGTTATAATTCCTTGGAGTTTCAGAGATGAATTTTGCCAAGGGTAAGTAAAGATGCATCACATTACACTCTGGTCCATTCATCTTATCATGAATACTACCTGCTTTTGGGGGGTCCTTTGCATCATAGGTACCCCACTAGGAGAGAGTTCTGCCCTCAGCAATCGCACAAACCAGCAGTTGGTAATTTCTCTGTCTGCTGTCAGACAGGGAGTTTCGGTCCCCTTAAAGAAGAGCTGCAAGTGCTAAATCATTTTTGTTACTAGAAGAGAAGTGTTTGCTGGAGTTTATAGCTGAAGTCTGAAAACAAACAGATTTATACCCATGATATGGGGGCTATGCAAACTTCTGCAAACGAAGGACCATGTTTTCAGTTACACAACTAAGAGCAAGCAAGTAAATAAATAATGCCCTACCACCTAACAGCCCCCATAAAGGTCAAGCTGTTCTTGGCTGTTCTCTCTTACTCTGCAAGGGGAGACTATTGCTATTTCAAGGTGTGATGATATTCTTCTTGGAAAACATCCTGTCTCCCTGGGAAACAAGTTCAGATGTAGTCCTTGGCACTGCTGATGCAAATACCTCACAGCTATCAAAGATACTCTCTCAAAATACCTTTTTCACCTGTGTATAAGGTACTTTCACCCCGTTAGGTCCCTTAGGAACCCCCCATAAGAGTATTTATTTCATTTCCAAAAAATCATCCATAATAAATATGTTTCCTTTATATTTGTTTCTACAGATAAGCTTAAGTCCCTTCAATAGACTCTTAAAACTTTTATTCTTTTGTTTGTTTCTTTCCTCCTTTATGGACAACACTTTCTGTGCATTTCAGTAGTGTTGCTTGCATATATTTTTTTAAAGTATCAGAAAAATGCCAAAGTTTATAGTAAAACAACTAAAATATTAATATCTTGTAACTTAAGTAATCAACACTTAGTGTTGTTCTGCTGTGTGAAGTTCCTCTTGTGTGTTGAAGTTCCTCCGTGTGAAGAGGTGCCTCATTTGTTTAGTGGGTTAGGATTAACATTGAACACTATGGTGTCATATACTTCAGTCTTCTCTGCATGGCTCTAAAAGAAAATCATGCTTCATTAAAAGAAAATCATCTTATTGCATGATTATATCAAGCTTCATTTGACATGGTTTAAGGCTTCTTAGTCTTGCTGGTTTTGCACTAATTACTTTATAAAGCTGTTCTAAAATCTCAGTCTGATTTTGAGAAACCTTACTGTCATACTCAGGTAATTTGTATTACTTATGCAAACAGTTCCTATCCTTTCTATTCATCATCCTAATACACTGTGGTTTGCAGTCATGTTCTTTTTTAATCTTTTATTTTATAAGCAAAGTTTCTGTATCTGAAGGCAGATTCTCTTCCCTTTGTCCATGGCTGTAACCCTTTATTCACATTTTCCATTCTGAGTTCATATTTCCTGAGCCGAATATTGACTTCCCTCTGGAAAATCAGGTATTGGTCACAAAAAATTTGAAATATTTTCCTAAAACAAACAAACAAAACAAAACAAAAAACCATGACAAAACACATATTTTTCTTGCGGTGAATATTATGATTTTCTGTGTCACTCAATGTTTACTGATTCAAAAAAATAACCTCCTAATTATTTTATAGACTATCAGGCAAAATCAAAGAGGATTCCATTTTGATAATCAAGTGAAATAGCAGCCAGGAAAAGAATGGATCTTGTCCACCCAGATTACAGAAAGCTGTTGTCTCATAGGTTTTTAAACTAAACAAGATTTGCTATGATTGTGTATATAGGGACTGAATATAGAAAGTATGGCTTTCCCTGGCATTGCCTGTGAAAAAAATTATTTGCCTGCCTTCTGCAGATTACTATCAGATGTAATGTACAGACCTAGAGTGCCAGCTGATTTACTGTCTTCACAGGAATGCTCCTGGAGGACTACAGTGGAATACACGGAGGACTACACCAAGGAATATGGATTGAATGCATATGCAATTGTGCTGAGTTTGCAAAGAGCATTCTATTGTATGGACTGTTTTTCATATTGATTGCAGGTGCCTTGTATCCACAGACTTTTAAGGGTACTTTCTTACAAGAAGTAGAACAGATAGAAACTGGAAGAACAACAAATACTTCCTATTTCCGTCCTAGTTACAGAAATCCTTCTGAAAGTGAGAAACAGAAATTACTCTCCTGCAACCAGCCCTTACAGTAATGTGCGATTCAGTCAAATACAGATTAAGTTCTACTTTAGTTATGTAGTGGTCCTCTCTACAGAGTCAGAATTCATCAATACTGACCGTAATGCAGAGTGTTAGCACTGTGCTAGTAACAGAGAAGAGGTTAATGATAGTTTAGAAAACAAATGGCACATTGTGACTCCGGACAATTTTCCCTCACCTAACCTTTTTGTAACACAAAAGTCTCTAATCAAAGCTTGTCCTCAGCTCTCTGTTACTAGTGGAAATGAGCACCTTAAAAAAACAGCTTATGATGTGAATATCAAGTTAAAGACGTAAAGTAGAGAAAATAATATATTCTGGTTTGCTGTAACACTGTTGCTCTTATTCCATTAACTAGCCAAGAAGCCCAAATGACTCTCTTGAAAAAAGCATAATAAAACCTCTGTAGCAGATAAGAATGATTATCTATCAAGCCCATTGTTTTTTCTTTTCTAAATAAGGAGAATAATGACAGATCAAACATACAATTACCTCCTCTACTAAGGAGATAAGAATGCGGTGAAACACATCAGTAAAATAGAGTAAACAAATCCTTTAATTTTTCAAGTGTAAAATGACAATGGAGAATTTTATGAGTAGTAGGGTCTTCAGTCTCCACCAAACTCAGGCACATACTGAAAGGCAAAAGAACAGGGAATTCCTACAAAATACCTATTTAGAACACAAATGCAATCTCAAAAAAATAAATAAAAAAGAAAAATGAAAGAAAGAAAGAAAAAAAAGACCATCTCTCCATCTTATTTCTGGAGTGAATAGTAGATTTATATGTCATACTTACCAGAAATTACTCTTGCCCAGTTTATGAATTTCTGGAGAAATAAATTTCTGTTACCTGGTAGTGCTCATTTCTGTGTCTTATGACCCTTCTGGCTAGCAGCTTTTCCCAATGCATGACATACACCCATTCTGCTAAGAAGAAAAGCCAATTTTGTCACGTTTTAACTCCATTGGGCATGGAGAGGTAGAGCTCACCCATCTAGCAACTTTTTTTACATCCTGAAAGATCATTTTGTTTCCCATCAGCCTTCCCTTTTCTGTTTGAAGAAATCCCCTATCTTGGAACTTTTTCTCACAGGCTGTGTACAATAGGTCACAGAAAGCCCATTGCTCAACTCCAGTTTATGGTACTCTCCTCCAGCTGATGTGACAGGCTAGCCCTAGATTCTTCCTGATTAGGCATCAGTACTACAGGGGCAGAAGAGTTAATTTAATTCTTTGTTGTGACTGGAATTTGTTCTGTGACTTTGAAGTTTTGCAGGTGGTTGTGGTTACTCTGAAGTAGTGTCACAAGGAGTAGATAAAGTCTATGAACAAGAAAGCTGGTTCTTGCCTCATGTATGTTCTCAGACTCTGACTGCCTTGGGGACAACAGTGGTGTTTCTCATTTAGAACAGCTATGTGGATTAACCCAAAGGAGTTATAAGTAATCCAGCTGTTCATCCCTCAGGATGTTGTTTCAGTGCCAAGAAGTCTGTTTGGAGGACTTTCTGAAAAAGAAGTTACACATTTCGGTTTAATAGTCCTTCAAAGATTTTTCTTCTATGATTTTCTATAGTTGCTATTTGATGAACATGGACCTCCAGCATGACTGGTAACAATGAGTTCAATAACATTACAGCATGATATGCTGATAAACATCTCTTTTTGTCTTGAAGATAACTTGTATTTCCTTCATCCCATTCCAGATCTATCACTTTCTGTGGTTTTAAGGTGTTATGGGACATGGTAAGCATCCATTCTGTCCTCATTTCAGAGGCAGGAGACCTTTTCTCCATTAACACTAGTGACAGGACCCGCGGGAACGGGGTTAAGCTGAGGCAGGGGAAATTTAGGCTGGACGTCAGGAGGGGGTTCTTCACAGAGAGGGTGGTTGCACACTGGAACAGGCTCCCCAGGGAAGTGGTCACTGCACCGAGCCTGTCTGAATTTAAGAAGAGATTGGACTGTGAACTTAGGCACATGGTCTGAACTTTTGGGTAAACCTGTGCGGTGTCAAGAGTTGGACTTGATGATCCTTAAGGGTCCCTTCTAACTCAGGATATTCTATGATTCTATGATTCTATGTAATGTAATTTCATAGGTATCTATCATACCCTTTATATCATGCTTGAAGAATCACTGTCTGTTTAATCTTGTGCTTAAACTATTCTGATATTTATTATTATTTTTTTTTTTCACCATTCTCGTGGCCATTCTCTGTACCATTCGTGGTTGTATGTAACTTACTTTGAGGCTATAACTCTCAAAGTTATGACTCTAGCCTGGAACACAGCCAGAAAAAAATGAAAGCCTGCTGACGAGACTATTTCTGTACTTTACCTGCTGATTATTTTATAGAAAATACATTACTGAATCATGTACTGAGATTTGAGTGGTCAGAATTGCATCTGCATGTTACATGGATAAAGGCAAGGGAAGAGATGGTTAGTATACAAATGTAATAGAAGAAATGTTTGAAATAACTGTTTGCTTGCCTTGCTTGTATTATAGCAGGAAAGTTTCATAAGGGGAAATTGTTGGGAAGATTAGGCTTGCATAATGAAGATAAATCCTTAGCTCCATTTGGGAATCTTACTAAGATCCATATTGATATAAAATTAAGCATGTCTGTCTTT
The DNA here is from genome assembly GCF_964211825.1 of Aythya ferina. Lineage (NCBI taxonomy): Eukaryota > Metazoa > Chordata > Aves > Anseriformes > Anatidae > Aythya > Aythya ferina. The sequence goes on from NC_140297.1 coordinate 110,356,603, forward strand.
GCCAGCTAATTCTTCCCCAACAACTCCAGAAATTAAAACCTCTAAATATATAAATTTCAGAAGGTTCCTAATCTTCTAAATACTTCACAAGAACCATTACAGAACAAGATATGTTATACATCATCTTTATGATATGATCCATGAAGATTTGAGAAGTAAATTGAAAGGAAACACTTATAATTCATTTTCTTTGACTGTGGCAGAACCTTGGCTCTGTATTTGAAATAAACATGATGCAACTCCTAAAAGCATTATTAGCAATGATGCTGTTAATTTTAGAAAGAATAATACTGGATTAAATGACTTGTAAAGAAAATGACACAAGAAAATTTAGTTTTATTAACCCTCTTTTTTTTTTTTTTTTTTTTTATATTGATATTACCTGATATGCCTACAACATCCTCTCTTTGACAGAATATTTTTCAGTATATCAATAAAATCACCTTGTGCTTACCATAAACCTTCCTATCCAGGGCAGAACAATAAGCAAGTCCCCAAAAAGTAGTAATCTCCTGGCAGATTCCTGAGTGTAATTTGCATACAATTAGCACCAACAGAATCTTTAAAGTTGGCATTTGAACATGTTTGGTCTATATAAAGTGATTAATTGATATAAATGTATAACAGACATTTAGGACAGGACACTGGAGGAAGCTGTGAAATAGAAGGAACAACATGTACTGTCAAGAAAATCAAACGTCGAATGAAGAACACAAGGTCTTTTCCCCATTTTGAAGAATGACAGGCTGTAAGTATAAAGGCCAGAGGGTTACAGCCACAATAATGAAATAGCTAAACTGAAGGAAATATTTCACAAGGTTTCAGGAAAAATAATTAATATCTCAATAGAAATAATGTACAACAACACAAGGTGGGACTTTTCATGCTGACTGGGGCACCAGGAGAGAGAAATGATGACAGCACTGTGACATGGTGCCATACATGAGTTCAGAGGGGATGGTGAGCATGGAACATGGAGGAGAAGGTTTGGCACAGACAGGTCCCTCAGTCATCTGTGTTTGGACAGAGACAATTAGGCCTCCCTCCACCTTTCCCTCCCCTCACCCAGGCTCTGGGGAAGGCAAAAAACAGCTTGTCTTTTAGGTAGATTGATTAAAGACAAGAGACAGTGTTCAGTGCTGTTGTTCCCCACAGCTTCATTGTCTTGTTGTCATTTGAAAAGAAACGCATGTTTTCATGTTGCTTTTTTGTTAATTAGAAATTACAAGTTTGAATTTTTCTCTGTATTTCAATCTGATGGGATTTTGTTTCACTGTTTACAGCAAGGCCTTCTTGTTTAGTGGGATTTGGGGAGAGGAAGCGAGATGAAGATGACCAATATTTATATCAGGAATGGAGTATTGCTTAGCTTAATTTTTAATGTGCTTATTACTGTTCAGTGTAGAGCAGCTGCTGGATTTCTATTTTCATAGAATCATAGAATGGTTGGGATGGGATTTTTTTTTTCTTTCTTCTTTTCTTTAATTTTATTTGATTGCATTTGAAAGGTATTTGAAGTTAGAATAGGTTTTGCATGGTTAGAAATCTTGAAAACATCATAATAATTCAGGCCAGAACTAAATAGTAATTATAATTAGAATTTCATTAATCACTGAAAAAGAATAAACCAATCTTTAATTTATTTATGTAGACTTTATACTGAATAATGTGAACATGTGAGCTGATATGGTCTATATCTATTAATTTACAGGGTCCGTGGTGGAGAAAGATAGGTCACAAGTGTAGATTTACTAATTTCAGTAGGTTTCTATGACATTACAATATTCAAAGAAAATAAATTGTAACAAAAAAAAACATAACATTAGACCCTTCTTTCCTGTTTTTATAGATATTTTTTACTACCAGATTTATGCATATTTCAGATTCCTACAAAAAAACTGGGGTTTAACTTATAAATTAGATTTGCTCATCTAAATATTATATATTGACTGTATAGCAGTCAGTGATATTTGCATTTCCAGATGGCACTGGCACTCTGCTCCCCTCTCCATGCCATTTCTCTCTTTCAGCTATACCAGTTCACACATCCTTGTACATATCAATGTACATGCAATGAAGGAGCACATATATATGTGCTGATATTTGAAGCATAAAGGAAAAAGCTTATAGGTAATGCAGGTAAAAAAGAGAAAAGACAGCAAAGATTAAAAAAGCAAACAAACAGGCAGAATGAGTCATAGAAGAGAGGAAAACATCTGAATGGCCACAAGAGGAGTAAACCTGTCTTGCGAACACTGGAAATCTGCTGTTGAGAAAAGTCAAAGTGGAGCAGATGTGGGTGTAGATGTGCTGTACCACATACCTGTTCAGGTGCAAAGGAGGGGAAGTGAAGAAACAAAAAGCCTCTGAGTTGAGCCTATTTGTTCCAGTCTGTCTTCTTAAGACTCTGTAAGAAATCCTTTTGTCACAGACCATCCTTTTTGAAGCCTGGCTCATATTTTTATCATTTCTGTAGATGAGATGTCTAATAATAAATCCTGATTTATAAGACAATAACTGAGGAGAAAATTAAGCCAGGTAAAAAAGGCTTAAAAGATTTTCTTTTCTGGCACCATAATCTGGCAATATACAAAGGTATTCCCAGTAGGCAATAACAGATGGAATTATAGTTTATGGAACAACACATTTTTTCTTTTCTTCTTAGTGTGTTTAAAGAATTTAACTTAAGACAGAGGAGATATATAGGTAATAATGACAGAGATAAAACTAGGAATTATGTGTCATTGTATCAGCTTACCTCGGATTTGTGAGGAGTAGTGCTCATCCATGAACTTCCAACTAGGCTCCTCTCTAGCATGATCATAAGCAAAAACCCTGAGGGGCTTTGGAAAGGTAATGCTCGTGTCTCCTATTCCCTGCAGCCTTCACATAGCTCATTGTTCAGTTTCCCTAAATATGAAACAATACTGATGCAAACATACTGAACTTCATTTGTCTTTTTGTACTTCATTGTCATTATTCCAGATAACATTTTCTTGATGGTGATCAAGGTCAGCAAAAGGGTTGAGTCTCTCCCTCAGTAATGAGGGCATCATTCTCTGGACAAAACCCTCACAAATTCCTTATGCTTGGTGGCTGCTTCTCCCCAGGATGCTCTCTTCAGAGGATTGATCTGCAAGGATTTGATGGAACTGGTGGAGCTCTATTGTCTACAGGTATAAGAAAACTTGTGAATTTGAAATCATTTGTACCTAATTTTGAGTCTGGTAAAGATACCAAAAAACACCTCCCAGTATTGGGAGGAAATTAATTTTTCTAACATTGAAAATAGCACATATTTTCTACATGTAAATAACAATAATAAACATTGCATAGAGATGGTAATTGCAAAAGATTTCAATATGAATTGTCTTCAAATAGGTTATTAGAGAGAGAGAGTGAAATAACTGATAACTAGAAGATATTATGTTTCATAGCAAGATACCAGTCTGAAATCCTTTGACCTGAAGTTTTATTGGGGGTTTGTTACAGCTGACAATTCATTGAAGGAAAAAAAAGTTTGGTAGAAGTTTTTGACAGAAGTTTGTTTTAAAAAAAAAATAAAAAAATCTGTAGTAAAAAAAAATAAAAATAATTCCAAACCAATAAAATTCACTAACCACAGCTGTTAATGAACAGAAAGAGTAGAAAAAACTTTGATGATCATTTCAGTGACTTCTGGTACTGCATTTGCTTTAAATATTCATGTTTTTTAAGTGAAAAAATAATAATATTGAAATCTGCTAGAGAAAAAGAAAAACTATTTCCATATCTTAGTCTTACTCTTTGCTTAACTGGATTCCCCAAAGAGTGTCCATATCAGGAAAAGGGACAGTCTGATTAGTAAGTCTATTAACCCAAGTTGCCTACAAAGCAAAAATATATCCTAAACATTTATAAAATGTCTTTTCTCCTCAGAATAGTATGAATTCACTCTTTTTTAACTAAGGAGGCCAGTTGAAGGCAGCCAACTGAAGGGAGCTAACTGAATTATGAATTACATGGCCAAATGTTACTTCAAGGGGCTAGTCCTAATTTAATGTTTCATAAGACCTACTGAATACTTCATTTATTTTTTTCTTATTTTTAAGTGAGTATTATACTTTAGTTTAATAAAATAAATTTCTTGCAACAGTAGCACGTATAGAACACAATTACCTTCATGCCAGTGAAACAAGCTTTTTCATGCAAGTAAGATGAAGATATTGACCATTTACTTATAATGAAGTCCAATGCATCACCATGAATCACTTTCAATACATTTAATATATCTTGTGGTAAGACATACAGAAGGTAAAATTATACTAGTTAATTGTTTTCCCAGAAGTATTTCACAAAAGGCAGTCAGAAACAGTATGAAGTGTTAAAGAACATTTCTTGCACTAAGGCACAGTAAATGTTATTTCACAATTCTGTTGTGTCTATTCTTTAGGATGTTCCTTGCTAACTTTTCCTAACCTTTCTGAAAATTAATGTATGTTACCTTTGATATATATTTTTACATTAAAACCTATAGTTTGTCTTTTTGAACTTTAAATTTGAAAAGACCACCATCTATCCAAATTTATTTTCAAAATAAACATTTAAACTCGAGTAATTCAACAGTTAATGTAATATGCATCTCAAAAGAATAATTTAATTTATCTTACTTCTCCATTATAAACCAATACCTACAACAAATTCTATTGCCAATTCTCTTTTGATATCAATATTTTGTCCACACAATATCTGTGCAAAGAAAAGAAAAGGAAATATGGAATCAACATAAAAGTTAGGCTAAAAAGTTATCAAAAATGTATTGTTTGAAATTTCTAGCATGACTGCTGCTTTGTGTTTGTTTTGTGTGTGTCTGTATGTGTGAAAAATTATGATGGGAATCAGTGTAAGCTGTCTAGGGAAATGAAGTGCAGTAAAAGGCTCTGGTGAGCACTGGTGAACACAGGTGAGCACAAAAGCGTTTGAACCATAATTTCCAGGAGATACTATTGATAGATGTCTTATGAAATTTTAATTTTGAGACACACCACAAAACAGTTCCATGAAATATTTTACAGACGTGGAGGCAGAAAGTAGAACAAGTGAACCCGATAAAACGCTACTGTTTTCCATTGAAAAGCTTTTCAGATGAAGGAATTCCAAGGTTTAATGATACCAAAAGTGGGATCTTAATGAATTATATAGACAGCCACATACCATAAATAGACACCAAGGAACACAGAATAGATAAAGGCTTCCTAAGCATCCCTGCTGTGTGAAAACTTCTCCTCTATGTCTTCTTTCTGCTATGTCCACCATGTCCTCTCTTCTATATGTTCATCTCTACTTCAGCCATCTTAGATTTACTTGCTTTCAGAAGCTAGGTCCTCTCAATACATATATATTAAGGTCAGTCATCTTCATGTTGTCCTCAGAAGGATGGCAGCAGATTTATTGATGAAAATGTCCACTTTATGTCAGGATGTAAACCCAGATAGACAGACTTATACATAGGCTAGGTGTTTGCAAGTGGCGCCTAAGTCCAAAATGCTGATTCTTGAACTTCCTTCTGAATCTCAACCTAGCCTAGCCAGGGTCATGCCCTGGGTCATATCCCCTACCAGGCATAATGATTAAATTCTTTTTAGGATCTGTTGTTGGGTGTTATAGAGGGTTCCCTGGGCTCGTGAGTCCCCTCTCATGAAGCATTGCAATACAGTGGTGGAACGTTCCTTTTATCACACTGCACTGGGGTATAAGGCACCACAAGGGACTATGTTCACACTGTGCATCAAGCCCATGTCAGTACTGTGCAGGTTTTCCTCTGTTAGTTCCTTCCATAGGTAACATAGCAAAACCCTCCTATGTTAGCAGGCCAGAGAGGTATTGAAGTTGCCTGCAGCTCAGTTATGGGACTGTCATGGCATATGTTGAGAGGACAACTATGTCCAGTCACAAAGTTATCTGCAGTGCATCCACACTATTGGCACATTTTCCCTAAAACAATAAAGACATAAAAACGCTCGTTTTATTGCAGCAATGGATACAACACACTAGGAGGAATCATGTTATGAAGAGAACCTCTTTGTTGGTCACTGCCTGTGGAGCACATTCTATATGGAAAGGGAATAAAAGTCATATCAGGAAGAAAACCGCATACTTTGGGCTTCTGTGTTGAAATGCAATATAGTTTTAAAAATTGCCACACTGATGGGGAGTTGTTTGTTATAGGCACAAGTAAAAGGAGTACGGGGAAGAAAACAGAGCAGGTTTTTTAAAGGACTGCTCATTTAGCTGGAACCAGGTAACTGAAATTCATAAAACAAAACACAATAAAGCCAGAAATTTGAAAAGACTCCACTGTACAGGTAACTGTAGAATAGTATTTTAGAGATGTTATGCATATTTATAAACAGAATTTTGCTTGACATACTGGGCCTAATTTAGGGCTATATTTAATAGTTTAAATGTACAACAGGTGTTTTTTAATTGCAGATGTTATCATAGACTTAGGTTCAGTGTCATATACTGGTTCTAAATAAGCTACCACAAATGTTGGGGTTTGAATGCTACTCTTGAAAAATAATACGTTTCTATATTATAGTGATAAGGAGGGTTAAATTAATGCTGGATTATGCTATAGCACAGATTACTGTTTAGATCTTGCATTTATGTTTTTCCTTTATAGATTTTTTCACATTATTACCACTAGAGCTTGCTACAGTGCAACCAGATAGACTTTAATATATTTATTTCACATCACCGAGTGATATAGATATCAATTTTCCAATTTTGCACTTCGTAATCTCTAAATAAAAAAATAAAAATAAAAAAAATAATATGCAGGGAAGTTAAATTTCAAAGTGGCCATCAGATAATTATATAGGGCAGCTGTTGGGGGTTTATCTATGTTTGCTTTGGGAATCCTATTAGTCAAGACTTATTATACAAGCTGAGAGAGACTTAGATAGAACTTTATTCCTTCATCTTACGTCTTTCTGTTGAAATCCAGTTACTTAATGAAATAAGGTATTTTTGGCTGGGCTTTAACTTTAAAAAGAACAGGGACAAAGTTTCAACAGTGTCAGAATAAATCATTTTTGATTTTTTCATGAAAGATTTATGGTTATTGTTTTACAAGACTGTTTTCATTTTAAAATCCTGTTTCATTTTATAACAATTTTAAATTTCAAAGTTGAACACTGAAATAAAATTATTGTAATGACTAGAAAAACGTATCCTTTTTCTGTCCTGCCTCTTCCAGACTTTTTTTCAGATCTAATTTTGAAAACTTCAGTTTCCTTTCCATCTGGAATTAAGCCATATTTCCAAATCTATTAATTATTGGCAAATTGAAGTCTTCTATCTTTCACGCAGCTCCTCTTGTGATAAAATTTGTGAAGTCATCTAATGACAGCTAGTCAAAATAAAAGAGATTATTTTCTCATCAACACTGAATATTTGCTTTCTGAATCTGAATGCAATGGCTTATGAAGTCACACATCAAGTATGTCATTACCTCCACCACTTCAGTTTAGAAAGAAAAATACCTGTGAAATCAAAGAAATAAAGAAAAAGATTATGATTATAACAGTCTCCCTCTGTGATTTTTTATTCTTCCTTTTTTTTTTTTTTTTTTTTTTTTTTTTTTTTTTTTTTGAGAACTCCAACTTCTATTGATTTGTTCACCCTTGTTTTCAGTGGTTGAAACTATGGATCATTTGGTCAGATGGTTACTTCAGATCCTAATACAGCTTAATGACTAAAGCCAATGTAGTTCTCTCTTACTTTCATCCCAAATAGGAGTGAAAGCACACATAGCATACCTCCTTTCCAGCAGATTTTGAAGTAATATTATGTGTAAAAGGAAAATTTTGAAAATAACACTTTGAAAATTAAAAAAAAGGTGAAAAATATGGAAATAATAGTGGAACAGGGGGATATTCTTTCTTCAATGAACAAACTTGAACTGTTAGGAAACTGACTTTAAGAACCAAAATCAGGAGAAAATATAATTACAAAGCTACACACAGAAAGGACAACCCTGCCCAGAGATGTTAAGAAGTAGCTGGAGGACCTACTAAAAGAGATTTATTTTTTATTTTTTTTTTTCCCCTCACATATGTGCTCTTCCAAGCCTCTGTTTCACTATTCAATTCAGCATGACACATGGACTAAATGTTTTCTTTCATTTTTTTAATCACAGTTATGCCATGCCTGCTGTTTATACTGGTATGGCTTCCTAGTGCTTTTGTGGTGCTCTGTAGTCAGTATGAACTACCTTCATGCAGGAATCATGGTAGCAGGGTTTTCTTTAAGCAGCCCAAAATTAAATTGGTCTTCATTGCATGTTCTTTCACAAATTCTTCCATTCATTGTTATATCTGACCTCTGTTTTTTCAGTACTAATGTTTTCTAAATATCTCCCTACCTCTGAAATGTTACACATCAAAGGAAATTTTTCTTAGATTCTAGTCTGGGATGACTTCATATTTTTCACTTAAAAGCTTCTACTTTAAGCAGATGTATCCATTTTACTCCTTTAATATTATTGTTTCAGTCCTTCTATGTTATTTTTTACAGTTTCTCTTTCTTTCCTAGTCATTGACCTTTAGGCAGTATTGACTTAAGGTTCTAGTAAGTTCATCTCTTTTTTCTTCCAATGCTTAGTTGAGAAGATAAAGTAGAATGGATCACCCAGCCCACAGGGTACTTCACAGAGAACCCAGGTCAGTACATGACAGTCTTCTATTATTTTGTGAATTTACCTGTAATATTTATGCTTTTGTTTTACTAGGAATATAATGAACCTCACAGGATGTTAGTTGGAAAGATGCATCATTTGATCAGAAAAGGAATGAAAATATTTACTTCCCAAATCTATATTCATGTTGGATAGCCTAATATTTAGGCTTGGATTTCCTTTCTTACTCTAAATGTTGCCTTCATATATATCCTAAAGCACTCTAAAAAGTGTGAAGTTAGATGTATACATTAGCAATGTGATAATATTTTAACACTTATAAGAGCCAAAATGACACAATTTTACTTTTTTCTTTTTTTTTTTTTTTTTCCCCCAGCAAGATTCCATATCACTTGCTCTGTGTGCTACTTGTGATCTTCTGAGGATGTACAGAAAAAGAGACACCAATGAGAGTTGTTGATGAATATATTTAGCATCATTTAAAAATAACATTGTCCTTTTCATCTCCTTATTTATATGAATTACAGGCTTATGAAAGGAAATAGGGCTAGAAAAACAGGATATATGGATGAAAGTATCACTTTCCTGATTCAGACAAGATGATGGCAATACTATGCTATATCTAGAAGACTTCTTCACTTAGCTCATATAAAATAGCCCACAGTCCTCAGGAATATGTCATCCTAACTCTGCACATGCAAGGCAGAACACAGGCAGAACTAAACGTTTTTGATTTTTTTCTTTTTTTTTTTTTTTCTACCATAAAAAGAATTTTTTTTTCATGTTTTTTTTTTTTTTTTTTTTTTTTTTCCTACCATGTGTAGGATATGATACGACAGCATGATAGCAGATGAATTGAAGTTCAGATGGATGATCTTTACAATCCACAGACCCATTTTTAATCATTCCTTTGGAAAGAAAAGGTCATTTATATTGGTGGCCCTTGGATTTTAGAGCACTATTATTAAATGGAAGACTCACAAAATGTTTTTTATCTCTGAGAATTAAATGCATTAATCTATCGATTTTTCCTTTGATCACTAAAATCAATGACCACTGTTCTGTGTTTTCTGTATATATATTCTGTCCCTATCTGATTTTCCTATTTTAATTAATACAGGTGGTTCTTTTCTGTGATGTTTAAATATTTCTGTGATTTAGCTTGTACATTATAGTAGGTTTCTAATGAATTTTCTGTTACTGAGTTGTCAATGGAAATGGACTATAGCAAAATTACAACAAATGGCAGGATCTCTCCTGTTGCTTATGACATGGTTCTTTTATTGAAAGTCACCTTCAAAAAAGAGCTAATAGTTTTCACAGCCCTCTGGCCTTTAAAAAGTGTATTTTTCTATTTTTATTTCAGTGTGCTGTCTATTGAAGTAATTTGATTTTTACAAAAATATTCTGCTCGAATCATTCTGGACCTCAACTTCATGGTATAGGATGCATTTCAACCTGTAAAAAAAAAATCGTCTGAATCATAAAATTTATTTATTTATTTATTTATTAAACAAGCTGCTAAGCTGCAGATGAAAAGTATATTTAAATCATGAAATTTCAGTGTCTTCACTCTTTTTTTTTTTTTTAATTTTCGGTTTTTATTTGGTTCTAAACTATTCTTGTTTAAAAACAGAAAGAAAGTGAGAAATGAAAATATATATATTATTTTAATAAAATAGTTCGGTCGACCCAATAATATTTTTTCCAGAAGTTTTGTTTCATTAAAATTTTCAAACCTATTTTTTGTGTTTCTACTCAGCCTGGATTCTCTTTGAAATTTCAAAAGCTTTCATTAGGTTAAAATTTATTTACATACCGATTGCAGTGTCAAATTTAGGTTGCTACTCATATTTATTTTCTGGTATTTCATTACTCTTTTATTTTTTGAGCATTTAATATTAAAACAGTAATTGCAATAAACCTATTTCTCCCCATTGCTTCCCCTCGTATTTTATGAAAAGATAGTTTGCTTGTTTGTTTGTTTGTTTCCTAAGAACTATAAAGCTGATAGTTTTTAATGTGTTCAAAGACTATTTCTATTTCACTGGCTTTTTCTGTCTATGGCCTCCATCACCTTCCTTCTCTTAGTACCGAGCCTGCTGATGAACTAACTGCCCACTCCCCTCTCATAACAATGTAGAGCAAATGTAGAGAGACTTCTGATGTTTTGTGGCAAACTTCACTTCATTGGGCATCTCCAGATTGCTTCTTTTATTTCTTGTAATCAAAAACATGATGGAAATTTACTTACAAATTTAAAGAAAAAAGGGGTAGGTTAAATTTCCAGTCAGTGTTCAGTATGAATGACACAAAAATGTTCTGTCCTTGAAGCTACTTCAGCGAGGGAGTGTCTTAATTCATCCCACATATTTTCTTCTGGAAGAGAGTAAGTCACTGCAGTCTTTTAACAATGTAGCTCAGTAACCCTTATTAAAGGACTTAGACAACTGACTAACTGTTTCTTGCCCAAGCCTTCCCTCCCGCCCCCCCATCCCCCCCCCTTTTTTTTTTTTTCTGGGAAAATTAGATGTTCCCAAAAGGGAAGGATTAACAGCTTTAATTCATGTGAAATAAATACTAGAAGGATATCTGCTAATTTTGACAACACTGCTTCACTGTGCTGTCTTCTGTCCTAACAGAATTTCTAATTGTGTCTAATTCGGGCAAAATATTTTGTGGTATTAGGACATAGCGTGACACACGTGCATTCTGTTGGCTTATTTATGTCCATCTTCTTAGTTTTCTAACATACTGTCTCTTGGCTGCAGAGCAGTCTATCAGAGTGTGAATAAAAATAATCATCCTAAACCCTGAGAATCACCCTGGTGCTACAGCATGATTTCCTATGACACTTGGTTGATTTTGTAGAATTCCGTAACCTTTATAGAGCAATATTCTAAAAATACAATTCTGTGCCATGTAGAAAGAGTATCTCTACTATGCATGGGGTCTGCATGGCATAGTGCATGTGGGTCGGAGCCCTGTTTGAAGCTACACTGCTTGGGGCACCCAGCACCTAAAGGTACATAAAATTATCTGTGCTCTTCTTATAAAGTTATCTCTAATAAAAAACATTTAAAATGCTTTAAATCATAAAGTGCTTTTCTTACTTATAAATGGAACAATTTATCCTGGTCCAAAACATGTTTTTTTCTTAATTATTCAAAATTCAAAATTTTGTACCTTTCAGACGACTGATGACTGATATTTTAATGTGTGGTTTGGTATAGTGCTACTGGGGTAATTTCTCCCTCTGTTGCAACCTCTATTCTGCCTTCCTAGGGAAAAGCCCTGCAGCTGGAGAGAAGATATTGAAGGGCTGCAGAGGAGCCCTTCAAGGGAAAGGGAAAGGCCCAAAGGCCCTTCAAGGGAAATTCATTTTCATTATCCTCTCTGTTCTTTCTGGTGTTTTTTCTCTTTTTTTTTTTTTTTTTTTTTTTTTTCCTTTATTCATTCTCTAGCTTTTGTATGGGTGAAAGGTGGAAAAGTACTACAACTACTGACACAGAGAGAAAGAAGATAGACTAACAAAGACCACATCTATTTTTCCATAGATCAGGTAACACAGCTTCTGCTCAATAGATGTTAAGGCTGTGTGTGGAAAAGCAAATAATCCAAAAAGCTTTGTCTGCTATGTCTGTCAGAGATCTGGGAGTGAGATAGCTTCATATCCCATTTTTTACTCTAAATCATATTTTACTGAGCATTTCAAGTGAATTCTAGCTAAAGATATTCAAGTGTATATTCAGGCAGGAATATCTAGATTCTGTTTTTACTCCCACTAACATTTTCCTCATATGTAATACCCAGTAGATTGTTAAGCTGTGCTTGGAAGGTTAGCAGGTAAGTATGAGGCTCTGCTCATCAGGATCAGAATGGTAACAGTAATTTTGTGCTAAAACAAAGTCTTAGAAACAAAAGTCCAGACACTTGAAACATTTAAAAACTTTTTCAGGAGAAAAAATATAGCAACTTACTAAAAATCTGACTTTTATCTTGAAGATTTTTTAATTAATAAGAGTAAATGGTGGTAACCTGAAAATTTCCCTATATTGCACAGGAAGGTGATAACAAAGACAACTTTTATTACTCTGGGACCTTTTAAAAACAAATGGCATTTTGCCTTGTTTTTCTGTATTCTTTAGTTATAAAAGGACAGTACTGGCTATCAAGGGACCATTCTTTCTGTAAGAGGGAGGGTATATTTTGATTCATGTCAAAGATGAAGAAGTTGTTTTTGCTTTGTCTTAATGACCACAGTTTCTAAGTTGCACTGTCTCAAGACAGTAGACTGCACTGGAACAATTCAACAGTTAACAAAATACTTTTGTATTAACTGAGACACAGAGAAGTGTTATTGAGATTTAGCAATTGTTAACAGAAGCCTTCTAAATGTACACAGAAAAGTGTAAAGATAGAAAAAGTGTATCACAGAACTGGAAAAAAAAAGGGGGGGGGGAGAATTTCATGCATTCTGACAGGAACTTAATTAATGTTTTTAGCTCAAGAAAAAAGATGTGCTATTATTCTGCTCAAATTGACAAATAAATGCTTAATATAAGAAAAATGTTTTTTGAATTTTATTACTTTGTGAATCCATGGAAAGAAGGAGGGAAAATAAGAGAATCAGCAAAGGCCAACTGTCCAGAAACTGTTGGAGAGGTAAAAGGAGAAGCTGGAGAGGTGAAAACAACAGAAGACAAGGAAGGAACGTGATCACCTATGTCAGAATGGAAAGGTAGAATCCTGGGATTTTACATGTAGGGGTTAGTAAGATCTCATGTTTATCTAGATTTCAAGATAGACAAGACAGATTGAAGATGATCTAAGATGGGACAGTAAGAAAATGAGTTAGTGATGGAAAGGATCAATAACTGAAGATGGCTATGGAAAAATGCTGTTTATAGAGATGTGAATGACTAAAGTATGCTTATATTGAGTGGGAAAAGACAGGAATGATGCTGAGGAAAAGAGAATAAAAAGAAGAGGAAGAGAATAGAGTGTCTGGGACAGTATGAAGGAGATCAGGAAATGCTACAGCATGCAGCGAAGAGGTTAGGTGGAAAAATCAGAAGAAGGGAGCAGACTAGACTAGAATAAATAGATCAGTTGGAAGGGACTTACAATGATCATTGAGTTCAACTGCCTGACCTCTTCAGGGCTAACCAAAAGTTAAAGCATATTAATTAGGGAATTATCCAAAAGTGTCTTGAGCACTGACAGGCACAGGGCATCAACAATCTTCCTAGGAAGCCTGTTCCAGTGTTTGACCTCTCTCATGTTAAACAAATTTTCCCTAATAACTAGTATGAACCTCCCCTAGTATAGCTTTTTGCCATTGCCACACATCTTATTGGTTACCAGGGAGAAGAGACCAGAACATTCCTCTCTATTTCACCTCTGAGGCTCTTTTGGTCTGTTTCTAACAGATGAGATCTGTCAGGAAGGCAGCAGTATGGAAGGCAAGATAAAGGTGAGAAGGTGCAAACCCTAGTAGTCAGTGAAGTAGGAATTTTGTCTCAGAAGTTGACATTGATGTTAGAAACAGGATCTGGTTCTTTCTTTGCATTTGTAGTTACTTCTGACTGTGGCCAAGTAGAGCCAAGTGAAAAAGATGCTGAAATACTGGAACAGAATCCTAACCTTGGAATAACCATAAAGCCAACACATAATTTAACTGTACCATAGAGAAAGCTGTAATTGGCTAGTGTGTATTTTACAAGAAATGACAGAATCACAGAATCACAGCATTACAGAAGGGTTGAAATTGGAAGGGACTTCTGGAGATCATCTGGTCCAACACTGTTGCCAAGCAGCGACTCCTGGAGTACATTACACAAGATTACAACTTCTCCTTCTTCAAAGAAGGGGACTCCATAACCTCTCTGGGCAACCCGTTCCAGTGCTCTCTCTCCCTTACAGTAAATAAATGTTTTCTCATATTCAGCTGGAACTTCCTGTGTTTCAGTTTGTGTCTATTGCCTCTTGTCCTGTCATTGGACACCACTGAAAAGAGTCCAGCCCCATCCTCTTGACACCCTCCCCTCAGATATTTGTATAAATTGAGAAGATCCCCCTTCAGTCTTCTCTTGTCCAGGTTAAACAGGCCCAGCTCTCTCAGCCTCTCCTTCTATGACAGGTGCTCCAGTACCTTAATCATCTTTGTAGCCCTTCGCCCCTTCGCTGGACTTGCTCCAGGAGCTCCACATCCCTATTATACTGGGGAGCCTAGAACTGGACACAAGTGTGGCCTCACCAGGGCTGAGTAGAAGGGGAGGATCACTTGCCTTGACCTGCTGGCAACACTGACTAATACACTCCAGGACACCAGTGGCCTTCTCAGCCACAAGGGCTAGCTCATGGTTAACCTGCACCAGGACCCCCAGGTCCTTCTCTACAATGCTGCGCTCCAGCAGGTCAGCCCCCAGTCTGTAGTGGGCATGGGGTTATTCCTCTCTAAGCACAGGACCTTGCATTTGTCTTTGTTAAATTTCAAGGGGTTCCTCACTGCCCAACTCTCCAGCCTGCCCTGGTTTCTCCAGCACAGCCCTCAGGGGTATCAGCCACTCTTCTCATTTTTGTGTCATCCGCAAACTTGCTGAGGGGGCCCTCTGACACATCATCCAGGTCCACTGATGAATAAACTGAACAGGACTGGACTCAGTACTGACCCCTGGAGGACACCGCTAGCTACAGGCTTCCAACTAGACAGCACTGCTGATCACAACCCTCCAAGCTCTACCATCCACCCACTTTGCAAACCACCTCAGTGGCCACTTATCCACTCCACATTTTCTGAACTTGCTTATGCATATGTTATGGGAGACAGTGTTAAAAGCCTTATTGAAATCAAGACAACATCCACTGCTCTCCCATCATCTACTTGGCTAGTCATTCCATCATAGAAGGCTATCATGCTGGTCAAGCATGACTTCCCCATGCAGACTATTCCTGACTTCCCCATACAGACTATTCCTGATCACCTTCTCCTCCATGTGCTTTGAAAATAAAAGATCTATGTTTAAGATGGACTTGTATTTATTATAGACTCCATAATGGACTGCAGTCCATGATAGCTGTCAGTCACTGTAACTTACAGGGGCTATGGAGACCAGCCAAACTTTTTCCTAGAAAGTACCATGGGTAGCAGGTACAGATCATAAATAAGAACTTTGAGCTTATTCCAAGCCTACTCTGTTCAGTACATTGGGACTGTGAAAGATTAAATCTTCAAAGGTGTGGATTGTGGTTCATGACCAATTGCAGCAAAAATGAAAAAAAAAAAAAAAAAGGAAAAAAAGTACCAAAGGAAGTGAGAGACTCATAGAATAAAGGATTCTGAACTGTACTTGGCTGAAAAAGCAGCTCAAGGGTTTCATGTGAGACTGTCATACACCAGTTTGTCCTGTAGATCACACCATGATGTGTTTTACGAACAGTATGGGAGCTGACTAACAGAACTGGAAAGAACAGCAGAAACCTTCTTTTCCTGGTGTGGTTCAGGCTATGTCATACGGATCAACCTCAGACTCTCTGGAGCAAAGTGTTTTGCACTTCCCTGTCTTTCCAGCATGGCAGGGTGGCAGGGAGCACAGTAGCCCACTTGGATATTTACTTAAAATGCAGCCATCTCATTCTTGCTGCAGGCAGTTGTCTGGGAGTCTGGGAAAGGTGACACAGAAGGACAAGATGTAATAACTTTAATGAATACTTTTTTAGACAGAAAGGCTCTTAGGCCAGAAATGATCATTATGATAATCTATTCTGAACTTCTGTAAAGCACGGGCCAAAGTATTTCATCAGAGGATCCTACAATAATGCCAATACTTAACAACAGCTTCAATGAAATGTCAAAACTTAGAATTTTGTAAGGATATTCATCCCTCTACATTCAGAATAAGCAGATATAAGATCCTCAAAGTGTGCTGTTATATTTTAGCAACAGATTTTCCTTTTGCGTTCTAATTGAAGCTGGCATATGCTGCTGGCACTTTGAATAGCATTGCCTTACATATCATTCAAACCTGGCACAGAAAAATACCCTTCTTTTCCTTCTCATTTCAATCTGGTTTTGGACTTTTTTTCTTCAATAGATAGTAGAGAGCATGCATACTTTTAATAACAACTATGTCCTGAACAAATGCACATAATAGGTAATTAATACATTCTTTTTGCTGTTCTTAGTAGACAAGTCAATGCTTACCCATGTGAGGTTCAGAAGAAAGTAACCGAGCCAATGTTGTGGTTTAACCCAACAGGCAGCTAAGCACCACAGTCATTTGCTCACTCCCCCTGCACTAGGAGGTGGGAGAGAACTGGAAAAAAAAAAAAAAAAAAAAAAAAAAAAAAAAAAAAAAAAAAAAAAAAAAAAAAAAAAAAAAAAGATAGAACTCATGGGTTGACTTAAAAACAGAAAAATAAACAAACAAACAGAAAAGAAAAGAAAGGAATAATAATAATACTAATAACAATAATAATAATATAAATATACACATTCGCAAGGCAAGTGATTTACAATGCAACTGCTCACCACCCACACTTATGAAGTTCCACATATAGGTGGAAGCTTACCTTCCACCCTTACACGTGGTAACAAACCTAATTTCTAGTCTAAAAATATTAGAAATTATTTGGGGTACCTCTTGTTTGTGCCATGCACCATCAAATCTACTAAGTCTTAACATTCTGACTCTGCCTCTTTTAACCGTAACAGGCAAATCTTATAAATATTGTTCATTAATATCTTAGAGGAAAATCAAGAAGCTAGTAAATATAATAAAAAATTGTTTTCTCAGGGAGTAAAAAGCAGGTTTCAATAAAGTCAGATCTTTTTATTAGAAGACAAAGGTGGACATTCATATTTCTGACAGGGAATTAGCATACCTTGTTAACCTGAAGTATGGACAAAATAAAAAGATAATATAAGTTATTTTCATGCTTTTAATGATACTGACTTTTTAAAACACAAACTTTAAAAGACAAGAGAATTCTTTTGTTTCAAGATACTTGCATTGCGTATCTCATCTGAGAAGTAACATTCTTTTAGATGATTTAGATCTTTTCATTCCCTGAGTCATGATTGCCTTCAATCTCTGGAAAAATTGTTTTGAATTGCAGTTGACACTGAAGTCATCTGTCTTTACAAATATAGAAGTCCATTCCTTCCTACTACATCAAGTATCTGCCCAGAGAGCATTTGCCATTTGGGTTTTGTGGACAGAATACAACATATGTGCAATTAATTGGCTTCTTTTGTCAAAAAAATAAAATAAATAAATATTTAATCATAAAAACAAAAGGCTTTTGTTCTCTGCAGAGAACAAGTCGTGCTAAATGAAGCTGCCCCTTCCCTTACCACATCACATATCAGCCTAAGATGTGTCTTTACTTATTAATAAAACAGTAATTAAAATGAGAAACCCTGAATTTTAGCATTATCCAAAAATGGATAATGACATCTATAATACTTTACTACATTTGCTTTATGTTACATATGACATTCTATTTCCATGTGGACTTCTTCTAAGGCCTTTCAAACCCTAGTATTTTATTGCTATCCTTGGTGGCCTTGAGCATCCTTCTGTTTCACATTGACTTTATGACCTTGCTGTCTGTCAAATCCTTCTCTTTGTTCTTTTCCATTCTGTAATTTAAGTTTTAGCTTTCTTCTGGAAACTCAATGTTCATTTTTTATTGGTGAGTTAATTTTATTTTTTTTTAATTTTGCACAATTTTATTGCTGTGCTTGGCCATTATATTTACATCTGATTAATGTATATATGATGATTATATTATATATGATGAAATAAACTCTACTAATTGGTGCTTAAATGCCTACTCATCAGAAGACCATGCACCTAAGTACAGAGTCTCATATTCACAAATGCTGTCATGTGAAACTTCTTCTAGTCTCACTGACAGTACTCCATTCAGATATTGGGCTTTGGTGTTTTTAACCAAAGACAAGATTCATCTCAACAAAATTCAGCTAACAGTCCTGAGTCCAGATTAAGACAGTCATCTCAGCTCCGTCTCTGGTCCCTAAAGAGAGAAGATAGTAACTTCATCTTTAGATAAGTGATGACTGATAGAAATTGAGGATGATCTGCTGTTCTTTACCATCTTTTTTTCTCTGATGAGAACAATCAGAAGACATGGGCATTTACTTGAAATAAGCTATTTAATCATTCACAAATCTAGGTGAAAAAAATTTGATAGCCAAAGTACAAAAAAATAAAACATTTCACCAAAGGAAATTAACCTAAGGTGATTTGTACACTTTGTCCTTTTTTTTTTTTTTTTTCCCTTCAGAATTTCATCTTGTCTATTAGGGTATGTCTGAATCAATATTAATGTCAATACTTAGGTAGCATAAATCACCTTCTCCATGCAAAGCCAATATTTTTACCAAATTAATAGAACTATTTTAAAACCCATATTTTGATTTTTTTTCCTTGTGCTCCATGAATCTTATATACAATCAGTAATGCAAGACCAAGAGCAGATCCTCACAGAAAAAAATATCCCCAGGTTTCCCTCTGCCTCATGCAATAGTTCTAGTTCTAAATAGGTTCCTCACCCTAACAGATAAAAAAGATAAACCAAATAAGTCAAACATAGTTAACATACTACTAACATAGTAGTTTTGGATCATAGAAACTTATTTGTATCTAAAAAAAAATAACCAAACAAACAAATGAACCAAACCAAACCAAAACCCAAACAACAATGAAAATACCTGCTGGGTTCTGCTCATAACATTGTGGGTCTATCATGTAAATACAACACTAGAGCTAAAATAAAAAAGAAGGTAATATAATCATAGACACAAGGAAAAATATTTACATATATTTAAATTTTTCAATTTAATAACCTTTAAAGATACAAAATATAAAAAACCTTTAAAAACCCTCAATATATTGAGGAGATATACTGGCATTTAATCTTTGATTGCTAGAAATAACACAGAGAAAGTTGTACTTCCATTCATCTTGGCAAGGAGGAATTCATACTTCGAAGTTGGAAGGCAAGAGATGAAGATACTGGGCAGAACAAAAACCTGCATTACCCTTTGTTAGCAATATCCTATCATATGATAGGAGTTAGGTAATGCCTATGCCCAAATTCTGATTGAGTTCACCCAGACTTGAATCTTAAGGGAGCCCCACAGATCCTGGTAGCTCATCACAGAACTGAGCCTCCAGGCAGAGCAAGAAAGCTGGATTCAGAAGTGGTCTGGAGGGGCAGTCTGAGGGGACAGAGGTCCACATTGGTAAAATAGTGGAAGCCTGTGTTTAACACTTCTGTTTGGTAATATCAAAATCTCTGCATGGAAAAGTAAATAAACCCTACTTCCCAGAATCTCTGTGGTTCCACTGATGCAGTTAAAGTGGTGTGCAGAACAGGAAAGTTGAAGGACCAGGGCTTTTGTCAATTATGTTTGAGAAAGACTAACAATGTGGCTGGAAAGAGTAGCTCCTTCAAAGAGAAAAAAAAATGGGTCATGTTGTTTTGGAGCAGTCACTCTCTGTTTGCCTTGGACTGAAACAGTACAAACACTGGGACTAGATTTACAGTTTCCCAAATTGAAGGAATCTTTCTACAACCTGAAATGCTTTAACTAGAGAAAAGGTGGATTCGAAAGCAAATGCTCTTAGTGGAATATGTATTTGAATATGTATTTTGGCCAACAGACTCAACTTTGAAGATTAAGTAATGCTGATCACCTCTCCAGAGTGATTTGACAATTTATTTTAGTTAATTGGGTTTCAGTTAGAGTTGAGGGATTTAGCTTGGCCTACCACCCATCTAGATCATAGGAGCCAACAAAAATCATTTAAAAATAAATGTGCAGATTCCAATTTAGCTTTTGTGGAGGTCACACATGATTTGTTTTGATATAGCTTTAGTTTCTCATAATTTTACTCTAAAAATGGTATAACAGTAATAGTCAAACTTTCACAAACTTTTTAAAGAGCTATCTAGACATGCTATGTTAATTTTGGAGGGTGATTTGAAAGTTTGGGCATGTATTTTATATGTTTGTATATTTTAAAAATTCCCCCTACATTGATATAACCTTGAAAATGCGCTTTAATCCAAACCCTCCTTCCTTCTTTCCCTTATTCCTTCCAGTGTCTTACAACATATACAATAAGAAAAAAGATTAATTTTCTCTACCATTCTCTCCTCGTTTCTTTCAATAGTGATATTTAAAGCTTGTGAGCAAATTAAAAAACTCTTATAAAGTTGTAGACTAATCCTTCCCAAAATTGTCTACAGAACCTTATTACATACAGAGGCTTTCCAGCTAATAGAATGATGATCTGCATGAATTTTTGTGCACTGACAACTGTTATAATCAAGTTTGTGAAGATCTGTTTGCAAAAATATGTGTGAAAATACCTGGTCAGTTTGTATGGCAAATTTGTTTTGTGGAGAAAAATGGGGTTTGGAAATGACTTGAATTTGTGCTTACACTGGGAATTCTGAATTTGCTTTGTGGGATATGTGCTGTGGCTTCACAGCCTCATCCAGACTCCTCTACCAGACTTCAAATCCTCTTCAGGTATCAAGAAGTCCCATCCACTGCCACAGTAATGCTGCACTGGTGTTATGGTCAAAAGAAAAAACATAATTTTCCCTTCAAAGTAAATGACTCCTAAAACTCAGAATCAGAATGTCCTTTTGCAACAATGATTTGAGACACCTTTGGCCTTCTTCTGAGGAAAACTGAGTGCCCATGAATTATGCTATTTCCAAGTGGACCACCAAGTGCTGAGAAATTCTAAAAAAACCAAGTTCTTCCACATATGACCTGTAGCAAAACTTTTGCATAAACTGGAGGTTAAGGTTAGATTGTTAAAGCTAAATGAACTTAAAATATTCTTGCTAACATTTCATTGACTTTCATTGACTTTCAGATCCATATTTATGTACCAGAGTAATGGTTTGATTTTCAGAGCTCTTTCTTTGACTCACTGCTTATTTCTCATCTTTTCTTTTTTTTTTTTTTTTTTTTTAATTTCTTTTTAATTTATTTCCTAAAGTTAAGTTTAAGCCCTCAAATTATTCTTCTCTGTCTGTTATCAGATTAGCTCTGTGGCTTTATTAATTGTCAGGTGTAGGACTGAAAAGGCATGTTATACTTTTAGACTAAGAGGAAAAGTGCTATTGTCAAGGGGAGTTTAAATATTTTTTAAAAGATTTAATGTGAGTGATTATATTGTAAGGTCATGCATTCACCTAGGCAGTTTTCTGCATACTTGTCAGAGGAAAAAGACAAATATACAGACTGGGAAAACAAATGTGCTTTCTCTAAGGAGTTTAAAGGGATTTAGAGAGTGCAGCACAATGAATTCAGTTTTTTCTTACTGCAGCTGAAATCCTCACTGCTCTTGGCTTCCTAGCAACAGTGCCTTCCTAACTCATGACTGGAGACAGTACAGACACAAATCAGTCTGTCATTCATCATATAATTGATCAATCTATTGGCATTCCTTACAAGAACTAATCTGTATCTTTTAGCAAAGATATAAAATGGCAGCAATGGGTACCAATATAATGTAAATAATATAAAAAATGATATTTTTGTTTACTATTTTTCTGTCCCATCAAGTTCCTTCTTACTTCCTCTCCCGGTAAATCCTGAATGATTCAGAGGCTATGGATATCATCTAGCATGTCAAAAACCATCCCACATTTGAAAGATTAAATGCTACAGGCAAAACCCCCAGCATTTCAGAGAATTGCTGTCCTTCTTGCCTTCTTAGGACCCTTCATTTTATCATCTCCTGCTGTTGATGAAGTGCTCTGTGTATCCAGCCTCCCTTAGAAGCCTTCCTCACAGCTCCTCTAGTCTTATTGACTAATATTCTTTCCCTCTCCATTCAAGTTGCCCCACCCACACAAGCAATTCATTATGGCTACCTTTCCAAAATAACTCATCAGGTACAGATTTGCTGCTAAAAACAACATTTCTTCTTCTCCTACTTCATTTCCCCTCTCACTTAACTGATGCAACACTGAACCCTCCCATGATCCCAGAAATCTGCAATAATCTGCTTCTTTGTGAGTTTTGAATACAGGAAGGTGATTTGAGCTGTCTTCTCTCTCTTGTCACCTTCAAAACTATACTTCACTATCTCTCGAGTATGATTAGTAGGAATCAAAATCCCAATTAATTTTCAAGGTACAATTGGATTAGTTTATTGAGACGGATCTTATGAGGAGGCAATCTAGTATACCAGACTAATGGATTGATGATAAACTTGATCACAGAGATATTTTCTTAAACTTTATGCTCATACAAGCTTGGGTTATACATTTCCACATCAGTCAGTCCTTTTTCCTCATAAAAACAAACAATTATTATTGTTAAATCCACCTTGATTTCCACTGATCAAATTTGAAGTCAGTCTAACTTTACATTCAGTTTTCTTGTCTGTCCTTGTCTGGAAAACACCTTGTCTGATCCTGTGGTCAAGGCCCTTGTCCTCAGACAAATATGAATGCTTCTCCATTCAAAAATGTTCATATTTATATAGAACAACCTCTACTGACTTTAAAATTTATGCTCAATTTGGAAAGATGCACACAGCTGAACAAAAAATAGCGTTTTGGAAAACAGGCAACTGTTTTCCTTCTTGTGGATGTTTTCAGTAGTTATGAGTGTAACATTTAGTTTACAGAAGTGTCTTCCAACTGTGAGAAGTGGTAAATCCCCTTAGCTGATGTTAGACATAGAGATAAATATGAAAGTTAAGTATTGGAAAGAAGAATAACATACAGTATGTACTGATGTCTTCTCAAAGACATGGGTTTAGAATATTAATTCTGCAAGTGGCTTTACATTATCTGTTGTACTCATTTCCATTCTCAAGACTTAGAGTGGTGAGAAGATTTGCACTTCAGTATATTTAAGCTCTATGTTAATGCATCCCTTTAAGATACAACAAGCTAGATTAAATCTTATCTGCAGTTAGGCTTTCAATAACATATATGTATAATGTGAATAATCTTAGCTTTGCTTAGCACTGGTTCAGAAATCTTTAACTCCTTGGTTTTGCTAGAACTATGTTGCGGGTTAACCTGGTAGGCAGCTAAGCCCCACACAGCTGCTCACTCACTGACTTTCAGTGGAATCGGAGAGAGAACTGGAGAGGTAAAAGTGAGAAATCTCATGGGCTGAGATGAAAACTCTTTAATATTCTAGGTAAAGCAAAAAACTTCACACAGGGAAAGCAAAATAAGGAATTTGTTCACTACTTCCTATTGACAGGCAGATGTTCAACCATTTCCAGGAAAGCAGGCCTCCATCGTGTGCAACGGCTGCTTAAGAAGACAAATGCCATCACTCTAAATGTCTGTCCGAGAGTCCAGTAGCTTGGAGCAAAACCCATGTGAGCTATGTCATTGCTCAAACCATTTGTTACATGGTTTGTACTACAGCAATGAGGTTGACTGTTTCTGTGAAAAATGTAAGAAATTATTTTTGTTTTTCATGATATAATGTTCCTGAGATATTGCTTCTATCTATGTATCTTTCTATCCATCTATCTATCTATCTATCTATCTATGAAGACTTCTAATGGAGAAACCTCCAATCAAGGGCATTAAAAAGTTAGCTTTGTAAGCAGAATATTACCAAAGTCAAGGGTACTGCTTCCATTCAGAAGGGGTCCCCATCAGGTGTTAATACTCTTAAACTGGGTCCTGAGTGAACAATAATTCCAAATGTTGAAAAATTATCATGCAGTTTACAGCTCAGATTTTCTGTGCTATTCATATACTACCCATGATGTTGCAGCTTTTATGCCAGGATTCTAATACAAAATTAAACCTTTTTTCTTTAGTAAACTGAATCAAGTTAGTATGAATGAAGGTCCAGAATCGTGCATTACTTTTGGTCTTATTGATCTTAGGAAGAGAGCAATGTTCCTTGTTCTTGTTGTTGTGTTGAGTGATAAAACTATACGTATAAAAGAGTAAAGAACTTAAAATGCCAGAAAGGTTTACTCAAGCCATCAGTCAAAGAAAATGTACAGCAAATCAATTTATTCCAATACAATAATGTCAGAAAAGAAGTCAGTTTATTCAGAGTTTAAATAAATAACCTGAATTTGGAGTTCCAACTAATAAGCAAAATAATAGTCATTTTCATTAAAGTAACAGTTCAAAAAGTCCAGAGATTTGACATCATCTGGATAGCATGCGATGCTCTAGAGAGAGATCAAAACAACCCAACTAACTGCAAAGATTGCTATTTATTGCAGAGATGACCTCTAAAAAGTCATCTGGGAAAAATTTGAAACAAGATAGAGACAAAAAGGTCAAAATTTCAACTCATAACACTTCTGGAACTTTTGTTAACTCCTGGGCAATCTTTTGAAGGCTTTTTTTTTTCTTTTCTTTTCTTTTTTTTTTTTTCTTTATATGCTTTCTCATCTTTCTACTTTGTCTTTGATTCTACTAGAGTATCTTCATGATCAAAGCAGTATTCTAAGATAAGTGTAGTAATTGACTGTAATTGTAGTAGGAGCTGGTGTCAGCAATAATTCTACAAAATGGTGTTGTAGTCAAATAAGGAAAGAGCATGAACCTCCTTCATTCACTTCTGATTTTTTTCTTCACACTTGAAGTTTCCCATATTTTTCTAAATATTTGCTCTCCCAAGCCTTCTTCAGGCCTCGCATATTTTGACCTTTTCTCCCTATTCTAAAGCACCTTTTCTTTGCTAAAGGATAATGATCCAAAAGATGATCACAGATATGTAAGGATATAATTTCAGGAAACATTTACATGGAATGGGACTCCTCAGTACAGTTGAGAGAAGACCAAGGGAAGATATCACAAATGTATACACTTCTCTGAGTTTTTAATGAATAAGGTGAGAAGGGTTGTTCAAAATAACCAAAGGAAGGTACCTATGTATCACTACATGTAATTAGGTTGTGGGATTGCTTTCTACAACATGTTGCAGATATCAAAAGTTTGCATGGATTCAACAAGCAACTAGGAAAACAAAACAAAACAAAACATTAAGGGTTATTTGATATAAAAACAATACCCCTGTATTCAAGTTTTTGAGTTATATGTTGTTGGAGCCTAGGAAGTTCTTATTCCCTGGACATCCATTTATGATCACTGTCAGAAAAAAGTTAAAGGCCTTTGATATGACTTGGCAGGTTAATCTTGTGCTCCTGCTGGCATCAGCTCTTCGAGCTGTCTCTTTTTCCTGCTTGGCTCCTTTCCTCCCCCTTGAGGCCATGTTTGTAATCTCTTCCTTCATTCCCTTTGGCAACTATTGCCTCATCTCTGAGATGTACCTTTACTCCAGATGAGCTCTCTTGTTCTATTTCCTAAAGGATGTTGACAAATACACAGGAAGTAGTAGGAAACAGGAGCAATGTGATGCCAAGGAAGATCTTTGCTTCTGCTGGGAAATCTGCCATAGTTTAGCTTGGAATGTAACAAAGATAACTCTCCATGTACTTATATGCAGTTGTCAACTACAATTAGGTCCTGCCAACTTCAACTTCCTGCTGAACCTGAACTACATGAGAGTAGATTATGGTTTATTCAGGAAAGTCATAGGTAAGTCCCTGGAAGTCAGCTCTGAAAGGCAAGGTGTTGTGGTTTACTCTGGAAAGCTACCAGAAATTTAAGGACAGCTTTGCCTGTGTGCAAGAACAGTTATCCCAATGTTCAGGAAAACCTACAGAGGTATCAAGAAGCCAGAATGACTAAACCGAGAATTCCTAGTGGAGTTCCAGTGCAGCAAGGGAGCATATAGAAGGTAGAAATAAAGGACAGGATACAAATGAGGAATTTGGAAATGCTGCCTAGGGGGATGATGTCAAGAGAGCCAAAGCTCATCTGCAGTTAAGACTTGAAAGGTACCTCAAGGACAAGAAACAGAGCTTCTACTGATACATTAGTAGCAAAAAGCTGAACAAAGTAAATGTGGACCCATTTGATGAATGATGCAGATGATTTTGTGTCCAGAGACAAGATAAGGCTGAGGCGCTCAATGCTGTGTTTTTCTTAGTCTTCACTAGAAAAGTCTCCTAGGACTCTGTGCTTACAGAGTTCAAGAAGAGAGCTGCCAGCTGTGGGTGATGGTCAAGTGAGGGATTACTTCAAAGAACTTAATTTTTGAGAGTCCATGAGACCTAGGTTACAACCAAGCCACTGATAAAACCAGCTGATGTAGCAAAGGCACTCTCTTTTATAAATCAGTGGAATTCCGTGACAAAGGCAAATATTAGCCTCATCTTCAAAAACGTCTAATAGGATGATGCAGAGAACTACAAGCTGGTCAGTCTCATTTTGGTTCCTGAAAACAGCATGGAATGAGTCCTCTTGAAACATATTTTGGTCACAAGAAGGAGGTTACTGGGAACAGTCAGAATGGATTCTCTAATGGTAAATCATACTTGACCAACACGATTGCTTTCTGTGATTTGTGGACAGTGGAAGAACAGTGGATGTCATTTACTTTGATATTATCAAGGTCTTGGACACTGTCCCTCACAATATACTTGTTCCAAGGTTGTGACATTATGGTCACTATTGTGGGTGGAAAATACTGGTTGGATTATCAGCTGTAGAGGGTAGTGCTTAATGGGTCACACTCTATCAGGCAGTAGGTAATGAGGAGTACCACATGGGAATTGTCTTATTTAACATCTTTATCAGTGTCCTGAAAGAGGTGACAGAGTGTTCTTCTGTCATAAACTTCCATATGACACTATACTGAGGGCAGGTCAGTCAGTACAGTCAAGGGCAGGGCTTGGGGGACTTAACCAGGAGAGAGGAACGGGCTAACAGAAACCTTATGAAATTAATGAAATACAAAGTCCTGCATATGGGAAAGAAGAATCTCTGGTGATGGGACACACTGAGGACTGGCTGACCGGGGAGCTGCTCTGCAGAAAGGGCCCTAGTGGGTTTGGAGGACAAGGAGCTGAATATGAGACAACACTGTGCCCTGGAAGCATGACAGGTGATTACAATTTCCTGGGCTGCATTAACATGGCCACAGCCAGCAGATCAAATGGAGTGATTTTTCCCTTTACTTGACACTTAAACCATAGGTGGACTACTGCACCCAGTTTTGAGTCCCCAAGTACAGGAGTAACGTTACCCCATAAATAAACTACAGTGACTTCAGCACAGGGACACCAGTTTGCTCACGGCTTGAGCGCTTGTTTTGTGAGGTGAACCTGTGGGATCAGCACTGGCTTAGCATGGGGACAAAATGGTTTTGGGGGCACCCAATGGCAGTCCTTGGTACCTGCAGGGGAGCTGTGAAAAAGTCCAAGCAGGGATTTTCACAATAGTGCATGGTGGGATGATGAAAGACAACAGGCATAAGTTGAAAAGAGAGAGGTTTCATCTGGATGAACAAACTAGGTAATCAACTATATTAAAGGAAAAGCTTTTACACCTTGAGAACAGCAAAGCCCTGTATCATATTGCCCAAGAAGGCTATACAATCTCTGTGGAGCTTTGCAAGACCAGATTGGACAAAGCCCTGAGCAACCTCATCTGCTCTCACAGCACAGCCTGCTTGGAGCAGGAGCTCAGATTAGAGAGCTCCTGAGGTTCCTTTCAGTCTCGGTCGTTCTGTAATTGTATGATTCCATTTGAACCTGTCTGAATTCAACTCCTTTCTGTATTTTTTGATTAGCATCTACTGGTTTGATGCCATTACCAATAAAACCAATGGAAAGCTTTCCTTGATTTAGGCTCCAATTCAGCAAGGTACCTATAAACATGCTGAATATAAATTTGAACCTGTGTTTCCGACTTAAATTAATAGCAGTCAGGCTATCAGATAACTTAATAAACTGTCCTGGTAGATTGAAAGAGTTTTACTTTCAATTGTTCACTAAGTCTTCCATTAGGAAGAATAAAAAAGAAAGTCTTGACATCTTTGTCTTCATCAAACCCTATGGATTTCAGCTTCATTAAAAAGAGTTCCTATTCCATTTTTCAAGTTGAATTACTGAAAATTTCAGTGTCAATATCCCTGGAGGAATTATGCTAATTTAAAGACCAAACAACTTCCACTGCCATTGTCTGATAGGGAGACACTCGAAGCCATTTCCAATGACTGTAATAATTCTGTTTGGTTCTCTTTGTTCTTAATTAAGTTTGCAAAACTCTTTTAGGAAGTTCAATTGTCATCAATATGAATAAAGTCAAGATCATCACACTTGCAATATTGCAATTAGCTGAATCTAGGTGTCCATGATGTGATGTAGTCATAGTTCATCTTGGCACATAGCAGTCTGAAAATCTGAGGAAAAAATGGGCTAGATTTCCATCATAAATCAAGTGGATTTGGAAACTATGCTATCCACATCTGGACTCTGTTCATCTGACCTGCTGTCTGTAAATCTGCTGTCTGCCTAAAAACGTCTGTTTCAGAAAAAGCACAAATAAATCATACACACTGTGATCACTGAAAATAAGCAGAAAAAACTTTACTCCTGTATTTGAAGGTAAGCTTTAATTTTAAAGTGATTCAGTTTAACAGCTGAACTAAAAACAAAAAGGATTAAGTTGAAAACAATAAAAGGTAAGGTCTAACATGACCAGATTTAATATTTTTATCGGAGCAGTAGCCCTGTCATCACTTATTTGTAACACTCTGCAGTATATGAAGTTTCCAAATATTTCCAAAACAGAAATAAGGCATAACCTGGGCATTAGAAGATTAAATGATGTGATAAGATCCCTCCTCCTCCCCCCCAAAATGAAACAAAACAAAACAAACAAAACAAAACCAAAAAAAAAAAAAAAAAAAAAAAAAAAAAAAGACCACAACAAAGCTATTAAACAAACTGATGGTTTGGCAGAAAAAATAGATGTAGCAAAATTGATTCGGATACTGACAGCACAAGCTGGCTATTGCTTTTCTAAAAGGCATTGGAAATGTGAGTTGGCAGAATGAACTCAGACTCATTGATTTAAAGGAATTTAACAGCTACACCATCCTAAGTCAGTGTAATTTTCTTACCTAGGGAATGACATTAGATGCCTTATCATATGCTCTACTTCACTAATCTAAAAGGGATAGTGGTTGTAGGGAGTTTGGTGATGAAGAAGATATGAGAGAATGGGCAATTTGGCATTACTTCTCTGGGCTGAATCGCTTAAGAACAATTCGCTGGTAAAAACTGTTTACTCATACAGTGTCATTATACAAAGACCGTGGTGAACTCTTAGCTGTGCTGCTCAGTATCTGCCACATTATATTCTTCAGACCATGCCCATTCCCAGAATTTGTACCCATCAAGGAAACCTGGCCCACTAAACCCATTGCAGGATATGGAAAAAACAGTTGCAAATGTCATGGCATGCCAGTTAGCAGTTGCTAACTCAGTTTAAGGAAAGATAATGGCAATCACTATGTGTGACCTGGATCACTGGCCAGTGAATTCTACACAGTAATCCTTCCACTGAACTCAGGGAATCCCAAATATTTTTAGAAAAGAGATAGAGACTTCAGATCTTAAAGCAGGTGTACAGATCTTAGAAAAGTGAAGCATATCCTTCTTTAGATTCAACCTCTGTGAAAGATGAATGTGGGTACTCTGCTTCTGAAACTAGGTCAGTCTGTGAAGGCTCCCCTTATAACCTTTCTACTCTACACCAGCCTTCTCCAGTAAGAGTGAAATGACAGTAGATCATCTTTTGCAAATTGTATACAGGGCTTGTAATTAGAAGAAAACTTCTGAACTCAAGATTGCTTCAAACCTCTCATGCATTTTATGAGGTACTTAAAATTAGATTAAAGTAATCATCATCAATATGCCATTTTAATCTCTAAGAAAAATGGACATGTTGTCAGTTTGATAACTATTGCAGTTGTTCAAGCCTGCTCAGATTTAAATATGTTCTCAGGAGCCACAAGCCTTTACACATTTAGATGCGGGTCTTCTTTGCCAAGGAAACATCATTCTTGTCACTTATAATAAAGCACTGATAGCCATTTCCAATGTGTTTTATCCTCAAGCATCAGCACAAGTATCAGTAACAACACAATTTTCTTACTGATGAGCAACAAAGAGCTATACAGGAAATTTTAATTTGATTGAGACTAAAGTTTTGTGGGTGAAACTAATATCCATTAAGTTTCTAACTAGACAATTAGGTAGATAAGTGGACTGAGACACCTATACTTTTTTCCCGTTTCTTTTAATCTGTATTTTTTTTCAAGTGATTCCCATTATATATTACTAATGGTACTGCACAGATGTTCCAGACAACACTGGGAGCTCATCGTGCTAGGGATTATATGAGCACACAGGAAAGATTTTTACTGTCACATATGGATACAGAGGTCAGCTTTATCCAGGGAAATAACCTGGATTCAGCAATCAGTTCTCAGGGTGATGTCATGGCTGTGCCTTTGCTCCATGACACTAATATTTAATCTGCTGCTGAATCTGGGCTCTTCTGAAGTAGTGACATGTCCCTTGAGGACAGATAGTAGAGGAGGACAT
This sequence comes from Aythya ferina, assembly GCF_964211825.1. Lineage (NCBI taxonomy): Eukaryota > Metazoa > Chordata > Aves > Anseriformes > Anatidae > Aythya > Aythya ferina. The sequence continues at coordinate 110,387,803 of NC_140297.1, forward strand.
AAAACTAATAAATGCTATGTGTGAGTCCAAGATGATAAATAAAGGAGAAGGTCTTGACTGAAACAAAGATAATACCTCATGAAAACGCTTAAGTTTAAATAGACCTTTAAATAAGATACTATGACTGGACAGTGAGCATTTCAGATAAGGTTTCACAGGAGGATTCCAGATAACTCTGTGTAAAGGTTGTTTCAGAGACCACAATTACATTCTCATTCCCCACTACATCTCTGCTGAGGGAAGTGGAAGCTCTAAGTTTGATGTAATTGGCCAGATTAGGATGCAAATTGCTCTCAGAATTTGTGTATTTATCAGACTCGAAATCAGATGGTGCAATCTTATTGCTGTTCCAATCAAACCTGGGCAAGCACCTGGTCCAGATCCTTTGCACCAATTCTGATGAGCTACCTTAGGACCAGGACACTCTTCCTTTTGGCAGAGAATTTCAAACTGTTTTCTTTTACAAATTGGAAAGGAAATACCACAATATATTGAAAAGCTTAGTGACTCTACCATCGAAGCAGTTCAGTACTGCTTTCAGTTCTACGTACCCTGGCTGTCAGCCAACAAGAAATTACCTTAAGTTGAAAAATCCTGTGCCAGCTGGATTCACCAAATCTATGGCCTCCTTGTACTATTACAGTGGCACAGCAGGCCTCTGAGGCTGATGAGAAACTGGCCTTGAATCTCCAAATGAAAAAGCAGGGAATTTTTCTCTCAAGAAAATTGTTTGAGCAGATAATGCTGAAAGTCAGCCTTTGCTCCTTGACAAATGTCATTTATTTTTGTCAGAAAAAAACATGTGAAGACCAGAAAATTTTAGAAAGGTATTTCCAATGACCTGTGAATGTAACTCCTGTCATCAAGGTATCAGAGAAGAAATGCTGGTCAAGGACACCAAAATATTCTTTCCTTATCATAGGACTATGCAAAGTTGAATCCAGCTGTGGTCTGGACGAGTGGCTGTAAGACTGGAAGTGACACCATGCTTTCCAGTGTCATAGGTGTGTGATTGCCTTGCACTCATGCTAATTCTTTACCTACCCTAGAGGGTTCACTATAGAATGATTTTAAATGTGCGCACTGAACACTTCAGTTAACACTGTCTGTCAACAAGCATGTGTTTTGCAAGCAATTTGCAAAAAGTGTCACTGTCATATTGTGCATTAATGATCCATACAACCACTTGTATCACAGGACATATGCTAGATCTCAAACTGAATCTTTTTACTTAATTACATAGCATAATCAACAGGTTCAAAGAACAAAGTTCCTAAGTTATTTCCCAAGGTATATTATTTTGTTTGCTGACATCCAGATTCTGACTAGAACTTTTAGCATGCTGAAATCATTTGTGAGAAAGGTTGATTGCACCATGGCTGCACATCCAGGGAAACAGAAGGCTCTACAGAGAGGAAAGTAAGAAAAGTCTATGTGCGGTACTTTGGCTCCAAGTCTGTAGACTCCAGAGACTTGAGTGATTCAAGAGTCTTTGGTATCAATGCTTTTGGAAAGGTCTTAAATGCTAAGCAGGTGTTGAAAGATCTACTACCAAAGAAGAAAGGAAAATATTTAGCAGTGTTATGTGGGTTATTTTAAATGAGAGTTTCTTGTCCAAGGAATGTCCTAGGTATCCAAAGAGCATTAATCTAGGTTAAAAAAAGTTATCCTGGAGATTCAGGCTTCTTTTTCTTGCCCAAATTAATTGTATTAGGAAATTAATATATGTAGAAATCAGTTCCTGTGCCAGGAACTGGCCAAGGTTTGTGATCCTTTTCTGATTCTACAAGAAGGTAGGAAACTTGTTTAGCCAGAATAGTTTTGCCATACCAAACTCTGTTTAAGTTGTTGCCTTCCTCTGTCCATCATTAGCTGATGTGTATTCCTAGAGAGGAACACAGACTCTGGGCAGCCCAAGCAGTATTTTTTTTTTTTTTTTTAAACATGGGATTACTTTCATAATCTTCAGTATCTTGTGTATCAAAGACTTCATGAGCTAGAGGCAAAATCTTTCTGTCCCAGGTAAAGGTAATGCCTCTTCTGCCCTGCACCTTTGATATGTGGTTTTCACCTTAATGTATTATTTCGAGTCTATGTCCTCCAAAACATTAGATTTGAGGCTGTTTGGTGTTCTGAAAAAAATACATAAATACAGAAAATTTCCTTGTTTTTCCTAATTGAAGGCTGAGGTGGCAGCTATCCACTAAAGTGTCTGTTTTGTAATCTGAATAAAGTAATTTTTTTTCTGGGAGAAAAAACATAAACCATGCACTGAAAGACACTGAAAGACTCCAGTATGCTGCATTACTCAGGAATGAGATGAGGAGATCTGTAGCAGATTCTAATGATTCTAAAGATGTGAAGGAGCATTCTGGATTTTTTTACAATCTATTCTTGGCTTTCAGCATTGCAAAATTTGTTTTTAATATTATTTCCCTGTAAAGAATACAAGCAAACCTTCTTAGGGGAGTTTTATTCATAAGTTTTCACCATTCTGTTGAACCTTGTGCTGCTTCTTTTGTTCTCCAAGAACACAAGCTCTCTTAATTTTAGTATTGATAGACCTTTCAAGTATAATAATCTTGTCTGACCAAACCATGCTTGACACAGCTATTAACCACAACCACTTTTTTTGTCAATAGCTGGTTCACTCTTATTTATCTTTTGTTTTACTTTCTTTTCCCTATTTCACTGACATTGGATACTGATTCAAACCTGTAGTTTAAATCATACTACAGACTTTTTGATAGAGCTTTTAAACAGAAGTTAAATTGGATTTCTATGTATGTTGAACCTCTGTTAGATCAGATACTTCCTAGGCTCTCTCATAAAGTTTATGAGAAACAGAAAGTTCTGTCATGATTTGAAGTGATGGGTTAAAAAAAAAATAATAATAATTTTTGTTATTGTCTTAAGTCATGGATTATAGAAGTAATGTTCACAGGCTATCACTGTTTCTTCAGAAAGTCAAACAACAGAAAAATACATTCAGCTGAAAACTCTGAATATAAACCAGGTTGACTTCATGTGAGTTATCCCAAAGACATAGAAGAGATGAAAAGCCAAACAAAAGTACATTTTTTTTTTCTTATATTTACTGATGCCTACACAAGAGCTATAGAGCAAGACTGAAATTGTAATCAACATCATAATGTATATTTTGGAAGGTTTCCTGTGCATCTTGGCACAGATGTCCAGTATATAGAAGCCTAACCTCACTTTTTTATGGAATCCAGCCCAGGGTGTTCTCATATAATTAAGTGGGAAATATTGTAATACATACAGAATATTCTGTTTTAAATCTTACTATTTCAAAGCTCTCACAACCAGTCTTGTTAGACCTTCTTTCACAACTCATTAATGTCATTCAAAAATAATGAGCATATTGAATTTATGTTATAAAATGTGAATAAAATAGAAGTAGGCATAAGTTCAAATACCAATGTGTTTCCTTTGTTATCAGACACACTGCCAATGTTTGCTTCTCATATGGGATATAGAAATGATTTATAAAGCAATAAAATAACTATGGAAGAAGAACTGTACATCTTGGATACTTCCAATCCTTATTGTTTTATTTAGTCATCATCTCTAAATTCTGCAATCCAATGCAAGTACTCTCTTGTGCAAATGTGTTTACAGAATATCCATAATAAAGGTGTGTAGACATGGAAACTAAAGAAGAAAATAATTATTAGACTGTTTCTCAAAATGACATTTAAATATTAGCTGTTTCTTCATGTGGTCTTCCAGTATAGCTCTGAGACATCAGAAAACTGAATTGAGCAATATCATCCCTGACAGGATGCAAGGAAACAAGCAGACTTAATTTACAGAAACATATCTAAAAGAGAAGTTCAGAATAAGAAATGATCAAATTCATCTTCAACTGTGAAAGTCACATAAGCTCAATTGACCTATAGCAGGAATAAATCTTAACTATGAAGAACTGTAATAACATATATTTACATACAAGAATGGAATATTTTTCCACTCTGTAAAAAGAGCAAGGAAGAATTAAATATTTTATGGAAGTTTAATCAGATTTTTGTGATCTCCTGGATTTTTTTTGGGGGGGGAAGAATAGAATTAATGCTCAAATGTGGGAAAAGTAACAAACTTGAATTTACTGACATTTCTCACATACATGCATCAGCTCAGAACTGCAGGATCTTTGGATGATAACTTCTGTTCTTGTCCAACTCCAGCCAGGACACAAACATAGTCAGAGGCAAGAATAGATTCTGTGGCAATTCTAAGCCAAGAGGAAATTTGCTCTGCTGGATAGCCATTTCCTTAACAGCCCAACCACTTTCCAGTCCAGTCTCCTTATGCTGCAAAAGAGGAGCCCAAAGATGAATAAAGTAAAAGTAAAAGGAAAAGTTGTTCTCATGCAGAGACAAAGTGAGAGGACGTCAGGCTGACCATTACATCTACATCATTGGTATGTATTGCTTCCATTTCATTCTCCTTTTTACTGTTCCCTGGGGTTGATTCTTTGCCTACTCATTTACAGTCTATCTTCCTTTCTTCTTCCTTTTGTCTGTTCCTTCCCTTTCTGAATATTCTTTTAGATTTCAATTCTCTCACATATAGTTCTTACTTCTTTTGCTCACTTTTTCTCTCTCTTTTTTTTTTTTTTTTTTTTTTTTTTCCAGTCTCAGCATCCTTCACTTTGAAAGCATCCTTCTTCTAATAGTACATTAGCTCACTCTCCAGCCTCTCTAATACTGAATTTCAACCACCATCCCTTTCTATTTTATTAAAAAGGGAAATAACGCTATCACCACCACAGGCTTTAAAGAGAAATTATTGAAATTCAGTGCACTTAGACAAACTCAGATTTGATCTAACAGTAACTTTATATGTAATTCAGCAACTAAGTTACAATAACATGACTCAGAAGAGAAAATCATGCGGTAAAACATTACATTGAATAGGAAATGATTCAGTGAAAACATTATTCAGAGTAGGCAATTACTGAGTGAAGATATTATCCACAGCAGACAATTACTCAGTAAAAATATTATACAGTGCAGGCAAATATTCAAGCAAACATTTGACAAGGACAGCAATTATTCAATAAACAATCATAATTGCACCCAATGGAGCACACTTGCCATAAAGAGTACAAATAATTAACAGACTCAAAGAATGTTACTATGACTGCCCAAGTTTTAGCTAATTTACATGGCAGCTAAGCTCTGCAGGACAATCAGAATCTGTCAGTGAGGGACAACTTGTTTTTCCTTTTGTCTCTTCAGTTCTGGGAAGTAATATCACAATTCTATCAATTTTAATGAAGAAGCAAGTTTAGCTTCATCAGTTTTCTGGAGTTAGTCAGGAACGAGCATTACTTCCTCTTTGTTTTTTTTTTTTTTCTTTTTTTTTTTCTTTTTTTTTTTCTTTTTTTTTTTTTCTTTTTTTCAAAACAAGCTTTGTTTGTTCTAACAGTTGATTTTTTTTTTTTTCATATTTACCCAGTTTTATGCTTTCAAACCACAAGTTCATTTCTTTCTGCATAAAGACATTTCATACATTCCATTTACTTTTGTAGTAAAGTTCCTACTCTTGCTTTTTAGAGCAGAAAGGTGAAACTCTCATTTTCCTTTATACTGGAACTATCATTTCTCCTTCTGCTTTGCTCACTACATCAGACGTTTTTTTCTCATGTCATTCATCGTATGCATCTCTGTTTCTTTCAGACATTCTCAAACTCTGCTCTCAACTGTTTTCTTTTCTTCTAGGCATTCATTATTTCCTTTTACCAGCCTCCATAGTACCATCACAAAATCCATTTTTTGTTTGAAAAATTGTATATTTTTGATGATTACCTGAGTGAACGTATATATATATATTTTTTACCTCTCATCTTTCTTTTTTGCTTTGTTGCTTAATGACACATTTTGAAGCAATTAATTTGATTGAATTATGGACTATTTTGTTGCTGAGTTATTTTTGTCCATGAAAATGTTAACTCCTTTGAGTATATTTTAGCTTTCCAAGCATCTATATTTAGAGATACATAGCAAAAATGACTTGCATTAAACAAACAAACAAACAAATAAAAACAAACACAAAAACCAAACCAACCAACCAAAAAAAAAAATTAGAAGAGTTGTTGGGATCATGTAGCTGGAGTAGCCACATTAGTATTATTACACTGACTTCTTTGTTGTAGATTAGGGTAAGTGATACCACAGTCAGGGTTCCCAGGTTTAAATGCATCAAAAACATGTATAATTATTCTCATCTTTTTTTAAGAGAAATTGGCAGTGGCATTCCAGAAGTATCAATGTATTGCAACCACACTGCCCTCATAATTTCTGTTTAACGGTAAAGTGGCAAGCTATACTGAAAAAGACACCTGTACTCCTGCAGAGTGCCTGCACAGGCATTTACATCTCCATAGCTACATGGTATACTTTTCCCAGCAGAGTTCTTCTGGCTAGTTTTGCAGTGAAGACAGCCTTTCAGTGATGTAACATTAGAAGTGTCATGGGAACAGCCCTCCAAGTCATAGAAAAAATTAAATTAAATTATTAAAATTTAAGACTCTTAAATACCCAGGGAAATCTGTGCAATAAAACTGAATAGTTTACATTGGAAAACACCAAGTATTTTCTACCTGTCCCTCTCTGAATGTGATGTCAGCAAAGCTCAGGCAAATAAAGGCATAGAATTCTCTTTTGACTTTTCTCCTGTTTTCTAATAGTAAGAAAAACCATTTATAATTTTATGCATTACCTTATATACATTTCTAGTTTAAAAATGACAAGAACAAAAGTCACCCTGCATTTCCCTAACTCCTTTGATCATCCTTTCAGCTCAACTATCCAAAACATTTGCTCGAACCTTTCTAATAAAATAATTTCAAAAAGTTAGGAAACTTTTTTTGGGCCTTGTTTTTTTCTCATCTAGCTGCAAGTCAGAATTAACGTAATGTAATGGAATTAAAACATTTAGAAAAATGAGAGAAAATAAAAGAGAGTAAGAAGGAAAATCTGTATTTTGTCCACTCTGCACTGTCCACTCTGTCATGAACACAGGCTCCAACAAGGTATTTGCCTGAAACATCTTTTTCTCTCTCTTTAAATTTCTTGAAAATTTTCATTATTCCTATATTTTGTAATCTTTGTGAACTAATTTATAACAGGTCTCTACTCATATAACTCAATTTACATTAATCCATTTACACTTCTGTAAAGTTAAAATCAAGCCCAGAAATATTTTTCACAAGCTATGTTTGAACTGATTATTTTCTCTTTTCTAGCTCTGTAGAACAAAGGAAAATTTGTTTAGAAACTTCACTAGTTTTAGTGTCAAGTAAACCAGGAGCTTTCTCTCAGTCACCTCTTCCAATGAGAATCATTCACACCCCATTAGACAGCTACTAGTTGTAATGTTTGGAGTCGACCCCTGATTCACACACCTCATTCACTGGCAAATAATCTCTCTCTTTTTCTTTTGGGAAAAGGACATAATTTTAAAATTTCAAGTGAGTGGAAATATGTGGAAATGATAATAAAATATAGTTGCTCAGTGTCAGCTTCTCAGCTGATGACTCACAATAAAATATCTCAAAATGTAAGCTAGAAGAGGTCCTGTGCTACATGCCAAGCTTCCACTAAATTGCTTACAGACAAATGTTGATCTCACTCAGAAAGGGTGGATTATAGACAGTATGAGACTGTTCTTCACTGTTAAAACACTTCTTGTCTGATTATATTCTCACTTTTTTCTCATGGCTTACCATAAGTACCTTTGGGTACTTCTTGGGCACAATAAGATCACAACAGTCCATTTGGGCTAAAACTACCTGGTTAAAGCACTGGACTGAGACCAGTCTGGAGACTGGACTGAGAGGTAATTGCTGTAGCCTCAGTTTAATCTAAAGTTTTCCGTCTCACCTTGAACTGATCACATAGGAGTAATGTCAAAGAAACTCTCCTGTTCTGTAACAGGGCTCTGACAAAGCCCTTTATTTGAAGGCCATTCATGTTCAGAAAAGATGAGTGCAAACGTGAATAGGAGGAGATGGTCTGGGTGAATAAGGTCAATCTTATGAGAAAAGACTAAAGAGCCCTGTTTAGCTAGTTAAATGAAAGATAATACAGGAGCTTTACCTGTGTACATACATGTACATGGATATACAGAAATACATGTAGATGAAGGAAAGAGTGAAAGAAATAATGAAGGAAGGAAAGCTATTAATACTGAAGGACAAATTTAGTACAAGATTCATGGATCTGTAATAATAATGGCTATAATTAAGCTAATAGCAATTCACAGTCACAGGAACAAGTGTGCCTGTTATTAGGAGCTCTGTATAGAAGAGTTCTAAAGACATGATAAAACTGTGGCCATTTGTGGTAGTGCAGATCAGGACTTGACTGCAGGATTTCCTGACTGCAAGGTCTTTCCTATACTTGTTTGTTTAAAAAATAAACGAAGACATACATATAAACGTTATCCTCTTTCACAGTACCTTTTTTTGACTGAACTAAAGGACAGCTGTCAGTTTTTTTTTTTTTTTTTTTTAAATGTCTGGTTCTGCCTCAAAGCTCCTTTAATTTTTCACTACTATACCAGTCTTTTCTGCCTTTTCTTTGCTCATATTTGCTTGGGTGACAGTTGCCGTCTACAGGTGTTATTATCCTTTCAACATTTCTGCCCGGTGCTTGTGATAGTCTGACTTTTTCTCTGTCTCTGCTTCTATCATGTTCTGATTTGCATTTTTTCCCCTTAAACAGCAAATGCCTGCAGTGTTCAAATTGCATCACTGACCGTCCCTTCTGTTGCAAGTACTTGTTATTTAAGAACTCCAAGAATTTAGAAAGAAGAGAATATGGAGTACGGATGTGTGCTGACATTTCAACTCCTCTGAGCCTTCCTGGAAACTCTCAGTGACAATAAACATCTGGAGTTCTCCATCAGGCTGCTCTTTTGCTTGGCTTCTTTGGCAGCAGAGGAATGTCTTTGACACCTGTGGGCTGGCATCATCTGCAATCTAGATCTCCAGAAGATATAAACAATCCTAACGCTGCTATCTTCAATGCAGCCACAGACCTGTGCCTTAAAACTACAGTCAGAACCTTAGAGACAAGCAAGAAAATATTCAAGTTGGATTCACAATCCGTTGACAACAGTTCTCAAAATGGAGAATTTAGTCATGATAGTCTCTCTCATGCCATTGGTTACTTGTATAATGAATGGACCATGGTGTAGTCAGGTACTGCCCCAGTCCTAATGAACTCTTTTCAGCAGTCACAGAGAATGTAAGAAGGGACAAAGATGCCACTTATAATCAGGATGGAGCGATCTGGCCCATTCCAACTAATCTGAACAATTGACTTCCCTGTAAATAAAAATTCTAATTTCATTTCCATGATAATGTTTTTGCCATTGTCAAAACACATAAGTGACTACAGATGACTGGAAAGAGAGATGATTCAGCCTATTTTTCATAGTAACTTTACTTGCAAATACATTTAATGTAGACAACGGGACCCAGTCTCTGCTTAAAACTCAGCCGTTTATTTAGGCCTGTTATTTAATTACTTCTGAGACACCCTTCAAACTGTGTTGTTGATATCTAGGAGAAATGTTAGTTCCTCCCACATAATGTAAGTGATGTTCAGACACTACCCTGGACTAAATGAACATAACCCTTGTGAAGAACAACATATATTTTATTCCTGATTTAGCCACATCTTTATTATCTTCTGAGCTCACAGCCTTGTGATCATCCATAACAGTTCTTTTTGATTCTCTTCTGAGACGCCATTTTTCACTAAAGCAAATTCACAAGAGTTAAAAGCCTGCTTCAGCTGTTTCCTGATTATCATTGCATTACCACTGCAACTTTCATACTTGGCAGTGATGACTCCACAGCTTTCAAAAGTCATTCTTTTTGAGATGGCCTAAGCAATGTAGATGTAATTAGGATAATTTGTTTTCAGAAAAATTTGTTAACTTTGATAACAGCAGCTTCTATCTCAGACCTAATGAATACCTTGTGGGCCTAAAAAATACTCAATTTTTTCCAAGTGTATTGGCAGATATAACCAAAAAATGTTAGACCTAAATCTAGTGAGATTACTATCTTGCCTTTGTTTTCTTTTACATTGGAGGAATGGAACTTATTAAAGTCATACTTAAATTGTATGTTAATCTTGGGACTAAATGCTAGCTTAAATTCACTTAGTAGTCATACTAAGAAAGTCTTGAGGGTTCAGTGTTCCATAACCTAACTCTTGATGATTGAACAGTGAGAATTTTAGAATAGAAGTTTTAATCATTTGCTTAGTATCAGCAGAATGAATGGAAGAAAATGTTACTCATTTAGATGCAATATACATGTATGTGGAAGATCAAACTAATATATGAGAGCAGGTATTGCACTGAAAATTATATTCTGGTGGGGAAAACCCAAGATTCATGCCTGTAAGATAACATAATTTACCTTCTGAGGATATCCACTAAGAAAAAAAGAAAAAGAAAAAGAAAAAGAAAAAGAAAAAGAAAAAGAAAAAGAAAAAGAAAAAGAAAAAGAAAAAGAAAAAGAAAAAGAAAAAGAAAAAGAAAAAGAAAAAGAAAAAGAAAAAGAAAAAGAAAAAGAAAAAGAAAAGAAAAAGGAAAAGAAAGGAAAAGAAAAGAAAAGAAAAGAAAAGAAAAGAAAAGAAAAGAAAAGAAAAGAAAAGAAAAGAAAAGAAAAGAAAAGAAAAGAAAAGAAAAGAAAAAAGAAAAAAGAAAAGAAAAGAAAAGAAAAGAAAAGAAAAGAAAAGAAAAGAAAAGAAAAGAAAAGAAAAGAAAAGAAAAGAAAAGAAAAGAAAAGAAAAGAAAAGAAAAGAAAAGAAAAGAAAAGAAAAGAAAAGAAAAGAAAAGAAAAGAAGGGAAAAGAAGGGAAAAGAAGGGAAAAACAGGCAAATCAATAAAATGAAGGATTTCGTATTATTGAGGATAATAGTAAATGAGTCGATAACAGAATCTTGAAGGTAAGTCATTCTGTCTGTTTGTTCCACATAACCTTTTGGGTTAAATGTGCTTAGTACCTTTATGCAGAATGCTTACAATTTATCATATTTTTCTACTCCTTCTTCTCCAAGGGCAACAGAATCTCGGCAATGCTTTGGAAATGGGATTAGAAGACAGACTTGAAAGGTTTAAAAATCTTTTCACATTAAACCAGAATAAAGCTGTCACTGCAGTAAATTCTTTAAAGGAATTTGTCCAGATTTCCATTGTTGCAAATAAAAAGTATGGTGCAGTGAATGAAAGACTGGTGTTTGGCTTGCTGTGGGTAGCCTATAATCTTACGGAAGCTGGCAAATGTGAACTGTACTCAGTAAGCAAATGTTTTCATAATTGAGAATATGCATGTTTCATAGGAGATATTTCTTCCCAAGAACAAGAAGACTTTTATTGCTCATTTCCATCTTATTTGCACAGAATTTTCCAAAACATCTTGTTAGGAAACAGAAATATGCAAATATTACAAATACAGAGTTCAAAATATTGTCAGCTAGTTTCATCTTAACTATAGTTTTAGTGAGCCATTTGTTGGTAGCAGAGATAAGATATATATATATATATAGGAAATAAGAAGTGGTAAACATCTCTGTAAGTGTTTGTGATAATGCAAACAAGACTCATAATTTTGTATATGACAATTTGTGCAAGTAGAGTTGAATCACATAGGATTCTGTTCAGCTGAAGAGCATACTCCTGCTACACTTACATTAAAAAAGCTTGTAGAGGTTCAAAGGACAGTTTCACTTAGTGAACTATTCCTTTCAAAAAGAGATGAAAATATATACAGACTTTATTGCAATACATCATTTTAGTATCCTGTGCAGTACTATGTCCAATTCAATAGGGTCAAAAGCCCTCTCCCAGACATTGTTGCTTAACCCCTTAGGATAGCTGTGGTGATTAATGCAAAAAGCTACAGTGGTGTTGGAACTATAGAGAACTCCAGCAAAAGATGGGTTACAGCAGTTAATTTTGACTCTAAAAGTTGATTTTTCCAAGGACTTGTTGTACGTCAGCACCTGACACTTGGTGATCTGAGTTTACTTCTTTTCATTGTAATGGTGAAATTTGTCAGATGCCCAGAAGCTAGTGCAATGACCCTTAAGAACAGCTTTGCTTCTGAAAGACTCAGTGTTATGAGAGGCTGAGTAAAATTCTTTTAGTAAGAATGGCTTCATAAGAAAACTTTGTTCATGGTGCAAATAGTTGCTTGCAGTTGCAGATGAAAATGTCAGTCTTCTTCAAGCTAAGCTGTATCTGTTAGGCTTGACAAAAATCTGCAGTTAAATGTATTGTTCTGTAGCATTCCCTCTGGTACAACCTTCCACATTTTTCTGTGTTGGCTTCTCTGCACTGTAGATCCATTGGTAATGAGACTTTCATATTTCTGTCTCTTTTATCCAGCTTACTGTCCTGCTAGTATTGACATAATAAATTGTATTTTCAAAGTTGGGAGCATGAATCAAATTTACACCATGGGATATCAAGCCAATAAGTAAAACAAGGTATGACGTCAAGAACACATTGTCTGATCTATCTTAATTATATTGCTAGCTCTTTGGGCAGAAGCAGGTCTCACCTTTGTTTTGTGATGCACAGCTTGATTGTGTGTCACTGCACAGATAGACTAAAATGGTCTGCAGATACCTCACCAAGATGCTGACCGTATAAGAGGGATCTAAGAAAACTGTCAGAGATTTCTATGACTGACCATAGGCAAAGGAAAATAGCCCAACTTTCAAAGATTAAATAAATGGATTTAAATCCCTGTTCCCAAACTCTCATCCATACTCTTTAGGATTCTGTTGTGAGTCGTTAATAATGTCATATCAAGTAGTCACACCTTAGAAGTCTCAAAAAAAAACCACAACACATGTAGAATCTTGAACATGAAATCACCCAGTCAACATTTATTTATTGCTTTTCTTATTTTTTAAACGTAGATCACTAACATTTAATTAAAACATTCCCCCCAGACTCTGTTTAATTTGCTGTTGAGTTTATCACATTAAAATAAACAGAAGTTTCAGGCAATTTATGATGCCTGTTTTCTTACAATTGTGATGGTTTCTGTGGCCTTGTTCAGTCTTTTTAACTATTATAAAGCAGAAGAAATATTGCTGATGAACTGGAGAACTGTGGGTTGAATGTGTAACTTTCTACCAATAACATCGCTCACTTGGTTAAAAGTGGTGAGAAAAGATTACCAAACTTTGGCAGTGCTTGAAGTAACACACTTCAGAATGGCTACATTCTTAATCCTTCATCACATAGTTGGAATTTCTGTTTTTAGTAGGTAAATTATGTAATTTATCTCCATTTTGCATCTATTATCATTAAAATAAAAAACAATCTTAAAATATCTGTTTCCATGAGAACTGAGCTAAAATAACAAATTGTAAATGGAGGTCTTTTTTTCAGATGAACTTTAGTTGTAGTTTTTTATAGTTTTAGAAATTATTATTTTTATTATGATTTTCATAATGTGGAAGCCACAGTGGAAGGCATCAATGTGCTGCAAATGCACACTATACATTCTTCTTAACACACAAAAAAGTATTATTATTTTTTTTTAATGTGCTCCTTTTTAAAGTTTCTTAAAATGTCATGTAACAATAATTCATGAAAATCATAGATTTTTTTTTTCTCCTTTATATCTAGCTTCAATCTCTGGATCCCAGAATTCATATAAATAAAAGTCTCTATATCTGACTAAATTCATATAAAAATTACAAAAAAATATTGCAGTAGAGCAGTGCTAGAAATCAGGGACATTACAAGACAAATCTCATACTGAGATTTTTTAAACTCTTCCTTTTTTGGGTGTGAAAACCATGTGAATATCTCAGCTTTTTTTGTGCCAGATGAGATATTGGAAAAATAGAGATATTAAACAAGAAAAGAAAGAAAAAGCTTTCATCTCTTAACATGAAACATTTATTAGATAGATTTTTTTTGAATAATGTGAGCTATTTATTATGTTTTGATGAAAGTCCGTATTGACATAAATTGAGATTTATCTATATCTCTATATCAAAAGCCAATTTATTTCCCTAAAACTAATATTCTACTTTGTCTAATGAGAATGCTCTTCTTGTGGATAGCAGTTGACAAGCTGGGCTAATTTTAAAATGTTCTAATGTTTATCTCAGAGAAAGCTTACTGAAATTTTTTCATCATGGAAATTATTGTAGAGGCAGCTGATAATGCAGTTATCAGCTAAAAGTTATAACAAAGTTTTAAATGGTGTTTTACACCAAGATAATTTCAGAAACTTTCTTCATGATAATTGTATGTAGAAATAAAATAAAATAAAAATTCACATTTTTTTTTTCCTCAGGGTAATGATTTTATTACAACCACATGATTTTCACTGTATTTTTCTTAACAATAAAAAGGTGTAAAATTATTCATTTATTTATTGAAAAACAGTTTATAGCCATAATCATAGTAGACCAATGTTATTCTACATTTGAACTAGATCATTACATTGGTGTAACTGTCACCTGTAGAAATGATGAAAACTGAATATGTATTATTTTAGATACCCATTTCAATAACATTCTATTTATCATAAGGTTATGATTAACAATATTCTGTCCAAAAAAATTGTGTTTTATTTTCCACCAAATATACAGTCTGTGCAGTTACCTAGAAAAACAAAATGAAAATTAGTTTGGAGTATAATGTTTACTACAGATGGGAATTGTATAAGCTTTTCTAACTCATGTCAAAGGGTTATTCTGGCCTTCACAATCTGACTGTAAACAAATTGTTTACTATGCACAAAATTTTGTTTTGATCTGTTTTGTGGTTTATAAACAAATTATTTTGAGTTTCTACATAGAAATCAAAAATTTAAGCAGCTGGTCTTAAACCAATAAATTAGTAACAAATATTTAATTTTCTTATTTACTTTTTTTTTTCTTTTCTTTTTTTTTCCACTCATTAGCCTTCCAATCTGAATTATTTCTGGTACTAGTTCTCATACTGAACTTCTGAACCAACATCATCGTGACTTTATTTTTCTTAAGTCAATAGTTGGGTATGTTACTTGTTGTGCTAAAGAGTCTCAGGTGTCTTTTAGAATTGATAGTCAACAAAAATACAAGCCAATGGTTAATTTGTACTTATCTATCTCTATATGTATTTATCTATTGGAGGGAGTAAGATCTGGCTCTTCCACAGCACTGCAGATCTAGTTATGCCCCCTCCTCAAAAAAAAAAAAAAAAAAAAAAAAAAGATTTCCAAGAGTTCCTGTTTAGGGAACCATATAGGGAACCTTATCTCACTGACTCTATTAAACTTCATTGCAAGCTCATCAAATACAAAATTTAACCTTGCTTCCAAAACTTTCTCCTCCACCTATTTATTTTCAGAGCCAAACTAAAGGAAAAAAAAACACACCAACATCCTCCCTGCCTCCATTAGCTTGAGTCTCTTTAGAGAGTACTACCTATGCTCTCTTTCTCTCCGTTCACTAACTGAACCTGACACTGCACTGACACTGCATTCACCTTCTTCAGACACATCTTTGTAAAGAACCAGAGAATTAATTAATTCAGCAAGCCTAAACCTAAACCTAAATTTCCCTGTAGTCTGTGCATTGAGCTCTTTTTTTTTTTTTTTTTTTTTTTTTTTTTTTTTTTTTTTTCTCCCCTTCCCTTTCTCCTTCTCCTATCTATCTTAGAGTGGAGAGTGAACTGTTGGCTTGCTAACTCCTTGATAGATTTTCCACAACCTATTACAAGGCTGGAATACAGTATGCCTGAAAAATGAAAAAAACAGGCTGTATGAAAGACTTTCATCACATAAATAATGTTGGGCTTAGATGACAGATTACTTCATCTAAGTGAAGATACAATCTCATTAAATCTGCCACAGGTGGAAAGATCTCATGAGAGATACTGAATATGAACATATTGTGCAAGTGCTTTATGAAAGACTTATTGGAAAAAAAAAATATGGTAGCAGAATCTTATAACAAGTCTGGAAAAAAAATAACATTTTAAGATTTTAAGATTTTGAAAATATGCTAACAACTCACAATGAATGAAATAGGACTAAAATAAGAAATTGTACTGCAGTTTATAGCTTCAGTGCTCTGTACCTGATTAGAAGTTGAGCTTAAGGTTTATTAACATAACATGTTCAAGTGCCATTTAAATTCTTTGGGGTATGTGGCATAATGGAGTAGCCTGAATTTTGTGTGACAACTGTCCTTTGGAGATCCTGTAGTTACGACATTCTTTTGATGTGAAAAGCCTCCTGGGATCCAGAAGGTTGCTCTGGAGATGGACTACAGTTTTACCCTTGTTCTGGTCAGGAATACACAAATGCATTTCCTGACTGTCATAACTCATTGTGTTTTAATTCACAGAATTGGGTTGTCTGAGAGAACATGAACTGGGTTAATTTCAGATGAAACTAAAATGGAATATGATCTTCCAGACAGAAATTGACATTAATTTCTTGAGAAAAAAAGGAAAAAGGAAAAAATGACTAGAGCTTGTTCAATGATAAACACAAACAAATGATAAAAATCATCCCATCCCGGAATGATAAAACACCCTCCCATCCTGGAATCATCACTGCTTTCTATTGTAAAATTGTCTAATCCTTCTTTTTATTGGGATAGCCAATGTTGACATTGCAACTGCTACATGTACTTGGTGCAGCTTTGAACCGAGGCTGTGAGGCCTTTGCCTAGTGGGATGCAGCCATAAGGGTTGCTGAATTGTTGGATAGTGGTCTACACATAACCTAGGACAGTAATAATGAGAAGAGAAAATGAGCTTTCCCTCCTCTTCCCATTGACTCAGTTTCCAAACCTTCATACTTATATAATGTTGCTGTTTGGTTGACAGGATAAAGCTCAAAGTATGGAATCAGATTCATAAATACAAACCATCAAGATACAAAATCACAGAAAACACTTGTCTTTACAGTTGCTTATATGGACATCAAGCTTTGCATTAACAGAACTGGCTGCAGAACTCTGTGAGTGATGACTATGTACAAATGAATGTGATAAGGCGACTGCTGTTACTTTTGTTCATTCAGTCTCACAAAATTAAGCATCCACAGTCTCTTAACTGGCATTTACCGGAAAACATGCTATTATCAAGAATAAAATGCATGCTGAATGGTCTACTGCACTTGATCAGTGTAAGAATCTTATATCTGTCCATATTTACCCTTCAGAATGATATGTTTGAAGAGTCCTTTCTTCACAGGAAAGTTATAATTGTTCATAAAACGTCTTTGTCAGGTGCTAGCTTGTAATACAGTCACTTGATGGCTCTTCTCTCCTATCTAGACCTGTCATATTAATTAATATTGTGTCTCCACAAGGTGGTAGAAGTGGGTAATTAATTCCACAGCATGTAACATTCATAGTTAGATTGATTTCCTCTTTACTTTGCTAATGAAAATATATCCCAGTCCTTTATTTTATAGATTTTTTTAGATATGCCCAATTTTATTACAAATTTCCTGGTGATGATCTATGTTCCATTCATTTTTATTGTTATGTTTTATTGTAAAGGGTTATTAATTTAATTAAGCTTATCCCTGTTTCCTCAGCTCCCTTTAATGTTGACTTTTATAAGATACTTTTATTTGTAGTTTGATTTTACTGGTAAATGTGGTACCTGATAGCTTGAAGATAAGGCCAAGTATCTTGGAACAAATGAATCAAACTCTTTATAGGTAGATTCTAAAGGAAATACTGAGCAATGAAGCTGTGTTAAGATGGACCAGGCCAACATTTTCAATTACAATGACTCATCCTATAATGTACACTTCAGAAAATTCTATGATGTTGCAAACTGTCAGGGTAAAATAAAGTAAGAACAGTTGTTTCCTCTGTGTCACTGAAATTTTAATGGGCATGTGAATTCTAACTATCCAGTGGGAAGACATCTTTCATTCGATGTGTTCCAGTTTCCTCACTTATTAGTTTTATCATTATTCTCCACAAATATGTAGACTCTATTTTTGTACTCTATTACCATATATTTGCAGTCTCTTTAGATAAACTTTTGGTATCTATACAGAAAGGAGAAGAAATCACTATTGTAAGATCTAATTGAATTAAAGGGAAATACTTATGTGGATTACAATGTTGCATCTACATTTTGAAGTCTTTTCTCACATCAATTTTAGTCTATTTTAACTCTTATCTTCTCTAGAGTTACAATTTATACATGTGAGAAGGGTAGAATGCAATATTTTTTTACAGATAAAATGCTAATTTTTAGCTGCATATCAAGATGGATATTTAATTTGAAAGTTATGTACTCATCAGTGCTTGCCATCAAGAGAAGTTTTTATATTACATGGAATCTAAAGTTACTTTTGTTATATATCTAAAGATTTTAAATAAATAGAGCAAGATTAAGACTGTCAATTTACAGCTGTGGAAAAATCAAGAAGATGAAGACAATCTTTCACTTTTCGCAATAACCTTCACATGACATTCAGTGTAACCAGCATAATAGGTCAAGCATGTTTACTTCTGAAGTTTGAAAAAAAATATCTAATCTAATAGTCTGGAAACATCTTCTGTACACTTTATTGAAAAGACACAATGTAGAACTTTAAATAATATATCTCTCCTAGGAAGTGCTATTGTTTATCAGTACATAACATCTAAAATATCTGCACAAATACTCATATTTGATCTCATTTCAACTGCAATAAATATAAAAGCATTAATATTCAAATGCCTAATAATTTTAAACAAGACATAATGATGGTGTTTGCTTTATTAAAATTTGTTTCAAGGTCTATTGACATTAATGAGATGTTATTTGTTGTCAGAGGTCTTTCGGTCTTTTGGTCTGCTAGGAATCTGTATACCAAACTTCTACTGATTTCCAGAGTAATTCCAGTCTCTGAATTTCCAAATGAAAATAGAGTCTTCTAAGTACTTCACAGAGACACGGAATGTTAGCTTCAAGCAAATAGAAAATAATATTGAATTATATGGCCTATGTTGTTTCCCTTTTCATTCAAGAAATTGTAAGCATAATTTACAAGTAACACAGCTTTGTGAAACAGAAACTGAAAATACAGAGTCTAGCATGTCTGGCAAAGCCTAAGTCTAAGCTGTTTTTCAGACTGTTCTGGAACTCCTGAATGACAGATATTGTCTACCCAAGGAAAAAAAAGGATTAATTAAAAGGAATCATTTTGCATGCCTCTTAGCCTCTGTTCAAATGGAAAGAAAAACAATTTAATCCAGAACAGAATGTGTTTCTGTAATAAAGATGCCAGTGGAATGAATGAACATTCAATTAAGCAAGTTCTGTTTGTCTGAAACACCATTCCTAAATGTTCAGCCCCTTGCAAAAAAAATCTAGCTACTGATATTATTGGTAGTGTGTGGATCAATAAATCTCATTTGTCTGTCTATCTGGTATATGTCTTAAGTTCATATAGGAGTTCAGGAAATAGGAATGGAAACGTCTGCAAATTCTCCTGCTTTTACCCTCAAAGCCATAGTCAGTGAGAATCATCGCTCTTTGATAATTTAAACTTAGTCAGATATTTGTATGTGTTTGGTTGATTTTTAGAACACAGTGCATCTATCCAAATCAGGTCTCTAAACCTTATCCCAGTACAGAATAAACCTAAAGTTGTTCCATAAGCACATTAAACAATATTAAAAATCACTTTAAAATTCCAGGTGAGTAATGCCACCTTGACTCATAATGGCCCAAAAATAATTTAATCCTGACTGTAAGAAAAGTAAAATCCCAGGCTGCCTGTGTATAAATAGCTGGGAAGAATTAGGAAAATCTATCTTGACTCCTGCAGGTCTAGATTCCTAAAAGTAGCATTTGCAAACACACTGAAATACATTTCATTTGCAACAAGGGATTTCATTTGTATTTTTTATGCTGATTGATGAAGTGGTTTGTCCAATTTATTGAACTTGTTTTATCTTTTAGAAAACCTACAAAGTAAAATAATTAAGAAATTTTAGATAAAATTAGTTAATTTAATCCCACAGAGATGCTTTTAAAGTTACTGTGTGGGTAAGAGCAGGAGGACTGAAACTGGTCTTTGGGAAGCAGATGGAATAAGACAGCTTTTTTTCATCATGACTGCAACATTACAGATTTTTGGTGGTATCATGTGGAAACTCAGGTTCTATTACAACTCTGTTTTATGTTTCCACTATTAGCTTTGACTTGAAAACTGTATACTAATTTCTACAGTCTTCTTCAGCCTCAGAGTCTAAGACATTTCAGTCACAATGTCCCTGTAAAAACTGTTGCAAAAAAAGTACACTCTGCTGGATTTGTTGGGTCAGAGTTTTGAAAAGGGTTCATTCTTGAGAAAATGTTCTTAATTTCCACCTCTATTCTTATAGGAGGTTTAGTAGCTTTTTATCTGTTATACTGAACCATGGCTGTTTTTCCCTTTTAAAAGACCTGTCATCCAATAAAATCAGTCAATCTCTAAAAGCAGTTTTAGTGGGCTTCTAAGCACTACAGGTATGAACCTGTATGTCAGTGTCGTACCAATAAATTTGTTCACATACTACCCTGAAGGCAGTGTATTTGTTGACCACAGAAACTTGACAAAGTAATGGAAAAACTATTCTTTATACCAAAGACAATATGAGAAGATAAAAATGGAGATATATAAGTACAAAATGTTAATAAGAACTTACATATCCATCTCAGATATTTTTGGTATTTAATGGCTTAAAAAGCATGAAGAAAGTATTAAGAGTCTTCTACAAAAACAAAACCAAGCAAAAATATATATAAAAAATATATATATATACAAGACAAACAAACAAACAAAAATAAATCAAATACAAAAATCAAACAAAAAAAAAACACAAGACAACCACATTTCTATTGTCTGTTCAACTGCTCTCAGATAGATCTTTGCAGAGAGCTGTTGGTGAGCCTTCAATTATTGCAGTTATTGCAAATAACTGGTGTACATTGGTGTCTGAAATTCCTCCCAGTTTGAAAATGGGCAGTTCTTTAGCATCTTGTGTATATACTGTTAAATTTGTCTCTGTTGTTCTTATAGTTCTGGCCCTAGAGATGTTTTCTCACAAGACTTGAATTGGAGAAAACAAATGAATAAGCAACATGTTTTGAGATCTCACCTGTTCAACTCAATTGGCTTTCAAGTCAGTGTAGGCATCGCTGGAGATCTGAGGAGGCATTAACTTCTTTATAGCACCAGCAGTTCCCCTGAGTGCAGAAGAATCATCAGCCCTCAGAGATCAAAATTTGTCTGATGGGAGCAAGCTGCACTTTAATAATGGATATTTGCCTATTTAATAACTAGCTTTAAAAAAGCTGTTTTAAAATTATGTTTTTATTTATCTATGTATTATTATTTTTTATTATTTCACAACAACTCTAGAATCATCACTAAAGCCCAGTAGGTAGTGGTATTAACCACTGGTCAAAGTGATCATCAGCCTCCTTTTAAAAGTATTCCCTTCAGTGATTCAGCATATGAAGAGACTGAATCATTCACAAGGATTCTGTGCAAAGACGTTGTTAGGCTGAAACGGCACCTCGCACCTCATGTTTTAAATGCAGTGTGACAACATTCTTTTTACTCTGGTGGATTCAAAAAAATTGATTTTGGTCAATAACCTAATCAGACTTACACACTGGGGTAGAATTTCACATTTAGGCTATAGTGAACATATGGTAAATTCAGGAGTTCATTACAATGCCAGAGAATAACACAGGTCTTTTTTTTTTTTTTCATCAGTTTTTCTCTATTTTGTTCCTTTTAAAAAACTAGGCTGACCCTGAAAGCTATATGGTAACTGAGTCCAACAAACTACTCTATCCTTTTTTTTTTTTTTTTTTTTTTTTTTTTTTACAGTGAGCCCAGGAAAAAATTGCTTGAGAAATCTAATTGAAATTGTCACTCATTTTATTGAAGAGTGAAACTTTTTGTTTTTCTGCTGTCTAATAAAGGCTTGCATGACTCTGTCTTTGTAGTGAAGACAGGTTGCACTGAAGAATTCAGATAAGGACCTGAGGAAGGTCCTCAGGAACCAAACCCGATCAAAACCTTTATTTCTTTTGCAATCCACCAGGCAAAATGTCTTTTGCATTTAAACTGATGAAAACAGTATTTTTCTTCAGATTTTCCTCTTCCAAAACTTCACTTTGGTTACTTAGTGAGAGGACTTCTTTAGCTTTGTTCCAAAATACCCTGTCAGGTTTCAAAGTAGTTCTGTTCTCTTGTTTGCAGTTTCTGACTGCTGTATTTCCAGGGTTAAATTTACACTTTAAAAAGGATAAAGGAACTGTGGTTTCAGTTGTTCTGCACAGTGTGGAGTAAGAGGAAGAGGCAATCTCCTTTTTGCATCACTACCCTGATAGCAATGCACAGGTTCTAAGGCTAGAATCATAGAATCGTAGAATATCCTGAGTAGGAAGGGACCAACAAGAATCACTGAGTCCGATTCCCAGCTCCACCCAGCACCACCCAAAAATCAGACCATGTGTTGGAGAGTGGTGTCCAAATGCTTCTTGAATTCTGGCAGGCTCAGTGTCATGACCACTGCCCTGTGGAGCCTGTCCCAGTGCCTGACCATCCTCTTGGTGAAGGACCTTTTCCTAACCCCCATCCTGACCCTCCCCTGTCCCAGCTCCATGCCATTCTCTCGGGTCCTGTCGTTGTCCCCAGAGAGCAGAGCTCAGCGCCTGCCCCTCTGCTCCCCTTGTGAGGGGAGCCATGAGGCCTCCCCTCAGCCTGCCCTGCTCTTGTCTGAAATCACTACTCATGAACTAACCATCTCTTCTAGACTCAAAATACTATGTCTGCCTTACATATTGCTCTAGACTTGTCAGCTTTGCACAGACTTAAAATCCCTCTTGTGCCCAATAAATGAGGCCTAGATGAAAAGATTTAGTGTATGGACATTTGTTAACTGCATATGACAAGAGAGTAGCTTAAGATAAGAAAAGAAGACCACCCTGAGCATAAGCAACTTGTTAATCACTGTGAAAGGTGCAAATACTTGAGTTACTGTGAGAGTGGTGAAGATGCTGAGCACCTTTGAGAGGAACAAAGTGTAAACACCAAGCCATGGTAACAGACTGTTGCTGAGCAGTGAATGAATTTGAGTGAGACAAGCAAGAATAGGGTATTCTATACACAGTCCTATAACTGGCAGGATCACTTCAGAAGAGGACCAGGGACTTACCAGTGTTGCACCAGGATTACACCAGGCATGATGCTGCACATTGACACTCCTGCAGAACAAGTCAGTCATGTAATTCACTAAATTGAATATATCTGTGATCAAAGTGTTTTGGTGTCTCAATCCAGTTATGGAAAGGTGAACATGACAGAGTCCAAGAGGCATATTAAATACTAGGAACAAAATAAGCATTTAAGTTAGTACCCCAGTTGCCAATACTGCTCTGGATGTTGATATTGACTCCCATATGGCAGTCAGTGTTATGTGGGGATGAATAAAACACTAGAAAATATGCAGATGGAAATATTTGGATAACCCATCTCGGCCACCAAGGTCAAAACAGACATCCTGACATACCCAATTGGTTTAGTTGTGCTTAAAGGACTGCTATACTCTAAATGCAGTGTCAGCATATGCTATCCACCCACAAACACTTCTGCTACCATGATTCTCTCAACAGACTGGGAAATGATTTGGAGGGGGAGGGCGGTCATTATGTGGCAGGCATACAACAATACATGTACAACAACCTGTGGGAAAGGCAAAATATGGTAATCGTTGTGTTAGACTGAAGCCCAAATCTTAAATCTAGTATGCAACAACACAGAGAATGATAAGCATGTTACATGAAAAATTGGGTAAATTAATAATACCACATTTATAATAAATAATTATACCTGAATTATCTAAAATTTTCATATTAATAGTATTCTTATATTAAGATCTGGAGAATGTTGCATTGTATATGTAATCTCACAAATGGTAATGCATGAAACTAATCTGAATTAACAGTAATAGAAATGCCTAATAAGGGATGGGTTACATAGCAGTTATCAAGTTACATCTAGTTGGCAAATACTATTTGCATATTGTCTTTAGTTAACTCCATGGGATAAGGAAATAGCTTAGTAGCTTAGTTACAAAAATAGAGGAGCAACACCAGTGTGAACAGCCTAATGATTGTTGCATAACTTTTGAGACAAACAGATTGTCAGTACTAAGTGAATTTCAATGAGACAATCAAGAATCTGGTTTTCTGTACTGATTCTTATAGCTGATGGTGCTCAGGTTTGCTTGTGGAAAAGACACATGGACCCCCAATGCCTGAATCATTACTATGCCTGTCATGGCCAGAAGCTAGCTTAACTTACCTGACCTCTCTCCTGGACCACTTAATTTGCAAGTTTTGCTTTTAGTCGTGATTAAAGTGTTTTGGTATCCAAATCCTGCATTATCATTTGGTTTTAAACCATAACAAGGTGTTCCCACGTTTCCAAGTCTATGGTTGCACCTGTTCACCAATCCATCCAGCCTTCAACTTCTTACATCAGACTTGTCAGTATTATACTTGTTTCTGTGTGAAGAATGTTCTGTTATGTAAATATTATGGCTTTGTGGTTGTTGTGCGTAGGAGAGCTAATAAAAATAGAGATCAGGTAAAGCACAGACTCTTTGGACTATGCTTGCTAGAGCTTTCTCATACTATTTTTCTGTGTTTTGGGGGGGGGTTGTCCTGACAAGATTTCCCTTGGCACCTAATCCCTTCCCTTCTAAGCTCTCAGCTATCCTTCAGAGCTCAAACTCTCCAGCTCCAAAACTCACTCCTTGACCCCTTTCTAAACCCTGTCCAAATCTCCATGCCTCCTGATTTGACATAACCAACCAACAAGAAACTTCAAATTTTCTGTATTTCTGCAGTTTTTTTTTTTTTTTTTTTTTTTTTTTTTTTGTCCCCGTCCTCATTCCTCCTGCTGTGTTAGGTCTCTATCTGGTTATTCTTGTTCAGACTACCCTGCTGATATTCTACTCTGTTATTCCAGACTGAATGTATTTCTTTCTCTTGTTTGCTGCAGCCTACTGAACTTCTCCATCCTTCTGACTCTTCCCATAGGAACTAGGAAAGGATCCAGTTCTGACTGCTGTTTTGGACACTGACTGTAGGCACCATGATCCAAATTCTACCTACATCTACTCTGTTGGCTGGAAAAACTGACTTTGTTAAGAAAAAAAAAATAAATCAAGTTAAACAAGATTGTTTCCAGGTTTTAGAAGAAGCAGTGTTCACAGGATTATTGCACTATGCCTGCTTTAGAGAAGAAGAGGAGAGCAAACAAGCTTATGCCCACACAAAAGCTGTGGCTATCACAAGTCAAGGCTGTTTTTGAATATATAGCCTTAAGGAAAGACACATGCTGTTTTTTGTTCACTGTAAAAGCTTCAAGGTTTAGGATTCTGGTTTGCATGTGTTCAAACTGGGATAAGAAAGAATCAAACTGGGATAAGAAAGAACACTGACAGAGTTTCTTTGGGCTCCTTTCCCTCAAAGAATAAAGGAAACAAAGGAACAGAATGAAAAGGTGGTTTTTGAAAGAGATGTAACGCTTTCAGAAGAACTAGCAACTTTTGAACTGTTTTGTTAGTCTGGCCTATCAGTTATAATGTGTTTTGGGGTAGAGTGAATTGATCTTTTAATTCAAAGTCTTTTTAAAGAGGGACTTGAAAACAGAGAATTGTAATTAAGTCCCCATAGAACCATTTTTATTAACTATAACTAATAATTTCAATTGGGGATTTGGCAGGAAATGTCTGCTTTAAGAATGAATATCACTTACTCAGTGGCACTCAGAAGTACAAGTAGATTTGTCAAAGCAGTATTTTATTCCAAGACAATTGAGTCATCTACCACATAGCCAATATATTTTCCAAGAATTACGCAAGTGGCCTTGGAAAAAAATGGAATATCTAGGTTTTATGCATCTCAATGAAGGAAGCAGATTGTCATAACAACTTTGAAAATGCCATTCTTTCAGTCATAATTAATTTCAGCTCAGTCCAGGCACTTCACAGAACTGAGAACCGGAAAGTCAACAATAAAACTAAAGGCAATAGCTACAGGGCGCAGGTTAGGGATTCTGTCAGCCTCTAAGGCTTGTGAATGCCTGCTGCAGCAGTCCTCATTCTGGGCATGAAAGAAAAAAAGCTAAAGAAGACAGGAACATGAATCTGCAGAGAAAACCTTATTAATTGTACATTGCAATGAATTTGAATAGTGTGTCTTCAAAGGTAAGCTGTCAGTGTTACAAGGAAAGTTTCAACTAATTAACAACAATTAATGGATTTAAAACACGTACTCGTGTTTTCCTGAATTGAATACTAAATGGTGGTAATACAATAATCTTGTGTATGAACTGCTTGTTTCTTTTGAGCAAACAGTTTATTCATCATCATTCTGTGGCTTCTTTTTTTTTTTTTTTTTTTTTTTTTTTTTTTTTTTTTTTTTACCACAGTAAATAGAGCTTATGATGAATTTGGCTCCCCCTAAGCAGCTGTGTCAGAAACTAGTCTGTTACCTAAAGGTTTTATAGACTAATACTTCTTTCACCTTTAAAAACAGACAACCACAGAGAAGACCTCATCAGTCAAAGTGCAAATTCAAATTGGTTTAACACTATCATAGAAAGCTTATTTAGTATAGGTGTACTATTAACAAGGCAAACGATCTGCACAACTACAAACATACCGTAATACTACAATCCCTCTGGGTTAATTTGTTTTTCTTTTTTTTTCTCCTTTCTCATCTTTATAATCTACCTTTTCATTGTCTTTCCATCACCCACCTGAGACTGGAGCCCAGGTTTAATGTGCCTTAAGGGGAAATAAGAGGTTCTGCCAAGAATTCCTCTATGTAAAATCCTTTCTGTATACTGGCAAGTCTCAGAAAATCAGTTTTTCTCAGCTGGAGTGTTATCTGCTTTAGCTGAGAAGTGAATTTTGAAAAAAGCAAGGTGTGAAAAAAATGCCACTCTTTGTTTCATCCAGTCTGGTATCATCTGTCATATGTATTGCTACTATTTATTTAGCAGAAGTGAGAGGTTCTTGCCATTTGTTTCTATTTGATCTCTTTGACTTTTCACTTTGCTTCCTCAGGATTTCATTAGTTAGACCTTCCTGCTTGTTTTGCCTCCCCTCTTCATCTTGCTTCACCTGTATGAATGGTCATTCGGCATATGGATACTGTGATCTACCCTGTTTTCTGTTTTGGTTCTTGCATGTTCTAAAGGGCAAGATAAAGCAGGGGCAAGGAGAAACACATTCTGTTCCTGATTTGCAGAAAAGCATGTCTGGAGATGTTTTTTTTTTATTTTATTTTACTTTTTGTTTTATTTTATTTTTCAAGAAAAATAAGAAATATAGAAATATAGAAATTTTATTATTATTTCTGAGTAATAAACGATCTGCTTATTACAGAATATATTTCATAATCAGAAGATCACAAAATATCTTTCAAACCAAAACATTTTCACCAGCTTTTCATGAAGCCCTGAGTATTGGCAAGATTTATCTGCTGTGACTCAGCAGGTTTGAGGAACACTTACTCAGACTGAGATATTTTTGGAAGAGGAGTCTGACTACCATAGCTAAGAATAATAATTCTTTAGAAGATGTTTCAGATGTTTTTCTCTTTGTAAAATTGTTCTCAGCTCTATCAGTTGCCTTCACAGTCGGAGTGAAATTTAAGGTAGGCTTATTGTTAGGTCAGTCTCAACAAGGCTAAATTCTGGGTCACAACGCTTGGGGAACAACAACCCCATGCAACGCTACAGGCTGGAGCAAGGGTGGCTGGAAAGCTGCCCAGTAGAAAGGTCAATAACCAAATGAATATGGGCCAGCATTGTGCTTAGGTAGCCAAGAAGGCCAAAGACATCATGGCTTGTATTGGAAGTAGCATGGCCAGCAGGACTAGTGAAGTGACTGTCCCTCTGTACTCAGATCTGGTGAGGCTGCACCTTGAGTACTGTGTTCAGTTTTGGGCCCCTCACTACACAAAGAACATTAAAGTGCTTCAGTGTATACAAACAAGGGTCTAGATAACAAGTTTTATGAGGAATGGTTGAGAGAACTGGGGTTATTTAGACTAGAGAAAAGGGGGTTCAGGGGAGACCTTATCACTCCCTACAGCTACCTCAAGGGAGATTGTAGCGGTGTGGGAGGTGGTCTCTTCTCCCAGGCAACAAGCAATAGGACAAGAGGAAATGGCCTTAAGTTGTACCAGGGGAGGTTTAGGTTGGATATAATGAACAAATTATTCACTGAGAGGGTCATGAGGCATTGGAAGAGACTGCCCAGGGAAGCAGTTGAGTCACCATCCCTGGACATGTAGATGTGTTGCTTAGGGACATGGTTTAGTGATAGACTTGACAATGCTAGGTTATCGTTTGACTAGATGATCTTTGAGGTCTTTTTCAACCTAAATGATTCTAGTCTAGTCTAGTCTAGTCTAGTCTACATAAGACATGCAGGGAAAATATTACTCAATTTCACATACATGAAATGTGCTGAGAGCAAGTACAACACTCTGTCTTGCTTAATAAGGATTTCTAAAATCACATAGCATATTATATTGTCCTTTTGTCTATGTGATCAAAAAATCAGTTATCAGTTCAAACTCCACAGGTAAAGAATCAGGAAAACTCTAGAAATAGTAATGCAAGAAGTGTGTTCCCATATGTCACTGGCTGTCTTACATCAATGAAATCAAATGAAAGATTGCAGATTCTTCCCAGTTCCATAGCAACAGAGAATCAGACATGTTAAGTTCAACCATCAACTATATATTCAATTTTGTAAGTTACTTAAAAATTCTCTCTCTTTTTGAGATAACTCTTTAAGAAACTTTAAAGCTAACTTCATTGAGAATGAAGTGTTGGGTGGTATCAGAAACTCTTTTTTTTTTTTTTTTTTCCCCACAAAGAACAAATTATCCCTCTATTTCCTGTTGAAATTTGTGGCCATAAAATAAATGAGATTTCATCTCATACCTATAACAGTTTGAAAAATGCTGGTGGAATGGGGTGAGGTCCAATCTCTTCTGGCTACATGTGGGTAACGGATATTGACAGCAAGGACTTCTTTGCATGCAGATGGAGGGGAAAATAAACAAGGGACGTGTAACTGTTGTCACACTGCAAGCATAATCAGTATTGGTATCAAACCAAAAGCTCAAAGGTAGATTTCTATACATGTAC
Source organism: Aythya ferina (assembly GCF_964211825.1). Lineage (NCBI taxonomy): Eukaryota > Metazoa > Chordata > Aves > Anseriformes > Anatidae > Aythya > Aythya ferina. The sequence goes on from NC_140297.1 coordinate 110,417,072, forward strand.
ATACAATTTATGGTCCCATAGATTTGAAATGAGCAAAACTCCTTACCTAAACTTTATACACACCTTGGAATGAAGAATAGACCTTTTATTTCAGATACATAGTTAAAGTTCAAGGTTCTTCCCGCATGTTAAAAATATATCAATATTTCATATTAATATACATGGAAATATTTCAGGAAATACTTGAAATATATTAAACACATCAAAGTATTTTTGACCACAAGATTGTATTTCTATAAGGAATATGAAACACTGATTTTTTTGCTACTGTGTAAGGAAGAGCTTCTTCTCTTTCTTCTGTGGTCACTCTGATTCTTTTTACCTTGATAAAATCCCAGCGTGCCTGGATAGAAAGCAGGATAACAAAAGCACACATTGTTGAAAAGCTATTAGAAAGAGAGCATGAACTCAGTCAACTGCCAGCCCTGAAATGATGGAGCTATTATAAATTGTATCCTTGAAACACCAAGGAGAAGGGAGAAACCTCACGTGTCCTTACACCTGCACTCCCTTTATTTCATTTAGACAGTGTATTATTCACACACAGAAGAGGGTGAGTTAAGAAGGGTTATTCTCAACTTGTATTCTCTTCCACAGGCTTCAAAAACACATTCACAGACAGACACAGACACACACATGAAAAGAAAGAGCAAACATAAAGAAGAAGAAATTTGAAAATGAAATGGTTTCAAGCATCTCTTGGGACTCAGTAGCACCACAACCTTTCAGAGCATCAGAGAGCTTCCTGAGTCTCCATGGCATCTCAGCATCTCTAGGGACATGCTAGAGTTTTAGATTTATTTCATATATGCCAGAGGCAAGTTTTCATGAAAGATATGAAAGCTTTTACTTTCCTATTACTTTTTACTCCCATTCTTTTCCATATGCACATATCTTTTCTGATTTGAAAGCTTTAGGACTTCTTAGGTTGTACCCATGATGCTCTGGACTGTAATTTTTTTTTTGGAACGTGTAAACAACATTTCTGGGCAAAGTGTTAAAATCAGCCAATAAAGCACTGCTTATTAATCCTACAAATACCACAATGGTCTTTCCTAGCTCAGCATAATATTACTTACTAGTCTCATATTTTCCTTTTTCTTAGGTAGCAAAGTGATCTTAGTTTTACTGGAATCTTGGCCAAAACAATGCATTCTTTTCTGGGTAGGAGAGGAAATAAACAGATGCCTTAACTCTAACCAGACAAACTAGATGAACATGTTATTTTTTTTTTTAATTTTATTTTTTCCTAAAAATTTCTTCACAAGGGATTTTTTTGTACTGTCTCTCTAAGCTCTATGATGGGAGGAGTTCACAACATCCTCCTCAACATTCAAAGCATTCAAAGCAAAGTTGTCTTTCTTTGCATGACGTTTCCCATGTTTTTGTTTCTAGATCCACTTCATGTCTTATGAGTCTCTTTGAACGTCTTATTCTAGATCCTTTTAAGGTTAGCTGAGCATGGTACATGTGTGGGTTTGTAAACTGTTTTGATAGCATCTGGTCTTTGGAAATCTCCTCAAGCTTTAGTACCACACATATTGTCCTAGAGTCAGGTCCTTTAATCATGGCCACACAGTTTTATTCTAAACAATAGTTTATTTTTTCTAAACAATAGTTTAGGAAAAAAAAAAAAAAAAAGATAAATTGAGCTCTTTAAAAGGACGTACACTTCAAGAGATTGTTCAATCATTGTCATTTTGTTTAGTTTTATATTATTTTATTGTAGTAATAAAATTGCAGAAATTGTGAAAGTGCAAATGCAAACCAAACTGACATAAAAAAAAAAAAAAAAAAAAAAAACCAAAAAAACAAACAAAAACAAACAAACAATCAAACAAACCAAAAAACCAACTTTGGTTATAAATGTAACAGAGTTTTGGAGGAGAGGATTATCTTCTTAACAGTAACGTACCATTCCAAAGAAAGAGACTGTAACTACAAAGTGTCATGATAATGTGTATTTTAAATTATAGCAACATTGTTGATAGATTAATAAAGATAATGAAAAATGATATCAAATACATCAATATTGCTTCAAACAAAAGCTAAATATTTAATGTACATGTTGAAAACACAATGTAAAAGCAAAATTCCTTAAGCTAAAATCAAGTAAAGTGTGTTGGACAGATCTGACTGACAGAGATTGGTCAACTCACTAATTGGAAGAACAGACAAGTGAAACTAACCACATAAATCAAAGAATAAATGAAGGAAACACTGTCACAGAAATTAAAGATTTATACAGATGTTTCATCCATCTGGTGTTTAACCAAGCAAAGGCTGGTGGAGAGCATATGACTCAGATGTCTGTATTGCAGGATAACTGACTGATTAAATGAATTTGTACATCCATCAAAGATCAGAGGACTTAAAATTAGACTTACCAAAAAAAGCCACACAAAAGATTTTGAGTGCACATAGTTTGTAGAAGAGTGGGCACCAATTTCCAGGACAGTTTTGGAAGGCCACAGAACAAGAGATATCAAGCCGAGTTTTGGAGTTGCAGCAAGTGTAAATACAGTGTCTACTTTTTGAAATCACAGAATCACCGAATTGTAGGGGTTGGTAAGGACCTTGATAGATCATTGAAATCTAAGAGTTATACTGTAATGTCCAAAAATATTGTATGCAAAGAAAATGGATGGCTTGAAATATAAAATAAATACATACAGTGGGGAGTTAAATATATGCTTACAGGCATAAGCTACAGAGAAAATGTATATTCTCATTAGATTTGAATATCTTACACATAAAAATTATTTTTGAAGAAATAATTTAGTTATCATTCTCATTTGTAAAGTCAGCTTTTCAAATGTTAATGTGTAAATGATTACCTGTAATTGCCAAATTTCAAGCAAAGCTGATGACTTCATTCTTGTATGCCCCAAACATCCTGACATCTGGGTAACTGAAAAGAAGATCAGTTTGTAACTTCTAAACCTTGCAATGAAAAGCTATGGTGACATGTACTGAGTAGATCACTACACCAATAGTTCTGTATTTCAATGTTGGTATTTTTGCTTTAAGCACATTTTAACCCTAGCAGAAAATACAAAATCTGGAAACAGAAACATTCAATCCAGATTTACACAGGAGTGACAATGTTTTCATTTAGCTAAAACAACACACACACAAATGATTTTGAGGTGTTTATATCTTACATTTTTATTTCTCTCCCGTGGCTGTACTAATGAGGGACTTTGCACACTGAAATTTCATCATGACACAGTGGCAGAAACCACAGACAGAGCAATCTTGATGAGCATGATGAAAGGCACAGAGCTGCAACAATCAAGGTGAGAGTGTTGGATTATCTTCATAATAAAACTGTCTAGTTTTCAAAAGAGGGAAGTGAAATATAGTACTTACTCAAAAGATGTAAATTTTTATGCTTTCTATTGATCTTTATTTTTTTCTTCTGTATCTCACCCACAGGTTTATTGAAGAAAAAAACTTCAATCAATATCCAAGCAAAAAGTCTGAGAGAACACTGCAGATTGAGTTGTTCCCAGATACTTTATCTCTGGTTCTTCCTAATAGTAGCTCTCTATTTATCTATCTATCTATTTATCTATCTAGTATCTCTATTTATCACAACTTTTCATGTTGTACAACACTGTGGGAACAGCTTACAAGTTTTTAAATATGCTACATCCAATATAGTGTGTGTTATTCATTAAATTAACCATAAGCTTTATTGTGTTGGGCTATATAAAACAATGGGTGTGTAAAAGTACTTTCCCTGCAGCAGCCCATACAGTTCTGTACTCTGCACTTGTAGCTAGAACAGCATTGGTAACACACCAGTGTTTTGTCTATTGCTGAGCAGTGCTGGCACAGCATCGAGACTCCCTCCAAACCCCCCAAAGCCAGTACGCTGAAGGTGGGAAAGAACTGGGGAGGGCAGCTGACCTAAACTGACCAAGGCATATTCCATAGCCTAGGATGCCACCCTCAGCAATAAAAGGTAGGAAAGAGGACGGAAAAGGGGGAGATCTCACTACAGAGGTGTCCGTCCTCCCAAACAACCAATACGTGAATTGAGACCCTGCTTCCCAGAATGTGGCTGAATATTGCTCATTGGAGGGAAGTAGAGAATTTTTTTTTTCCCTCTGTGATTCCACCTGGCCTTTCCTTGATTTTGTTGTTGCTGTTGTTTGTTTGTTCATTTGTTTTCCCTCTGCTTTCCCATTAATTAAGTTATCCTTATCTCAGCCCATGAGCCTCTTCCTCTTCTCCCTCCCCCTTTTTTTTTTTATTTATTTTTTTATTTTTTTTTATTTTTTTGAGGATAGGGGAGTGAGAGAGTGGTTGTGGTAAAGTTTAACTGCCCAGCAGGTTAAACTACCACAATCCATTTTGGCACCCCATGTGGGTCTCAAAGGGTTGAGATAACAATAGATTTGATGAGAGCATTTTAGAGGGAACTTACAACTATACTTAGTTAACAGTTGATAGTTACAGTGTTGCCTGGTTTGCTTTTAATATTTTTCTATTTGATCCTGTTTTACATTATCCATGCAATGTTCTCCTTTATACTGCATCTGAGAGTTTGCTAAAGGCTGATTTTATTTTATTATTTTTTCAGTTCACTGTTCTGTAAAGCACTGGCCTTGAGCTTAATCTGGTATTCAGGCCCTGAAGTGACATTTTACTCTGCAGAAGGTCTACAGCTCAGCCTATGTACAGGTCATGTTCAAAAGGTTAATTATCCTTTCTTTTCTAAACTCCCCAAACCCACATCCTCCAAGAATTTAGAGCAAAACCTTGAAGCCTATCTTTTACTGCTGGTAACTTCACTTTGTAACATAGACAGGAAGCAGAAGCATTTGAATGCAGATACAGCTACCCACAGGCAGTTTGAGCTGGGCTCACTTTCCTTCATGTAGCTATCAACAGATGTCTGTCTAGGCTCTTGTAAATAAACTTGAGCTCACCTTACAGTCAAGGAGAAGACACAGGAGCTTCCAGAGGGTGACCTATCCTACAGTTTAGGTTAAGGTGGAAATACTTTGGTACTTTGGAAGTAGTTATTTGTGGTGACGTGGAAAGTAGTCTTGAAAGGATGGCTGCCTCTGAAATAGATGTGCATAACTTAAATATCCATCCTTTGCCTCTTCCGTTGCTATACTTGTCCACTACTCAACACCAAAGGTTCTCAACTTTTTGTTTTATGATCATTTATTTGTACAAGCACAAAAACAGTGAACATTCAAATTGCAGCTGAGTCCTTAAAAAGGTATTAAAATAAACTAGATTTGACTGGTCCATGACAATGAGAAGGTTTTCAACTGTATTAAACTCTCACACTGATTATTTCACAACTCTGAAAAGTAGAAGAGAAAGCTGTGCACAGCCAGTCACAAAGCAGATTCTTGACTGGTGGGCTTGGTGAGTACTCAGAAACTCCCAGTCTTCCCAAAAAAACAGGCACAATTTTTACTTCACTTTCTTGTGAAGAAAGTGATGCCAGATGTTACTCCATGGATGACTGATGAACGGTGTTCCTGATGACGAGGCCTTGAGAGAAAAATGAGAGACACTTAGCTAGCTATGTCAGTGTTCCTCTTCTGTTTTAAATGCCCTTGAATTTGCTTATGACAAGCTCAAGGAATGATATGGATTGGGGTTTATAATGTTTCAAACATCAAATGAAAAACAAATTTGCAAGCAAAAAGAATGAAACTACAGAGATTAGATTGTCAAGGTTAGTACATGGGATAGAAAGCCTTCTGCAGGATATATCCACTATATACAGAGCACTTATAGATAGAATAAAAAGGAAAAATATTAAGAGTACAAGATAAAATGTTATATTTGCTTACATACATTCAGATACATATATATACACATATAAAAATAATTAATTATTTATTCATTAAAAAAGTGAAGGGAAGCTGCTGTGCAAGAGATGTAGTTCTTGTAATAAATAGAGTTAAAAAATGGAAGGTATGATTTAATTTGGGCTGTTTTTAACTAGCTTTTGGAATTATAGAAATACTAACAAAATTATGCAGTTGGCCCTGACCTTTCTATTCTTCCCTGTTGTTGATGAGAAGGCAGCAAGTCATGCTTCAAGAGACCTGTACTGGAGAATTTCTAAAGAACAGACATTGGCAAAATTATGGTAGTAACAGTCAATTCAAGGAAAATGCAGACTGTAGTAGGAGATCATGTGGACAGTATTTCAGGGATTGTCCTAATCAGATCTGTTTCTCTTGAAGAAAACTTTGGGAGACAACACCCTTCATAGCACACTTTTATCAAGGATCTATTACGAAGAGCAAAAGCAGAAGGAGGTTCATGTGCTATTCAGAGAGTGACTTGATGGCAATGATGACCAATACCATCAAGAAACAGTACCTCACACACACCTTCTTGCTTTGTTCTGAAAACTTTGCCCCACTATGGGGCTTTGAGCAACCTGGTCTAGTGGAGGATGTTCCTATCCATGGCAGGAGCATTGGAATTAGATCATAGAATCATAGAATCACAGAATTGTAGAATCACAGAATGGCTTTGGGTTGGAAGGGACCTTAAAGATCATCTATCTCCAACCCTTCTGCCATAGGCAGGGATGCCACCCACTAGCTCAGGTTGGCCAAAGCCCCATCCAGCCTGGCCTTGAGTACCTCCAGGGATGGGGCATCCACAAGTTCTCTTGGCAACCTGTTCCAGTGTCTCACTACCCTTAGTGTGAAGAATTTCCTCCAAATATCTAAGGGAAATTAATCCTCTGTTAGTTTAAGACCGCATCCAAGAAGATGCTTGGGTGCTCCAGAATGGTGCTTGAATGCACTGGGAAGATGCTTTGGTGCTCAAACAGGGAGCTTGTATGATTTTTAAAGTCCCTTCCAACCCAAACCATTCTGTGATTCTATGATTCTATTATCAGTGTGGCTTTTCTCCCATATAAATAATGAAAAACAAGGACGCTTTGGGGAAAACTGGCTCATTCATTGTATCCCAATAAAAGTTAGAATTAATCAAGGAAGGAAATTCTTACAGGTGTTCTTTCTCTTTCCCATTGGACTTAAGCAATGAGAAGGAAATTAAACAAAAAGAAGAAGCTGATGAATGAGACTCAGAATATGAATAATTCTGGGACCAAAGAGCCCCAGAAAAAAAAAAAGAAATAAAAGAAAATCTTATTTTCACAATTCAGCCTTCATTTTCCAGTACCCATCACCATCTACTGCCAAGATGCCAAGATTAAACTGTGTTTCACCATTTGCCTTCTCATATTTGAAGCAAGTTCAAAGAGATCACTGGTCCCAGACTGAAAGTGCATTACTCTCAGAAAAGGCAAAACAACATGAGAGCCTGCAAGGAAGATCAGCATGAAAGCATTCATGAAATCACAATATTTTATTTTATTTTATTTTATTTTATTTTATTTTATTTTATTTTATTTTATTTTATTTTATTTTATTTTATTTTATTTATTTTATTTTATTTCTGATAGTAAAGGCAAGGAAGAAGAGAAAAAGTATCCTGTCCTCAGAGTTCTTTGAAGTGGTCTCTTCCTGTTCTATTTATTCTGGAATCCTTATTTCTATCTCAGTTTCACACACAAAAAAAAAAAAAAAAAAAAAAAAGTATTTTGATTGCAAAGGGTAAGCTGATCTTACATATAACAAAAAAGAGTGCTGATCTTACATATAACAGCACTGGAGTAGTCAAAATCTGATTTCTATTTCTGTCATATAATTCATGTATGATCTGAGTGATCATGTGTAGTGAGTTTGTAAGTTCACTGTAGTCTAGTCCACCCTCTCACTTTGTGTCTTTACTGGTAGACAAGAGCCTTTTTCAACACCCCAATCCTCTAGACATTTCTGTATTCTACCTTGTAAAAATGGTACCACATTTATTGTACAAGATCTCAGGAAATCTTGACCCAATCTGCACAGAAAAACTCCTTATGTCATAGTTTTGATGCCATAAATATTTATGACTTGTGTATGTATGAAGGATACTTTAAATATAGACATAGGTGTGCATGTGGATTTACTTTATTCTAAGTACTGTAGATGTACGCGTGTTCACATATGCATATTTTTGTGCACGATACAGAATAATGCATTCTACCTACTGAAATTATATGTGTCAAACCATCAATACAGTTAGTCACAATAGAAGCATCTACAACAAACTAAAAGCTTTTGGTTTTAGGATGAGTGGGATTGCTGCTAGAAAAGCTTATAATCCTGTAACATTACTATTGATTTATTGTGCTACTACACTTATACAAAAGAAAAGGAGTGAACTTTATTAGAGTAACAAATATGAGCCTATGAACAGGCTCTTCATAGAGACACTGATACTTCTCTGTAGTAGTCTGTGTGAAAAATGCTACTATTTTATTTTTATTTAAGAAGTTTCCAACTGTTATTATGTGAAACACATTAAAGAAACAGCTACCCATTTCCCTTTATTTATTCTGTTTTTTTTTTTTTGTTTTTTTTTTGTTTGTTTGTTTTTTTTTTTTTTTTAAACTGCTTTCCACCCTGGAATGCATTCTGACAATAAAAATATGGATAAAATACAAATAACGTCAAAATGGGCTGGGGCTTTGGGGAACAGAAAAAGAACATGTATAATTAAAGACTACATCATAATGCCTTGAAAAGAACTGATTAAAATATTTTTCATGTGATTTCATTGTGTTGAAGCCAAAACATTTCACAGAACTATATGAGTTGAAAAGGACATTTTTAACAGGAAAATTTTCCAGTCCAGATTCTCAGCTCAGAAGTGACCACAATGAGAGACTAGCTCACATTTTTAGCATAATAATCATTGCAAGCTAAGGCTTTAGCTTTGCTCTGTACTGTTCAGAGAGACCTAGCAGGAGATGCTTGTACCTGAAGGAAGCAGTTACAGGGTCCATGGGTCACCACAAATCTGTTGATAGCCTAATCACTTTGAATACTCCCATGACAAATAAGTCTCAAGTTTCATAAGCTTTTTCCAAAATTTTGAAGTACAGCTCCAGATCCCAGAGCACTCCAGCACAATCCCATCTCTATGAAATTACCACAAGTGCTGTACATTGAAAGGAAATCAGGATTTGTGAAGTCAAACATCATGAAATTAAACTGTTGCCTTGTTTCAGTATTGCAGCTGAAAGCTGTTCTTATCTTTTAAATTTTCAAGATGATTTGGAACCCCAACTTTCTTGTAACATAATTTCTCTCTCTATATATATTTGTATCTAGAGATATTATGCTGAAATCTTTATCTTCGTGCTTGATCTTTAAAAGAACTTGCTGACTTCATTATGTGTTCATGAAAGAGCAGCAGCTGCAAATATGCATGATTAGATTGTTGATATCAGAAGAAAAAAAGAAAAAAAAAATGTAGTCCTTGACTCCTGGCCAAGAATGCCAAGGTGATCCCCCAGGGCAGGACAGGCATCTCAAAACAATGTAGGGACCTCTGGGAGTAAACAACCATAGCAAGTGGCAAGACAGAAATTGCACCATGATATATGCAGAACTTGTACTTGTGAGCAACATCAGGTAAAGTTAGGCTGTCACAAAAATACATAAATAAATAAATACATGACTCACAGAACTAACCATATAAATTAATAGCAGGAGTCAAAACCTTTATTTCTATTATCTGTCCATAAGTCACATAAAAAAGAAAAGATACCAGAGACATAACTAAGCTAATAAAGACTAACTATAAGTTCCTGACATAAACCTAAGAACAAAATGCATATCCAACTTGTCTCATTCAAGAACGCCAACAACTATAACAGGTGTTGTAAAGAAACTATCCTAAGTTTAAAAAATGGAATTTACACAAGGAAAAGAAATATTTCAACTTCGGTTTAAGCAGCTGCTCTGTACAGGGCTTTGTAGCAAAACAGAAAACCTTCCTACACGGTACAGTGGTAGGAGTGAACTTGACCTCATTTACCAACATGTCAGACACATCTTTACTTACATGAGAAATGTAGTAAATGCGTATACCTAGGGATGTACTATTGGATGGAGAAGAGATACATGAATTAACAATGTACCAAGGGCAAGGAATTTTTGCTGCAACATCTAAGAATGGCACACCAAGGATTTCTGGAAGGACTAAGCACAAATTATTCAAGATAGGATTGCCTGAGCGTAGGTGTTCAACAGCTTCATTCCAGCATAGGAAGCAAGGAAGTAATAATATGCACCTTGATCAGGTTGCTACTGCTTTTTGTTCAGATAAAGCATTAGAAAAAAATGGAATATCTTGAACACAGCAAGTGGACAGGCTAATGCCCCTAGAGATCACAAAGCCAAATCACTTTTCAGCTGATATTGATCTGGTGAGATGACCCTGTTAGAAGAGGACCATCAGTAGAATTAAATAAATTGCTTTGCAGACGAACTTGACAGGTAGCCCAATTTTTAGGATTAAATGTTGGTTTATTACTAGTGATTCATCAAAGACTGCTTCAAAGTAGCAGTACTACTTTTCATATTAACTGTCAAAATATCATAGAAAGAGGGGACAGAGGTCAGAAGTGCATACAACAGACATTTCTCTGGACATGGAATACCAGGTAGCTTCCAGAGAGCTTAAGCAAAGCTGCACTATGACTGAGATCTGGAAATCAGACTGGGACATGCATGTAGACAAAAGCAAAGCCAACAAGCAGGTCAGCCCAAAATGAAATTACCCATGATTTTTCTGTCTTTCAGGTAGGAAAAGTGGACCCCATCTGAGAGTACTGACATTTAATGGACAGCAGCAGAGACTGGAGGAGGGAGATTGCTTTGCACCACAGCATGTTCAAAGAGTGATCTGCCTCAAGAACAAGTATTTCCCCTGTGATGGAGTCGATAGGCTAGGTGTAGAAGCTGCTCTGGTCCCTGAAAAGAGCTTCATTAAGCATGATCTCAGGTTGTTTGCTAGGAGAGAGATCCTCTTGTCCAGAGATCTTACTGTGCATTTTCTGTACACTTTACAGGACATTGCCTAGTACAATTAAATAAAAGTGAATATGAGTTGGTTTGTGGCTCAGGCACATTTTTATCTTTTCATGTCTAACATATTTAGTCACATCCAATATATCAGGTTGTCTTGGTATTGAATTCATGGTAAGGACAGTACATTATTGAAAAAAGGGACTTTATGGTCCTTCATATAATGATTTGTTTTTCTGTTTTCTCTCTCTCCTCTCCTCCACTGCCATTTTCCACCCCCACCCCTTCACTTTTCTCACACATTAAAGTACCATTTTATTACCATGAAAATATCTGGACACTAGACTGTAACCTGAAAACAGTAACATTAGAAGAGTCCTGCAAGAAGGGGGCCTTTGGTCACAAAAAGTTCTTCCCTGTGGGCTTCAGCTTGGTCTCCTGAGATCTCTCCCCTTGGCTTTCCCAGTCTCATTATCTCTTTAGAGTGGTTTCTCTCTGACAGATCTTTTAGGCAAAGGCCAGGATTTTTAATTGTATTCTGAAAAGAAAGATGAAGACCCAGACTTTATCTGTCTCTTTGTTTAAAAAGCAGGCAGCTATATGTTGGATTTTCTGTGCAGCTTTCATGCCCTCGCAGACCTTTCCTGCATGAAAACTTAACAGCAGGCTTCATTTTCAGACTTGATTTTAAAAGTTCATGGGAACCTTTGCTGTAGATTTTATATTATTTGTACTTGCCTTATCTGGTGGGGAAAACATAAATTAAATGCCTTTACTCTTTACTGTAAGACAGTCACAGCAGCTGATTTATCAAACTTGTGCATGTAAAAGTCATGCTTTAAAATTAAATTTGCAAACATGAAATGAAAATGTGCCTGAAAGGAATTTAGTTTTGGGAGCCAAAGAAATATACAATTTTAAATAATTCTCTCTTAATCATTAATGTCAATTATATCAACATTAGAGTCCACCAAATCACTCTTTAGCAGGGAAGAAGGGTATTTTTAATGTATTTCTTTAGCTTACTAATAAATTGAAGGGCTTTCTGCAAGATTTTGCCACACAGTATGCTGTCTGTACTACTAATTAAAAGCTGGTAGTTCCTAAATTAACTTGTGAGTACCTACAGTGATGGAAATTGCCTGCTTAACCGTATTATTTACTGACAAAGCAGGTGATGACCTGCTTGTATCTCTCAAACAAGTTCATTAGTTTGTCCTAATGGCTACTGCAGATAAACACTCTGATATTTCATTATCATGCTGCCTACAGAAGAACGAGCTAATAAGAGAGAGGGGGTGGGTGAGGGTGGGGAGGTGAGGAAGGAAAGAGAGAAAAGGGGTGAAGAGAGAGAGAGAGAGAGGAAAATAATGTGAAGAAACAACAACAACAACAACAAAACCCACTGCCACCACCAAAGCAAACAAACAAACCAACCAAACAAAAAAATATCAGATTTCCAGCTACCTAGGGTTTCTAGAAAGGCCAGCGTGACTCATTCTTGGTCAATAGATGTATACCTGACAGCTGCCATTAATAACTATTAGAGAGCTGTTTAAGTCCAGGGTGAGACATACTTCAACTTTCTAAAAATAAGATATTATCATTCTGCAAGAGTAATAGTTTAGGCACCAGTAGTTTCAGCCCTCTTGGTCTGGCTCTTCAAACTGATATCATTTAATCTAAATGTTCTGTCCTGCCAGCTCCCCTTTTGGGTATACAATATGATAAAAGAGCTCAGAAGTCATTAATACAAATGTTTCTATAGAAAGTATTGGTCAGGTACATCTGGAAGTGGCTGTCTCATACATTACCTGCTGAGAAGACACACATAAATCCTAGGCCAGCAAACTCATCAACACATTTCATGCTATCAAGAAACTGAATGGCACTAGTAGTGCACTGGAAAACTGAGTTTCACCACTAAATTGAAAGGAGATGAATCTGACGCCTTCTGAATGCTGCTGCATCCTTTGGTAAACAAAAATGACTTCAGAGAAATTTCAAAAACATTTTTGAGAATCCTCTTCAATTTTGTTTTTGGTTTTACTGGAATTTACAGATACAAATTGATAACTTAGACTTTCTAAAAGACTTTTCTACATTGTGTCCTTGGTTTGGTTTATGTAAGCTGGCACTTGGTATTATGTCTTTACATCTGATTTAATTTTAAGGACAGATTCCCCTATCAATTTCTATATTGTGTAGTCTACAGAAAAGTAGACTTTCTGTACACTGTAGTGTACAGAAAATTTGGTTTAGAGCCATCCTGGTCAAATGCATTTAGGACACATTTGTTTGCCAAATGTATTTATTCTTTCCATTATGCTGTTTACCAGTTTGTATTATACAGGAAGAAAATTGGAAGGATTCACAATGTTCCTGTCTTTATTACTAATAGGAGCAATTTCTCCTAGATATTGGGTTCTTGGCCATTTCCAGAGAGGGGTTTTTGTGTCTGTCCCCAAGTTAAAATATATGATCTATGTGTAGTGAATAGTGCAGGAAATTAAGCTAGTTCACATCACTTCCAGTCACATTCGAAAGCATTTCCTCGTGAGTTATAATGATGGAAGATACTGAGAAGCATTTTGTATCAATAATCCCTCTAGTAATGTTTGAAAGGGTGGTCTAGGCAAATCTTTTTCAAAGCTATGAGCCTATGTACTTTCATGTTCCAGATATACTATAGCTGGAAAGATTAATTTATGACTTCTTGGCATATTGCTACTTCAGACAGTAAATTAACACCCTGTATTTAGGTTGCTTCCTCCTGTTTATTCCAGTTTGGTGCTTTGTGTTGTAAGACGTGAAGGAGGCCAGCTCTGCATGAATGAGATTGTCCAGGTCTTCCAGAGTGCTTGCTAAACTACTGGAAAGTATTTACATTTGGCGGATCACCACAGTCTATCCCATAGTCTCCAGACCACAAGTGAAGAAACTCCAAGCCTCAGGATATACCTAAAATAAGTCTTGGGATACCTCTATAGACAGCTGCAATTTGAAGTCTTGCGTGGAGATCTGGCAACCTAAATGTCTGGATCAGTTTTGGACTGTCAAAGCACCTTTGTAGCCTGTTTGCTGGGCTTTTATTCCCATGCCTGAGAGAAGGTAGGAATGCTACATGCTGTGCACCAAAATGTGTTCCCAACCTGATTAGACCCAATGAGCAAAACTGAAGTCAGGGGTTTAGAATAACCTTTGAGCACCTCAGACATGGCCTGAGGTGTCCTGTTTCTTCTTTCCTCTTATGACATTTCCTTCATGCTAGTAGGATGGAAAATGTTGCTTACATACTGTGCTTACAAATGGCCATAGCAAAAACTTCAGACTGCCAGTCTGCCACATTTGTGTGGCCATAAGTCTACATACTTAACAACTTTTGTTCCTTTTTATTTTATTTATTTTTATTTTTAATGTTCAGCCCTGCATTCTTTCAGCACTTTGAAATAAATTCTTTGACTACCTCCCAAGCAAGCTATTTGCAATAGATCAGAGATCATTGTTTTGCCATTGTGGCCTGATTTTCAGCTGCTGTCATGTCAACTGGGTATGTGCACTGGTGAAGCATTGGGCCTTCATAGCCAGAGAGTCCAGGGGTAGTTACAGTGGAGAAGCAACGGAGAATGAGAACTCCCAGTATTTCTCTATCTACAGTACTGCTCACCAGAGAATTATGTAAGTTATAGTTTTATTATTTTCTGTGGTTTAACATGACTTGAGACCAAAGGTGGACTGTTCTTCTTGTCCCATGTGTACAGGATGATATTGCTGTCTTTATTACTTTGGAACTTCAGGGATTAAAGCTATTTGGAATATAAGAAGAAGCAACAAGTGACTCTTTAATTAATCCCTGGTTAACACAACAACTGATAGAAATTGAAAGAACATTATGTTCTTGCACAGAAGTACAAAACAAAAATTCTTTAGCTTCATTGTTTTCTCCTCACCTTTGAGACTAAAGAGTTAAAACTATGGTGAAATGACTGCAGTAAAGAAAGCTCTGATCATCTCTAATGATGACTTAGAGCCTTTTCAAAGCTCTAATCAAGAGTGAAATTAACATTCCAAAAATAAGACAATGTTCTTTGTATTTTTTAACTAATATCTTTAGAACCTTTCTAAGAGGTTTCTGTGGTCTGCTTACTAGTATTAACATTATCTACAAGTACAAAATGGATAGAAAACACTGCTCAACTATTTAGGCCACATACATTGCAGACAATGAGCTCTAATTAAAGAGACTCTCACCATTTCTTCCCTAGATTCATGGGCTTGCTTTTCTAAAACCAGTACTTCTAAAGAAGTAGTCTGAATAGCTTCAGATACAGATATGGTTTTATAATACATCATGATTCAGTGCAGTGTAGGGTGTTATATTAAAAATTTGAGTTAAAATGGATGATTCACATGTCTGAGATATATGAGAAAAAAATAAATTATGTGAGTTCTGAATTAGATGTAGAAACACCTTTGAATTTTATTTATTTTTAATGAGATTACTTTTTTTTTTTCTTTTTTTGCTTATGCTTACAGATTCACCTGAGGCTTATGCTTAATCTGAAAAAACATCAGCTTCATAGTATGTAAATTAAACAGGGGCTGTAAAACACAGTTTTCCCTGTATCTGGAATCTTGTCTATCTTACTAAATAGCTCATCAATAGCAAAATGCTTTATATCACACATCCAAGCTCAGCTTGTCAGAGAGGGTGACAATGTGACAATGGCATAGCTCACAAGACTGGCAAGGAGCCGAAGCAGAAGAATTCATTTGCAGAACGAGTGCTCTAAGATAAAGCAAACAAGGGGAACTGGAGAGTTCTGAGCTTCCATAGTTTTAACAAGCTCAACTTCCACTTGTGTCCAGAAGAAAGATGTGCAAGCATTTCTCTCCAGCTAAAAAATGGAGAGAGCATTTTGAGGGTCAATATTAGAATAAATAAATAAAATAAACACGACGGAAGTGTTTCTGTTGATGTCATCTTTATGATGTTTGTTCAATAAAAGGAACTTTAGAGACGTTTAAAAAGGAACATGTAGAGATTGAGCTGTAATTGGAGTTCCATTGGAGAACAATGGAACTAGCACTAGCAAATGGAAATAGCATAAAGAAAAGTGAAACCATTTAATTTTTTATTTTATTTTTATTAATTGACTGAAAATCAACCCATGTGAACGCACTATCTCTAATTCTGTCATCAGTAAAGAATTACAGAATATCCCAAGCAGGAAGAGAACTTCCAGGTTAAGGCTGTGACTACAGACTGTCTTTACCTTGTATGATTCAGGACCATGGGTGACCTGCAAGGTCCTGATCCATGTCTTGGCTCCCTGGTGAGGTGAGAAGTTGTGGGCATGCCATTGCCTCTCGTGCTGCTAGTGTGTAGATGAACATGACCAGAGATGAGGAACAAATCTACAGCTATGCTACCTGAGAAAAAAATCATTTCTCTAAGGCTTTTGGGCAGTGCAGACCACTTCTTGAGCCACAACCCTCGCTTCCATTCTCCTTTTCAAATTTTCAGTATAGCATATTCCCTGTAGACCTAAATGGAAAGAATAGCTTTCAGAGACAATGGTAACCACCTTTCCCTTTTATTAACTGCTTAGCAGGCATGTCATGTTCAACCAACAAGTAATATTTGAGTCTCATACTTACTAATTCTTCATTATCAATGGAAATTGAGGTTGCTTATTGCATTATGTCCATACTTGTACAATTCTTCAGTCCTGGTGGCTTGGAAGTCAGGCAGGTATTTAGTATAATACTGTCCAATTGTCCTAGTAGAAAACGGTATGACATTTCTGCTTCTCTATCCTGCCAAACTACACTGATGTTGCTAGTGCAGTTGGAACTGTATTGAAGGAAAACACAGGGATACCTCAAAGATGTCCAACAACAGCAGTAACTGTTTAGCTGCTTGTTTGTTTTGTGCTAACTCATAAATAAGTAAAGGATCATTGTATGTAAGGAACACACAACCTATTCAAAGCTGTAGTCTTATTCTTGAACTTTCCAAATTAAGTAGGAAAGCTTCATGTTGGCATGAACACTGAGTCATGCTGCATGCAAACAGGAAACAACAGGCTGGTCCCTGAGAATCTGTCTCAAAATATCAGTTCAAATAAAAAGCCAGGCTAGGCAGTGGTGTCTAAAATTTTCCTTATGTAATCCTATTTTTCAACAATTTTAAGCAACAAGCATATGGGCTAAACAGTAGGTCACTACCTTAGTGAAAATTTAACTTATGATGTTTGCAAAATCTGGAGCCTGAAAAACATTCTCTGTTCTGGTCCCAGAATGTTTTAGAAAAGTTCTAAAGATAACTTGACATTTACTTTTGTCTTTGCATCTGACAGGGATTGGATTTTTAAATCAAATACAGTATGAGCCATATTGAGAGGTAAATTATCTACTGAAAAATCGTGTTCTTGTTTTGTTTAAGATCCAGTATAGGTGGCAATATAGCATAAAAAACTAGAAGACTTCATTTCCAGACATTTCTGAAAAAATATTTAAATTCATGGATTTTCAACAGGTGAACTGTGGTATGAACATCATTAACTGGGTGTTACTGTAAGTCAAAAAATTCATAATACTTGCTTATAACATACATGTACCTCCTTTTCCTCATTCCTCATAAAAGGAAGTGACATACAGAATACTCCATCAGAAATAATTTAACACTGAAGTCTTACTGGAGATGGTACAACACCTATAAAATTTATGCTAGTTTATACAGAACATTTCTCTCACACAACAATTCAGTGCATGAAGACATGTAAGTGAACAATTAACAGACAGAGTCATTTCATTCTTGCTCTATATTTCTTCTCCCATGGCAGGCAAATTGCCATGAGATTATTGGCAAAGTATCCTTTGAATAATAAATTGATTCTATAATCTTGTAATATTTCTTGAACTTTACATGTATTTTTTTTTTTCAAATTTTATTGGAGACTGCATTAAGGTTCAGTAGTTTATGTAAATTATATTGGGGTTAATGAGGTATGAAGGATTATATGGCAGTGAAGACTTGGTTGGATCTTTTAGCAGTTCGTCTCTAGACTTTCTCTTGTTTGTAATAACAAAAATGACATTTCAGCAGAGGCTTACAGATATTTCATCAGGGTTATGATACATTAAGTGCATTTTTTAGCATACACTCAGTCCTTTTTGAGAACTTTTTAAATGAAGAATAAAAGCTATTTGTAATAAGGAGAAAACAATTGTTGGGTAGAAATAAGCATTTCACAGTTGATTTAAGATCAAAGAGAGGTTTTCCTTGCTTTCTTATTTTATTTTTTTCTTCTTTTTTTTTTTTTTTTTCACTTCATGAATTTTCTATGCTATTAATGCCATTATGTCCCTTGCAAAGTTCTTACATGACTATGCCTAATGCTTCTGATCATAGCTTTATGTAAACCCAGATTTCTATCCACAGTACAGGATCACATACTGGTGCTTCCATTGTTCTGAAATGTTGAATATATTTCTGTATTTTCTTTCCAAGTTTTCTTCCTCATACATTCCTTCAAAAATGGTCTCCCAAATCCAAAGCTAAAATCCAATTAACAGGATTTTAAAGAAAATTATGTAGAAGAGTAGATCCATCTGGAGTCATGGGAGCCAGGCTGGCTTATCCAAGGAACTGACTCATCCTTAGTTTGATTTTTCTAACCACCTTAGAAAATTTAAACATTGCCATGAGTTGAGAGGCAGGCTATCTTGAAAACTCTTTCCCTGTGCATGTCCAAATGATGTGTTCAATGAAAAGTAAGATTCATTCTTCAGTGTAAATTGGTTATCACAACCTCATAATAATATCAAAACCACAGCTAATTATGAAATTAAAAGTTTCAGCTGTGTCTGTAACAATGCCAAGTCAAAGTGTTGTATAGATTGAAATTGACTTTAGCATATTCTTATAGTGGATATTTGAAGTAATTTTCTTTTATGAACTAATTATCACTACATTGCAATATGGTTTACTATTGTTACAAATGCTTAATTTAAAAATATGTGACTAGCATGCCCATTGATCACTGTGAAAGCTGACTTCTACAGGTGTGGCTGCCAAACACAGATCTGAGTCTATACTCAAGATCACCTTCTAATGTCTATGTCACTTGAGCTGCAACCTGATGCTGAGCTCTGAAGTGCTTTCACAGGAAAAGCATAAACATACCCAGCAAATCAGCACAGGGCCAAGACCCTCTTACCATCTGAATAGTGAGACCCTTCTAGGGGTGAGTTCTCTGCAGGCCATGGCTCAGAAGATATAAGGTGGGCTCCGTGGTGATGCTGTGTGGATAGTTTGGCTCAGAGCTGCAGAATACATGAATAAAAAGTTAGGGTACAGTGTTTATCAGATTGAAATGAATGCTTCAGCTAACACAAAAGATACTGCAAGCAGGATAACTGCAGATATTTGTCAAAATGAACACATAGGTGGTCATTAGCACCACATTACTTAGTTATTTATTTTAAATTCTAAGAAACTTAGGGATGCTGTGGTTTAGTAAAATGAGTTCCAACAGTTAAGGGACTACTTTTTAAATTGGTGACAAAGATTGCTTACCGTTATGAATATGGATTTCATCAAAATTTTGCTTTAAAGGATGCTAGACCACTTTTTTGAATGTATATGTGAAGACTGCTTTTCCAGGCAAGTTAATAGGTATAGCAAGTCAAGCCAATTATTTGAAGAAGTTTATCTGGACTGTGCAGCAGTGATGACAATGTACCTCATTAGTGACTGTTGGGGATGTTAAATACTCATGTAGTGAAAAGCAGAGATCTGGCCAGATAAGAAAATTGGAAGAAGATAAGGAAAGTTATTTCACTCTCCATGCCTTATCCATAGAATCACAGAATATCCTGAGTTGGAATGGACCAACAAGGATATCGAGTCCAACTCTTGGCTCTACGCAGGACCACCCTAAACTCAGACTACACGGCTGAGAGCAGTTTTCAAATGTTTCTTGGACTCTGGCAGGCTTGTTGCCATGACCACTGCCCTGGGGAGCCTGTCCCAATGCTTGACCACCCTCTTGGTGAAGATCATTTTCCAGCCCAGCCTGACCCTCCCCTGTCCCAGATTCATGCCATTCCCTTGGGTCCTGTTGCTGTCCCCAGACAGCAGAGCTCAGCACCTGCCCTTCCACCCCCCTAGTGAGGGAGCTGCAGGCTGCTATGAGGCCTCCCCTCAGCCTGCTCTGCTCTGGGCTGAACAAACCTAGTGACTTCAGCTCCTCCTCATATGTCTTCCTTTCTAGACCTTTCACTATCCATAGCCCTCCTTTGAACACTCTCTAATAGTTTTATGTCCTTATATTGTGACACCCAAAACTGCACACACTGCTTGAGGTGAGGTGGCACCAGTGCAGAGCAGAGGGGGACAAACCCTTTCCTCAGCTGACTAGCAATGCCATGCCTGATGTACCTCAGGATACAGATGGCCCTTTTGGCTGCCAGGGCACGCTGATGGCTCATGTTCAACTTGCCATTGACCAGAACCCCTAGAATGCTTTCAGTGGGGCTGCTCTCCATCCTCTCATCCCCCAGTCTGTATGTATATATTCATGGTTGCCCTATCCCAGGTGCAAAATATGGCACTTGCTTTCATTAAACTTACTAAACAGCGAGTGGCACAACACCATTAGTCAAATGGATGAACAGTGAGAAGGAAAAATGGGTAATAAGAGAGAAGTCAACTTTTCTTTGTGAAGCAATGTTATTTACAGTTAGACAAAATCATAAGGTATTGAAGAAGTATGACATAATCATTAAGGTGTTGAAGAAGTATGACATGACATTACAAAACTAGATAACTTGGCAAACATGACAGCAGATTAAATTGATGGGGTAAAAGCATAGTAATGTGCACTGGGAGTAGTAATTTGCAGTGCTCATATTTGTCAATGGTGTCTAAATTAACTGTGACTATGCAGAAGAAAATTGGGGCATGACTATGGACAGCTTAGTGAAATCATCAGCTACAAATTAAAGGACCTCTTGGCCTCTTTCAGGGAAAGTCACAAGACTGCATGAGCTCTTTATGAAGCAGACACTTAGGTCTGCTTTGTGCATTGTGGCATTGCAGGTTTAATCACCTCAGATTTTCATCTGATGCATGGTGTAGGCGTTGTAGGAAGATGTGTGGAGGAACAGGGTGTTCAGGGCTTAGCTGTCTGTGGTAAGATTTGCAGTCAGTCACAGCTTTTACCAGCTTGTCGCTCCCGACCAACAGTTCCAGATCCCACAGCTAGATTATGATTTTCACAGTATCATTGTGGTGATAATGTCCAAAAGAATTTGTGACCATATTGAAACAAACATGGTGGCTTCTTGTCATAGAAGATCTTGATATCTGGAGGAGATACTGGTAGATAAAGAAAGACACATAGCTGCAGCAACATCTGTAATCAAAAATGATGAGTCGTAATTCCCTTGTAATAATATTTGTATACCACGAAATAATAAAAATAACAGCATCTATGTTACCTGCCACTCAAACAAGATTCATTACTCCTTACTGGATTAGATAGCTACTTTTACAGATTTGTTGCTTTCTCATATTAATACATACTTGTATGGAAGTCAAAGGAGCAGAGGTTCAAATCTACTGTATTTTGGTTGTTCAGAAACCTAGTTTCTCAAATGTTTTATGATTTTAGGAACTCACTACCAAATCCTATCATGCACTTATAAAAAAAGAAGACAGACGCCTTTTTCAGAACATTGTACCCCACAGACAAAGAGCCTGACAAAGACCTAACTGTAGTCCTTGGTTCTGCTCTGAGCTAGGCAAATTAAAATCGAAGTGTAGTACTCTTGAAGTATGCTGAGAATAAGGCTGAGAATGAGAGTCTCATTCCCCAGAGAATTACATGTTGACATATTTTACCTTCATACTACCTTCATAACTAGTGACTCTGCCAGAGGAGGGTGAGAACAGAGGAGGCACAATCACTCTTTTGCCAACTTTATACTGCTCTGAGCTTCTGCCTTTACAGAGGGAGTTTTCCATGTGTGCAGAGAAGCTTGGTTAAAGTTCATTTAATAAGAATAAGCATTTGTTCTGACTGTGGGATCTGGCTCTAAAAAGTCCCAGCAGTGTAAAGCAAAGCACAACGTTACAGTAACGGTTGTGTTGCTTCCCATCATCGTTATTCCCAGTTACTCCACACAGGTAACCAATTATTTGGGAGAGCTATACATATATATTCTTTCATAATTACAAGGATGTAGTTGGATTACTTTCATTTCTGCAAACTGCAAAATGAGAAGATCTAATTAGAGTAGTAACTTGGTAAAATTGTTCTACTTTACCATGTTCCAATGACTTCAATGTGTTTGTATATTTGTTAAAGTACAGATGAAATAAAGTCTCAATCAGACACTCTACAGATTATTTACAGGGAGACTGTAATAAAATAATAAAAATTAAAACAAAAAAGGCAATTCATATAAATGGAAAAGAAGTAAGTAGCTTTATAATATCTTTCCCCCTTCCCTTTCTCTGTTTATAGGTAATACTAGAATTCCCAAAACTAAGTCAAAAACTGAGGAAAGTAAGTTAGTAGTTAATTCTCCTTTTCCAGCTCCAACAGGTCTTTTGTTATTTGTCAAAGGAAATGCTTGCATTGGACTATGTGACAATAACTATTCCCTAAATATTAAAAGAAAAAAAAAAAAAGAAAAAAAAAAAAAGAAAAAAAAAAAAAAGAATAAAGAAAACAGGCAATCGAGACCCCCAATTGTCTTCCTTTCATTTGCTCAAAATTTTATAATATGCTTCAGATTTTTGAAAGATTTCAAGAATGGTGAGGGAAGAAAGAACTGTGTCCTTCTGCAGGAATTTTTTAAGTTTCAGAATTGCTCCTTCTCAACATAAATATGAAACGTACTAATCTGAGACATTATTTAAACAATAAATATTTAACTTACTAATCTGAAGCTAAATATTTAAACAAGGAGGATTCAGCAATTTATTAATTGGAGGAATATTTTAATATTTTCAAAACTTTCTTTTAGTTTGTTTGATGTGAGAAGATGGTAAAATATTTTTACAATGTACATGGACTTTTAGGCAACAAAAATGGTCCTGACACTGAAAAAAAAATAAAACTGTTATTTAAAAATGTGATGAAACAGGATCAGTAGCAACTGCAAATGGCACCTCAAAATGGAAGAGCCACAGAAACCTGCATCTTTTGCGGAAAGCTTTTCTAGGGTACCTTTGCTTTTCTGAGATCAAAAAAATGACTTGTTCTTCTAGGAACAATATGCTAGCAACTTGTACCTTCAGGCATTTAATTAGCCCTGCTTTCAAGACTTTCATTTCTGAAAACACTTTACAAGATCACTTAAAACTTCTGCTTTTTACAGATTTTGTGCTCACAAGCTGATGCTCTCAGTTTCGTCTTTCACCAGCTGGTGCCAGAAAGGCTAACTCTTTCCCTTGACTTCAAAGTTTACCTGTATTTCTATTTTGGCTGAAGTTGTGAACCAAGAGAAAACAGTCTCTGTAAGCTTATGTTTTCCGGAGGAGCAGAAAGTAGAGGACTTGTGTTTCTAAGCATTAAAGCTTTAGCTCAAGCAAATGGAAGGCTTCTTACAGCCATTTTACACCAGTAGCTAGAAGAGAAGGGTCAATATACCACATCATTACTGGCCCCACTAGGAGGATCTCTACCTTCTCAGACAGATTGGATGAGATATGTGCATCTTTACTGTGGTGCTGTTTTTCTGGTTATTGTTCATATTTGTAACTCTTAGGCTATTAATGGAGATTTTTTTCCCTTGGAAATGATGTGACTGATCTTCTGCTATATGCTAAATGATTAAAGATAGGGGATGCTTTTTAATCACTGTGCTGAAGCCAGATTTTTTTGTTTTTAATTATTGACCCATTAAAGATAGGAATATCTAGAAAAAGAAGAATTCATGGCACTCTGCCAAAATGATATTGCTGTTTTTGATTCCTCTTGATTATGATTAGAAGTTTAAATTAATATTCATGCTGTATTTGCTCCATCATCTTTTCACTTCTAATGCATTTTAAATCAGTTGTTCTCTGTAAAATAAGTGGCCAGGATTCTCCAATCAGCTTAGTCATGCAAAGGGCACAGTGTCTTTGGAGAGGTGCTGAAGAATGTTTTATTCTTCCATTGGCAGAGCAAGGTTCTCCGTTTCTTCTGAGATACGAATGTGACTTGCATTGGAAAGTGGCAGTTAATTTTTAACTTTCTAATTTTGAAAATCAAAGATGTTGAGACATCCTAGCATTACTGAGATAGTGTCTGAGTAGTACATTGCTAATGACAGATATTTTAAAAAAATAGTTTACTTAAGCTAACTTGTGAGAACTCTCAATGTAAGTTGATAGTAAGGAATAAATTAATGTAAAATATTTTTGAAGTCACAGAACCTTTTAGGTTGAAAGGAAACTTTCACAGAAAAAAAAAAGTGTCCTGTGTTCAGATAGATTTTTATTTACTTATGTTATGTTATGTTATGTTATGTTATGTTATGTTATGTTATGTTATGTTATGTTATTTATTTTTTTACTTTTGTATCCTGTCATCTTGTCCTGTCACTGGGCACTACCAAGAAGAGTCTCCCTCAACTTAATTCTTTCCTGTCAGGTATTTATATACACTGATGAGATCCCCCTGAGTCTTCTTTTCTCCATGCCAAACAATCCCAGCTCCTTGAGTCTCATATGAAAGATGTTCCAGTCCTTAAGAATCTTCATGGCCTTTTACTGGATTTGCTCCAGTACGCCCATGTCTGATATGTTCTGTGGAGCCCACAGCTGGACCCAGAACTGCAGATGTGTGTCAGCAGTGCTGATCAGAGGGGAAAGATAACCTCCCTCCAGAGGCTGATGACCCTCTTCCTAATGTGGGTCAGAATGTTGCTGGCCTTCTTTGCTATCAGGGTACCCTGCTTGCTCATGGTCACCATTACTGTATACAAATGTCAATATGGCTTGCCATTCCATTCACTGTTTCAATATCATAACAGATGTATTGGCTGCATCAAAAAGGATACACAGAGATGTCAAACTTTTTTTTTTTTTTTTTAACAATAGTAAGTGAGGCCTAAAGGAAAGAAAGCATCACTTACCTAGAACTTAACGCTTGATATTTCATTTAGATGAAAAACATTCTCTTTTTCTTCACATTAGCAGTATTTTGAAAGTGTAACATTCAATGCTTCGAAATGGCAAACCAGAAATCATGCAATAGCTGGTAATACATCTGATTTTTTTTTTTTAGATCTCAAAGACTGTGCTCATTGTTTGAAGACAGTCTCTGAGAAACATGAGAAAGGAACTGACAGAAAGATAAAAAATTTAATGCTCTTACTTTAATATTCATTATTTCTGAAATGAAACATTTGGCCCTTATGCTGAGAAATATGTGACTGAACCCTGCTATGAAATTCCTAACTTTGCCTTTGTTTTGTTTCATAGGCAAAGCTAGGGAAGCTCACATGAATGCCTACAGCAATCCATTGAAGGTTGTATTGCATGTAATAGGTGAAGCCCTCTGAATATATGGATTAGAAATTTGTAACATGTAACAATTATCTCTACAGCCTGACAATCCTTAAAGTGTAGATATAATCAGTAACCACAAGACTTCTCGTGTTTCTCTCTCAGGGATCTGATTCAGAAACACTTGTTTTACACTCCCATTCTTCACTTTGAGTCATGTTAAAGTGCATATGCTAAAGAACAATGGCAAAGTCATGAAGGTGCTGAACTTGGGAGGACATTGAAGCAACAGTGTCATTAGCAGGGATAAGCGACTCCAAAATTA
Organism: Aythya ferina; assembly: GCF_964211825.1. Classification (NCBI taxonomy): domain Eukaryota; kingdom Metazoa; phylum Chordata; class Aves; order Anseriformes; family Anatidae; genus Aythya; species Aythya ferina. The sequence goes on from NC_140297.1 coordinate 110,442,834, forward strand.
TGCCATTGGCATCTCTGACATTTCTCTCTGATAATTTGGAAAATTTCTTAATGAACCTGAAGACATAAAATCAGAGATATAACACCATTTACACTCTGATCGTGCACTCAGTGTCTCTTCACGGAGACTTTTTTACAACAACAAGTTCCCAGGTGTTAAAATGATATAAATTATCCGTTCATAAGGACACCAAGTGCATTGTGAAGTTAAAAACAAAGCCAATCCATCAGAAATTTTCCTTTTCTATGAAGGCCAATAGTTGAAAATCTGGTACCAATATGAGACTGGAAAAAATGCTCAAAAACTGTAGTCAGAAGCCTACAAGAAAAACTATTTCCAATCAGTTGGAAGTCTCAGCATACAGCATTTATTGTTATGTCTCCTGTTAAATATTCTATTATTACAACAGACTTCTTCAGAAAAAAAAAAAAAAATAATAAAAAAAATCAATGCAATAGCTAAATAGCATGATACTGAAATAAAAAGTCTTTTTTTTTTTTTTTTTTTTGAATTCCTAGTGATAATTGTGGAAAATTCAAAATAAAGGTGATCAAGAATAGGACACCTGTTACACAACTACATCTCAGGAGTTGGAGTGGCTTCAGGGTCTGTTGCAGGGATTGTAGTAGCATTGATTGCAGCTCAGTAAGCATAGGCCAAGCACCAGCACGTTGCAGTGATTTGTGTCACTTTGGAATTGTCAGGGTAATGTCTCACCTTTTTCAAGCATTTTACCATTTCATTTATTTATTTATTTATTAGGATTCTGCACTGTTAAGGAGTTAAGTTCCAAAGCACAGAAAATGGCCACTGTTATAGGTGCCTACTCATATCCTCCCACAATCCCTGCCACTCATAACTATCGTGCCTCGGGATAAATTTCATGATGGCATTCTTAAATTTTAACCTTACACAGCACCTGAAAAGCATTCAGGAGACAAAATGATAGGAACATGATGCTTTGAACAAGGATACAAGTTTTGAAGAGTTTTTGTAACTAGCCTGGAGTAGAAGCTGGAGGAGAAGCAAAAAGGAAGAGTGAAGAACTGGGGAAAAGTGTACTCCCTTGTCCCCCCAATAGATTGGCTCCCTGAGGAGAAAAGGTAAAGGGTGTAATTAGTAACGTCTTCCGAGAGATGGTTTCCAAAGTACGGAGGTGACAGCAATGCTGGCTACAAATAAAAAAATTAGTCTCATGACCAGTAATTTTATCATATCATAGTCTAGTGTTACACAGTACAGCAAAGTAATAATCTTAATCCAGCCCCTAAAAATGATAAACAGCACAACAAGAAACATATACAGTAAGTAATAAGATACGCAACACAATTCTGAAAACACAACAGACCTGAGATCAAAAAACAATCCAAACCAAAACATTGTGATCAGCAAATTTTAAACTGATCTAATGCTTATAAAAGTTATGTTTTAACATTCTCTGGTCAGATCTTTCATTATCTGAACCATTCAGCCCACGTTGGGTGCCAAAAAGACTGTTGTGGCAGTCTTGGCAGGCAGCTCAGCACCACACAGCCATTTACTCACTTCCCCCTCCCCACCAGTGGGATGGGGGAGAGGAATGGGGGGGGGGAAAGTAAAAGCTTCTGGGTTGAGATAAAAGACAGTTTAACAGGACAGAAGAGAAATTATATTATTATTATTATTATTATTATTATTATTAATGTAAAAGCAAGTGATGCACAATGTAATTGCTCACCACCCACTGACTGATGCCTATCCCATTCCTGAGGAGTGGTACCTGCCACACCATCCAGCCACCCCATATTAATTTTTCAGCATGGTGTGGGACATCTCTTTGCCCAGTTGGGGCCATCTGTCCTGTCTGTGTCCCTTCCCAGCTCTCTGAGCATCCCGAGCCTCCTCACTGGCAGGGCAGTGTGAGGAGGTGAAAAGTCTTTGGCTCTGTTTGAGCACTGCTCTGCAACAACTAAAACATCGGTGTGTTATTAGCATTATTTTCATCCTAAATCCAAAACACAGCACCATACTAGTTACTAGGAGAAAAAAATAACTAAAAATAACTAGCTGAAACCAGGACAATGTCTCACCTAATGCTAGCTTAGACATTTTAGTGCACAAGAAAGTGGTCATTCCATTCTACTCAGTGCAACAAGACTGGCAAGATGTTGCCAAAAATTGCAAGGAAATCTTTTGTAATATTGCCCAATGATATAATTTTCAAAATATTTTTCAAAATATTTTCCCTAAGTCAGATAACTATTAATTTCCTTAATCTTGGTCCCTGAGTTTTCTGCTGAAATGCCATGGAATCACTCTAATGCCCACTCACAACACAAATGTAAATAAGACAAAAAAAGCACTTAGACATATATTTAGATCAAAGTATTACTAAAGAAAGGGGGAGTTTTTATTTTCATTTGACTGACTTTGGATCAAGCCTTTAGCATTATCAAAAGCTGTGAGATGTTTCACCTGAAAAAATGTTTTGAAAATATGTGGTAGACTGTCAATAAACATACAAACAATGCAGTGAATAAAAATTGGCTTGTATAAACCAATAGTGGGATTCAAAGAGCCATTCTTTATGAAAACAGCATAATCAGGAATAAACCTTCACTGACAAGTGTAATTCAAGGCAGCAAAAATGATTGTAGCTTTTCTTTTACCTTAAGGAGTGGATAACAGCAGGGATCTCTATAATCACTCTTCTTTTATATCATAATTTATCCTTAAAATGGTATACCATCATATATTAACACTTTTGAAAGTCAACAGATTATGCATAGAGCATAACATCAGTTATTGGAAGTATATTTGGTGGAAAATGGCCATCATAAGCTCTGGCTTTTGCTTTTTCTTTATTAACTCAATATTTAATTTGCTTGTTGTCCTGGGAAGAATTAATTATATTAGAAAAAGAATAGCCTCAAAAATATTGTATGACAAAAAGTCAAAAATTGCAATAATTTTCTAGGTGTTATTACTTTGAACATGTACTGTTTATGGACTGTGACTTGGACAGAGTGTGTACTCACAGTGCTGAAAGGAAGCAGAAATTATCACACCTCCTTTGCTGCCATCTGGATATGAACAGAGTGCTAAAGGGGAAGCAGATTTTGTGGTTCTTTGATATATACCCCAAACCCCACAAACCAGAAAGCTGGTGAAGTGCTAGAGGAGAGTGGATATGGACAGTGGGGAGATCCTGGGCTTTGCCTTCCACAAATTTGCTCTCCAAGGCAGGTGGGCAAATTCAAAGTATTTGTGATTTACTTTTGGGATAGACTAGTCAAACACATCTATATTCTTCTCAAAGACAAGGGAAGATTTGCTGCAGAAGTTTCTGCCTGGAGCTGTTGGACTCCATCCCACGATCAGGACTAAGCCTGTACCTATACTGACACAGAAATGATTAGAGTTACTATTAGCCAATTTGTATTACTGTAACACCATTGATTTTCACTGGTTATAGTGGCTATACATCAGTTGAAGAACTGGCTCGCAAATCCAATTTCTTTGCTGAGGCCACAACTATTTAGGGACAGACTTCAAGAGAACAAATGTGCAGAAGCAACATACAAATGGAATTTGATAAGGGCTTTATCAGCTCCTGAGATTGAAAGACATCACCGTAGGGAACAATTTTACAAAGACCTGTGCTGTCCACAAAACATACTGTTCTTCTGAACATCGTGTAATTAACTCCTTACTGTCTTCTTTTTTTTTAAATTTACAAACTGGTAACCCTACGTATTATATGCTTGGAAATGATATGACTCACATAAAAAATGTTTTAGCATCCAAAGAAGTGAAATGTTTTGGGGATTTTTAAAAAATTAATTTACTATTACTATTTTTTATCATCTTAAGCCACACCAGAAGAGTTTCTTGGACTCTACCAATTACTTTGTTGCATACATTCTCATGGTGTAGATGCATGTAGCTTACAAGACATCTAGGAACAACTTTTATACTACAAACTGATGACAAAACAGTCCTCTACTGAAACATGTTCCTGCTTTTTGTTATTGCTGCTTGTATAGGGCCAGAGCCTGGTTTTATCAAATGGCTGATCCCGCTGATCTCAGTGGCCTTTGATTCAGATCTGCTAGGGCTGGCTTAGTGCCAATTGACATATTTTTCTCCATAATGCTCATGAAATTCTGCATCAGCAAACCCAATGAGCATTTTGGTCCTTGCCTCTGAGTACTCAGTTCACCCCTTCCAACAGAGTGCCTTCTTAATATGAGCCTTTTTTGCATTCATTTTTCTCTTGAGTGCTGCAGATGGAGCAGGGTACCACAGCTAGATGACGTATGGAGTCCCTGTTGATTTCACATTGCTTACAGATTTATACTAGGTCCCGTGGTTTGCTTCATGAATCATGCTAGTCTATTCTCTGGTGCTATGAAAGAGCCCTGTGCCCCGGTGATGGCTTACGAATAAAAGCAAAAACAAGATCTGGTGAATGGGCTGGATATGGCGGATGAGTATGCATCTGGAGAAAAGGCAAAAGGTTGATATAATCCAGAATCAATTCACCATAAGGATTTCCACTAGTTTCAATGAAAGCTGAAACATATCCCCATGTCATTTCAACAGAGATTCTAATATAGTTTTCTGTAGGCATGCTGAAATCTATTTGCAAAGTAAATATTTCTTAGGACTGACTTATGAAACTTTAGCTGGAAATGGCAGGGAAACAAGCAGGCCAGTCACAGTATTATTGGTTTTTATCCTCACAGCAGTGAATTGTTGGATGACATTTTCCTGATTTGCTATGGTGGATTCTGAGAGCAAAGACAAAATATATGAGGTTAGGGAAGCAACATGAAAACATGCTGAAACATAAGAGTAACTATCTTATATCAGCCTTAGACTAGACCAGAGTAGAGCCTAGTAGAGGAGGAATATAAGAACAAATGTATAATTTATTTTTTTTTTAATAACACTTGCAGTTTCTTCTATTTGTTGATTGAGATGCTTCCTCAAATAGAGTTTGTTTTTATATCTTTGTGTTCAATAGAAAAAAAAAAAAAAAAGAAGGAGAAAGAGATTGGCACAGAGAGTGACATAACAGCAAAGATATAGCAGGAATAATAGCCTGACAATTCACATGACGTTCAGGAAACAAAAGGATATAATGACCTTGTTTCCCTATACCCATCTGACTTAATCAGAACTCTTTTTAGGGCTGAGAAATTAAAGCCACAGCAGTGGTGTCAGTAACTCTGTGCAGACTAGTCTAGTTGAGGAGGTCTGATGTTTTGAAAATGCAGAAACTTCTTAGATTAAAAGTGGTGCCCCCTCTGCATTTCTTTCTGCCTCTCCTCCCCTCCCCCCAGTCATTTTGACAAGGAAGGGAGAATTATGATAATGACTTACTTTAAAACACAGGCATTTGGGATGCTGCCTTGCAATGCAACACAGTATAATTTTAAGCCACTGATATTCAAGTACCAAATAATGTTTGATGCAAAAACAAGGCTTTGTATAATAGAGTCCACTCATTATTCTGTTTATACTATCTACTAAGTGCTAATAGACATGGAACATGATAATAATCTTCACTTTATTGATTCCAAAGGGATACTAACAGCTGTGTTAAAATACATCTAGCTGTCAAAAAAAAAATAATAATCTCATCTGATCTGATCCTGTTCTATATCTGTTCTTGGTGAAGAAGAAGGGTTCCTTTCTCTCAAACTTTTCTTGCTGTCAAACTTTTACAGACATTGTCTTGTTAATTTTTTATGTCTGAACCATCACAAATAGATCACTGTGTCATTGTCACTGTCATTGTCACAAATAGTCAAGTCACCTTTTTCTTAATGCACGAATATTCAGTTTTGAAAGACTGACTTTTTATAATTTTTGGAATTAAATTCTCCAAATTAAAGCACAACTCAGCTAATCAAGTCACGGACTGATAACATTTAATACGACTGTAATACAAACATTCTGCAATGGCTGAAAACATCTGTTAATCTATCAGATATGTTACAGTTCATAAGCAGTTTGTAAAGTGATAATTTATATATATACTATATATATAATATATGTATTATATACATTCTTTCAGTGAGTTTGTTAAATTGCTAAGCAAGTATAAGTTTACATGGATTTATTTTCTATGGCAGTTCTATGTATATATATAGATGTTTGTGGACTTATGACCATATGTCATATATATGTCTAAACCATCAAAGTATTTAGGATATTTTTATAACTAAGTATAATTAAATTATTTTAATTTTTCCTCCTATTTGCCTCTTCCTCTTTTAGTTATTTTATAAACTAATTTGATATATTTTTTCCTGGAATCAGATTTTGAAATCAATACAGAAGGAATCAGCCACTGTGTTCATGGCATGGTCATAAGGAGTGGTGAAAGAGGAAGGTTTCACTGTTAACAGTATGAATTTGAATTTTCCATAGAGTCAGATTGCAATTATTCAAACTGTCTAGAATTGAATTTTGGGGAGGTAAGGACTAGTTAAAAACTGTCATTCATTTTAGTATACCAGTTTAATTGATTTTAAACAGGCTTAATAATTAGTTGATCTATACCTCTGTTAAACATTTCTATATTTTCTTCCACCATTTGTCATATATGGGAAAATTAACCTAAAAATGTAATACTTCGCTATATTTATTTTCTAAATCTTTTCTTAAGTCTCACCAAAATAAGTACTTAGGCAAGTCAGGAGCTAGAGACCACAAATATAGAACTTGGTTGTATACCAGTTTTTAATAGTGATACACATTATTTTCTGGAATAGAATAATTTTCTGAAATAGAATAAATTAAAGACTTTTACTGTGTCTTGTTTTGTTGTTGTGCCATGAATCACTTTTTTTTTTTTTTTTTTTTTTTTTTTTTTCCCAAAGTAAGAGTGATCTTCATTCATAGCAGAGATACAGGGAGCTGTGTGCTTTGGTATACACCACAGAAGTACTTGGGCTGGATTTTTCTCCTCTTAGGAGTTCTTGAAACTCATCCAAATCATAACTTAGACTTGTCACATAAAGTGGACATGAGGCAAATTCCAGCACAAACACAGATTATGGCTTGCACTACTGAAGGTGCAGTACAGAGAGAGCCTGCAGAGAAACCGAGTGCATGTGCATGGCTACAAGATTTTTCACAGGGGTAGGTGGTGCCTTGTGTGTCTGCATTACACCTTGAAGCCTGTTTTCTGGTATCTTCTCAGTAAAGAATGAATTTTATTTTCACTGTGCCAAAATAACACTCTAAATATGTGGCTACATACTGTAAATTTCATTAAAATGCATGCTGATATGCATTCTTGAAAGGAACAAAATAGTTCTACAAAATATGAAGCAGGATTTCCCTTATGTCATAGAAAATGGTTATCTTCTTACCATTTTTTTTCTCCTTTAAAATTTCTCCTTTTGCTAAGAAAAACAAAACCCTCATTCCTACCTGAAGGCAGTCATATCTCATATTTTCAGAATGGCAACACTATATGTGAATCACCAGATAATCAGCAGCTTTCAACTTGCTTTGGAATTTGACAAAAATGAGAAAATTGCCATAAAATAAAAACAACAAAAAATAAAAAAGATTTTTATATCTCCATATTATTGAGAACCAAACGTTAACCTCCTTCTATAGCATTCATACATTAAAACAACAACAAAAAATAAAATTATGAAAAAACTTGAAGAAAACAAATGAAAACTAGTGAATTTTTATGTATTTATACAATACTTTTGCAGCAAGCAGATCAAAGTATGAAAGCCGTGATATGAATGTGGATTGAAAGCATGTAGCACAGAAGGGTGACATTTATTAATTTACAGATGGTATTACTGTAGCTGGCTGAAACCATAGTGATTTGGTAACAGACATGGAACTCCAAATGCCTGAAGCAACCCCAGATGTCACCGCATCCACTCCAGGGAATATAATTTAATAATAATTTATATGGCAAGTATAACAGTTGTGAAATATGCCATTCAGCACCATCACTGTGCACGTTCCCTGGTGAGTAATTTAAGAACATATAATATTTCAGAGCTTTGAATCAGGGAAGAGATGATAATTAGATTCCTACTTTAAATCAGGTATATGAAGGGGAAAGTTAATCAACTCAAAAAGATAATTTAGCAGATTTGGATTCTCTAATGACACTTCTAATTAGAATTAGGGCATAATTTGGGACACATAAAGTTGCTAATTATTATGAAAATATTTTCAAACATGTTGCAGGTTTAAAGGTGAAAAAAGTTTATGCAAATCTTGACAATAAAACCTGTCAAGATTCTCTATAGCTTGGTATAAGTATCTGTTTCTGTGCAGCTGTGGGCTTCCTGTTACAATTTTTGACTGGCAAGTTTTAATTTAGTGCCTCTGACTACTGAACTGCATATGTGCTTCTACTAGAGACTTCAGTGGTACTTTCTGAGAAAAGAAATCTTTTCTAATTTTTTCTAATTATATCCTTCTGGCTATGGTGTCTACAGTTTGATAATCATCAGGATTTTTGGCCTTTTTCTTAGGAATAAAGTTGAGATAAAAATGTCTTCTACTCCTGTCACAGTTTAGTGTACTCCACTCTAGTGGGTTAATTAACATTCAGACTCTATAGGAAATAGCTGGATGACTTCAACAAAGCTTAGAAAGCACTTTGAAACTCATCCAGAAGAAAAACAAATACATATAAGAAAACTCTTAAAGGAGGAGAATATTTTCAAAGTGAATATTCCAAACACTAGATTAAAGCATGCACCCTACAGTGCATGTCTCAGCTTGCTTTTCCCAAGGAGACAGGCTTGTTTGGTGAGTAATAATAAATTGAGGAAGATGGCTCAAAAAAAAAAAAAAAAAAAAAAAAAAAAGATTTGCCTAAGAAAAAGGGCTTTCTCTAAACCAGGAAAGACCTGGTTTTAACCCTAAATACTGCTGCTCATTGTAGTAACTAGCAAGATAAGTTACATCAACATTTTTCTTGACTCATCTGAGCCAGAGCCATGGGAGTGGCTTTCCACTGTGCTTCTATTCCTAGAAGGCTTTCAGGACACCGGATTCCTTATTTAGACAATACAGCATTAAATATTTGTCCATATATTCCAGAACATTGAGGGACTGCTGTTCCTGACTTTAAAATACTTTGGACATGCCTGGATTTTGGTCCATCTGACTTCATTTTAGTCATCTAAAAGTTAGATGTTATCTCCTAGGCTTCCTCTGAAGTCAATGGTGATAGCTGAGAATCTTCAGGGGACAATTTATCCTACTTTTCTACACACTTCAGACAAAATGAGTCACACTTCTAAAGTTGTGGGCCTTTCACCATTGAATACAGAGAAAGTCAAGACGTTTAGCTTTTGGTCAGTTAGTGAGATAAATTCTACCAGCAAAGTTTACATTAGGCATTTTTGATTTAAAGAAAACTTATAGAATGTATGATATTTGCAAAGCCTTGCTTAGTCTATAGAAGAGCAAATGTTTTTATCATACATCATTGAGTCTCATTAGTAGATTCTTTTTTTGTATCCAAGAAAAAAGAAGGATATTTGACAAAACAGTAAACCAAATTGTGCACAGAGCAGTAGTTTTTCAAAGGCAATGTTAAAAAACTGAAAGATTGCACCATCATTCAGTGATGTGCTTGTGGAAAAGCTCAACACCATCCTTCTCCCATGAATTTTATGCTTGTGATTCAACATTCAGGCTAAGAGTCAAGATGGTCTCCTAGCTGTTTGAAAAGTTACATTACTGACAAGTACCAGAAGAGTGTCCTATTGTATAACAAGTGAGCTACAAAGAGAAACTAGGATTGTATTCATTCCAAAATAGTTTCATATACAGGCTTTCTTGAAATAAACTCCAATATGTTTTAAATGCCACTGAACTGAGTAACTATGAGCAAGAAAAACTTTGAGAAAAATAGAAAACCCAGCCAGGCAAAAAGCTAAGCCCAAATCTCCAGGAACACAAAGCTACATCATGAAGGCACCTCTTGAATAACATATATACCTTACCTTAATCTTGATCATGTAGAAATGCTAGCGTACCATCCTCACTCTTGTGGAAACTATCAAAAATGATTACAGAAAGAGTTTAATAATTTGCTTCATATACACTAGGTCTTCAAACTATGTATGCTCCTTGATAAGCACACTTTTTTGCAAACACTTTTATACTTTGTTCTTTTACCCAGGTTGTGGATCCAGAACTAGTCCCACTCATACCTACAGCTGTTTTTGAGAAACATGAAAATCCTTTGATAGTGCAGTATTTCAGAGGATTCCCACTCATGTGCAATGTTGTTTTTATAAAATATGAATGACATGGCTCAGCCATGACTTGTTATCCCAATATGACCTTATGCAGATAAAAGAAATAGACAAATAAGTCAGGAATATTATGTATACCAAGAAAAATCTCTTCCGGGTCTGTAAACCAATTTGGTATCTGAGAAGTGCAAATAATGTACATCTGAGAAGTGAATAAAAACCCAAATCTGAAGTTTTGTCATGCAACTATTTTAATGATTAGATTAAGTATGAAATGCAAGCAATAAAACATAGCTTGCATCAATGACACTTGGGAAATAAGTTGATGCACGAGCAAAGAGAACTCTGTGAGATTCTGAAGATAAATCCCTTACAGAAGAGTGAAGTCTAGACTGAGCTATTTAGTCTATTAATTTGGAATCTGTAAGGCCATTTTATGCTTAATGGGGTTTGCCTTATAATGATATACTGCCTTGACATTAAGGTTATGTTTTCTATGAGCCAAACTGTCTGATATCTTTATAACTGCTAAAGATGAGAGCCTATTTGTAATTGCCAGAGTTTAGTTCTGTGCTTTCTTTGCATTTGAGTGCCGAAGATAATGGTGATTTGTCTAAGGCAGGGAAACCACAAGGATAATTACTTGAGTGGAAAATATAAAAAATAAAATTCTCTATATTTACATTGACAATTTTGTCATCTCAATAGTATTTACTTCTAATCTAACAGAAGAGATAAACTAGTAGAATAATGTATATTGTTAGGATAATTTGCTTCTGTTACGTCTTTAAAACTTTTTTTTATACCCCCGCCCTTTTTTTTTTTTTGTGTGTGTGTGTGTTAGTATCACAAAGCCACCTATCATTTATATATTTCATGATAGCCCAACATAAGTAACCAACAGCAGAGAGTTTTAGATATAATTTCTTCATGATTATTTATAGGAAAATTATGAAAATGAACGTAAACCTGGTTTCAAATATCAACTTTACCAACTTTTTAACTCCTCAACATGACTTGCTAATATTTGCTTGCAATCTCAAGTTTCTGGTATAAAAAAATAATTTGTTTTTCAAGTGTCTGACGCTTTTAGCTAAAACATAGCCTTTTTTTTTTTTTTTTCTTTTTTTACATGCATAAACATTTTTTTTTTAAAGAATCAGAATTGGTACCATAGTAATGTGGCTTATAATATTATAATATAACATATATATATTTCTTTATATATATTATTATATATAACGTATAATGTCGTATATATATGTGGTATATATTTCCTTATCAAGTGTACTATTAAATGATGTGTACCAGGAAAATGTATTATCTAAAACATTAGTTTTTATCAAAGGTTTAGATAAAATCTGACCAAAATGCCAGTTTCCCTATGTCAACCACAACCAGACTAGAACCCTAACAACCCAAACACCCCAACATTGCTGTTTTCCTGATGATGATCCAACTACAATATTTCTGGGAGGTTTTTTCAGTGCATGTCCAGTTTACTTTTGGCCAGAAGGCATTACATTTGTATTCTCCAAGACTGCTCTGTGTTGTGAACCAAAACCCATCAATAGGAGTGAGATTCATTCCCACAGCTGTGCTCTTGACTGAATGTAGGATCTGCTGCTGCTTCCACCACAAGGATTTTTTAATTCAGTTTGTACTTCCTGTAGTTCTCTTTTCTACTTCATGGTAGAAATGGAAAAATAGAAGGAAAAAGAGGAAACAGTCAAAAAAAAAAAAAGCCTGCAAAATGTTCACTTGCAATAATAAATTATAACTTTATGGGATTGAAAGTTTTCATTTATCCAACAGCATTTAGATCCAAAAAGTGATTAAAACAGGTAGGTTTTCATAAATACCAGGCAGCCACAAGCTGCAATCTGAGGCCTACTATTTGCTTTGTTGCTCAAATATTAAAAATAGTTTAAGATGAATTTATTCCTTTACTCAAGAGAAATACTAAGAATATCTACAATGAACAAAAAAAACATCAATAGAGAGGTCTAAGTATGCTCACTTTTACTGTTTAGAATAACTGTACCTCAGGCATAATGCCATTGTTGGGACACGAGGTCACAAAGAAACCAACAATAAATCCTAGATGAGAAGACATTGGTTTGTTTCTCACTGTTATGGAGGTCTCAGAGTTCCAAACCACATTAAGCTTTCACTGGTAGTTTCCTTCTTTCAGCTGTGAGAGATGATTACATTAATGTGCTTTGTTCCTTGCTTAGGCTTTGAATCACACCTATTTATGAATAGCAAAACTGAACTTCCAGTAAAATCAAGGGAGCAGTAGGTATGGAAATCACAAGTTCTTCAGAGTAAGCTGTTGCCAAAGATGTAAATAAGGGCACTGAGTGTCTGTAACTACTAGCCATCCATTCTCTAACAGGTGATAAAAAAAGTATAGAAAAGTATAGAAAATATTCCATAAGTATAGAAAAACTATTTACAGAAAAAGTCCTTACACATGCAAAGGCCATCCTTTAACGTTGAAATGAATACAAGACATGCTGCAGCACATTTATTTGTAAAGTAGGAGGTTCTCCAGTTCAAAGTTAACCTTCCACAATTTTGCTCATTTAAATGGGTGGAAGTATAGAATATTATTACTATGTTAATAAATATTCATGGTCACTTTCAAAGATTCAGAATTTTCGGTGGAGGTGAACATGGCTCATCCTTCTGCCTGAACCCTCTTTAAAGTTTTTCTGCCACTTTAACAATATCAGGTAGTACATTTTGTAGATAATCACTGTGCACTGATAGGGAAAAATATACACATTATTCACAGGAAATATTCATAATATGAAAATATTTATTCTGTGATGTAGTTTACTTCATTTTAAGATGTTGCTGATTTTTCTAGAAGATGTTAACAGCATTTCTTCCTTTGTGCATCTTCTTGACAACAGCTGAGTCAACTGTCATCTACTTTGTTAAGTCATAAACCAACAGCATATATTTTAACTTTAAAGGAGTGATTCTTCAAAAAGTTAAAGTTATCCCTTCTAGACTGGACAGCACACCTCACAAGGCTTTTACATGGAACTAACCAATTTGAATATTTCTGAAATAAAGAGGGAGTCTTGCCTATTGTTATTCCTGACTCTGTCATATAAAGACTCAACTCATGTTTAAATATAAAATCCTCATTTGTTGAATGGGGAAAAAAAATAAAACTAAAACTAAAATCCAGAAGCTCCTCCTTCCTCATTGAAATCATTCATCCATTTAGTTTAAAAGTTCATAGCATGAAACCTGTTTTTTGGTCAAATCATAATAATAACAATGAAAATTATTACAATTCTGACTGGCAATAGTTGGCTTTAAAGTATACATTTAAATTGCCCCATTTAGTTATATAATCAGAGACACTGCCATAAGAAGAATCCAGGATCATAGAGAACAATCACAGGTTCCTGAATACATCCAGGTGGACTGTCTGTTATCTGATAAATGTTTGGTACTAAAAAAAACTTCCTATATGGAAGGCTCCAGATGTCTTAATATGTCCCAGAGCCTAGCTGTCCTTTAAATTAGAAATGTACACTCTTTTAGCCCACTACTTAAGTCCACTGCTTCTTATTCTGTTCCTCATGGACAATACAGAATGGATTGATTCCCGCCTTTTTTTAGCAGCAGCAGCAGCAGCAGTTTAAGGATTTGAAGAATATTACTGTGACCTACCTTTGTCTTATTCTAAACTAGATCAATTTTTTGAGTCTTTTCCTTCAGAAACTTGTATCATTTAAAATAATTCTCTTTTGGAGTCTCTCCAGTTGGTCCACACTGATCTGGAACAGAGATGAAAATCAGACAGTACTACAGCTGAGCCATTACCTCTATGCAGGGATTCAAAAATGCAAAAAGTGGCACTTTCGTTTATACACCATGGCACATTGTATTTATGCTTTTAATTCAAGCATCCTCTGGGTTCCTTTCCTCCTGTTCTGCCACCTTTTTTTTCCTGAGGCTCCAGCTAAGGTCTCTGGGACTGTTCCAAGTTGTTACAGTAGACTCACAGTAGCTGTTATCAGAAAGAATATATTGCTAAAAGGTAACAGGCAATCCTTTTGGCTTCTTACCAAGTGACAAACGTTTGGGGAAGAGGCCTTGGAGGTTTTTGCAGTACGTTCACAAGAAAGTTTTTTTTCTCCTGAAGATATAATCATTAGGTATTTGACTGAGTTATTTTTAAGGTTGGGTTTGCACTACCAAAATGATATAAAAGGCCTGGATTAGATTGCAAGATGAAATCACTCTACCCTATCCACTTTCCATGAATATGAACAGTATTTCATCTTAAATATTTTTTTCATATTTCATTAAGAAAATAATTCTAACTTTTTACTCTAACGGCATTACTTGTATCTGCTTTTTTGGAATGCATCTTAACTTTTCTTCTGTTGAGTTTTTGAGTCACTTTCTTTGTTAAGCACCTGCAGATGTGTAGGTGTTTCGCCCTGTGTTAAACAGTACAAACTACTTTCTTCAGTTCAACAGAAAACTTCTTTAGTTTTACATGTGTTGCTATAGATAGTTAAACTTGGATGATTCATTATATTAAATGATCCTCAAGGCCATGCTTCCAAATTCTTCAGTAGTACCTCATTAACAGCAAACCAATAAAATGCAACAGCTGTATGCATAAACTATCTCAAGGCCTTCTGATGCTTTACTCTGTGCATTGCAGCACAACATTGGTCCAGAAAGACAACTCTATTCCCTCAGTTGGTATGTAACACACTAAAAGATGTTCTTTTACCTACATATAAAAAAATAATAATAAGAGTACACAAGAGACAGCAGAGGTGTGAAAAACATATACAAGCAGCCAAGCAAACTGCTTGTATAAACTAAATATCATAAAGAAGAAAGATACAGAAAGCTGAGATTACAATCCTCCACTCTTGGAAAAGCTGTTGGACTGGGATCCTGGTTATATTACATTCCTGTGGATAAGATAATCAATCAAAAATAGGAGTGAGGATTTGTGATTTGAGCCATGTGACATAGTCATGAACAGTCAAATTATATTTTTTGACATGGTTGTAAAGATATGTTATGAAGCTCAATACCCTGAAGGAAGTCCAAGAAGGCATTACCATTCATTGCCACATGGACAAAGAAACACTTTAACATCACTGTATCCTAAAGCATAATGCAAAATCACATTGCAGTACAAAGCTGCAGAAAACACAACAGCTGGTTGGATTGTAGTTGAGAGTCCACAGTGACTTTAAGAGTATGTGACCAGAGGGACCACAAAAGGCCCTATGCTCCAGGATGTCCCCATAATGTTGCTGCCTACTCAGTGTTATCTTAGATGCTCAGGCATTCTGGTTAACAGCTGAAAATTTCCAGAAATGAACCTGCAGCATCCTTTCTTTTAGGATCTCTTCATCTGACAGTGACATGCCAAAGTGGAAGGGGGAACAAGGGCTGTTTGAACACATCTCTGTTACACCTACCCAAATAATTATTGTCCTTTCCACAGAACACTATTAATCCTTCTGGCCATGCACCACTTTCATCTAGAGACAGATTTTCCTGATATCAAAATGTGCAGGTCTGCATATTTTCCAGCGCTTTCTGTCATGCTTCTAATCTGATAGCAGTGATTAGAAACATGCATTCTTTACTAACCATCTAATAGCTAGAGCAACCCTGTTTTGTCCTGAGGAATAGAGTAACTTGAAATAGCCTCCAAACAAGTTTATTACAATTACTATGCACAGCACCTGACTATGGTTTCTCCTGTGAATAAAGTAGAAGAGCCATGAAACTGATAGTCTCTTAACTTTCTTTTCTCCTTCCTGGTGAGCTGCTTCAAAGGATGTGAAACATCCCTGGGGAAGCCCTTGGACACGTCAAGGCTTTCAGGATGCTCTTACAGAGAATCACCAAAAAGATGCCTGATTTTCCATCTTTCCACAGATGCAACCTACAACCATAGGAGCACAAACAGCTTTACAATTTATTTTTATACTGCATCATACCAGTGGCAGAATATTATCTTGATTTTCTAGCCCAATAAGGAGATCAGGATTTCCCCCTTGCAGTAGATGATTCCAATTGCAATGCATCATGTAAAGCAAATACAAATAAATAGTCCACTCATGCTGTTTACTGTGCTGCCATAGCAGGGTACCATTTGTGCTTCAGTGGGCTGGTTGAGCATAACTAGTTTAAACTGTAATGTATCTTTCCAACAAAATAAATTGTGATGCCCTAGTAGTGATTGAAATTTAACCACAGCCTCAAATACTCTCTTTTCTAGCCATCCACAAAACTGAAATTTGTGTGCACTCTGACAGCTTACATGTCAGTTACGGAAATGTACTTTTCTTGTCTTGACAGATGTAATCTGATTTCGCTGTCATTCACTTACAACATGGATGGAAATAACACCTTCATAACCCACTCTTTTGGACATGCTTTATCCTGCTTTTTCCCTTTCTAACTAACTTTCCCTTTTCCTAACTTTCTTCTTAGGGATATTTTCTACTGCCTTCTGTTGCCATTGGGAGTCTAGTACCCAAAAGCACTAGAGGTACACAATCCACTACCTGGATGCAGCATAGTAAATGAGTGTCTTCTATGTCAGATACCAATAGATGCTCTCAGCTCTCTCTATGCATTCCTCCAATTGCTTTTTAACATCTCATAAGCTGACTTTCCCAGTTAGGAGTACTCCTTTTGCTCCATTTTGCAGAGATACCAGTGGCACTGCTCTGTTAAGGGGCTGGTATGTGTAATGGGGCACTCTGCTCTCCATGTCACAGCTGCAACTACTGACTGTGACAGCAAAGGCTGTCCCAGAGAATTGCAATGCCATTAGTCTTTGTGTGCTTGATTTACTGGAAATTTATCAGAACTACAATGATTACTTTTAAAAGAGTATGTCGTTAATTCAGCAAAATTTTAATTGGGACATGTCATTCCAACCAGGAAGAATTTTTTTCCTCAATCAAGTCTTTATTTAAGTACATATTTCAAGTAACATAAAAGTAAAATCAGTTACTATATTTTATTGCTTTGGACACATTTTTCAGTTTGATGGATTTCAATTTTTCTATCTGATGGCTTTAAACTAAAAATCTGCCTTTTGCAAGTGATTAATCAATTCTATTTGAAAATTAAGTCTGTAAAGATAATGGAGTTCAAAATTGCTGAATGTAAAAACACATTTGTATGCAATTTTCATAATTTTTTGAATTCTGGATAACAGTATAATTACAACCTAGGTTTCAAGTGAGCTATTTTAATCTGATGGTTAAGTTATATTTTAAAATAAAAATTAGAATTTCTGTACATAGTCAAACAACAATCCAGAATGGTCTGATTAATATAGCAGTAAAAGTTCTTGTAAAAACAGAATCTAAAGAAGAGGGCAGGAAAAATGGAGTGATAAATAGACTGACTATAATTTAACCAAAAATCCTGTTATCTGTTTAACATAGAAGACAACCTTGAATTTCCTGGAAAGCTGAGGACTAAATTATTTGAAAGAAAAATGAATGAAATAAGAAATTTCTGTTTTGTAATTGTAAAAGTCAAGTCCTCATCTACCTATGAGCAGAGTCTTTTCTATACTTTCACAGGTGTGTATGAACTTATAGTAAAAGGAAACTCTAAAAATGATTATTTTTTCCAGCTCTTGTTACGAGACTGCGTCTTTGGCAATGGTTGAATACCACAGCCTTCTTAAAGCCTCCACTGCCTTTGTAGTTTTGTTTGTTTTTTTGTTTGTTTGTTTCCTCTAATTTATCAAGAGTGGCCAATAACTTTCTGCCAGTAACTGAACATAATGCTCAAAGATTGCAAAGTCCAAGGACTAAGGAGTTTTCTTTCTCCTTCTTAGAGATATTTTCTAGTGTCTTCCATTGCTATGTGGATTTTATCACCTAAAAGCAAATGGATGCAGAAAAATCTCTTTCATGTCCGGAAGTAGAAAGTAAGTCAGCCATGATTTGCATGGGCATATCTCTCCTCCCACATTAAAGCAGTGGCAGAGTGAATGATGTAACTATCAAAAACCTTCTAGGTCACTAGTTGAAGCTGTCTACACCAATTACTGTGGCAGATGACGTTGCTAACTGAACATACTCTGCTATACACGGTGAAGGAAATATTTTTCATAATAGTGCTTTTAATCTTTTGATTAATTTCAACTTGTTCTCCTTTTTTCCTAGAGCTTAAAAAATAAAAATACATATTTCCTAGTGGATTTTCCTCTAGCTCCTACTGGCTTAAAACATTTAAGTAAATTAGAGGTGTACCACAGTTTTATTGATTTACTTCCTGATCATGGCATTACTATTATCTATCTTACTCATGAAAAGTGTCAGAACCCAAAGAATGAAGAGTTGCACATCTGGCTACTGTTGAACACCTAGGAATCCTAGAAATAGAATAAGAGATAACAGACATTATTTTTCCCTTAATTACTGAGGAAGTATAGATGACCACTTTGGATACAGACAACTCTATTTCAGCAATGTAGATTGGGTCAGGTTAATTCAATAAGGCTTGATATGTTTCTGATTTCAATCTCTCCTATCCAGACAAAAAGAGGAAATAGGGGGACAATTATCTCAGAATTCTTTTAATATTATTTTTTTTTAAAGTGAGACAGGACAATCTGGCAAACTTTTTCTTACATTCAGCCTTAGGAAACCATAAACAGTGGGACATATTTACTTACCTTGTTTTGAGTAAAAAGGAGTAGCCATTTATTTCTAAACAGGCTTTATGGAGATCAAGGATAGACTCATTAACCTGAGCTTCATCTACAAATCACACTGACAGTCAATATCCCACAGACAGACACTTCTTTACTGCAGTGGCAAATTGGTAAATAATCACCTCTCTAACCCTTTTTTTTTTTTTTTTTTTTTTTTTTTTTTTGTCTTACTACTCTCTTCTCTATTTGTCCCTTGATAGGGATGAAGATAAACTGGATGCTTCCCAGCAGCCCTGACCTATCAGTCAGAACAGACTGGGAGCCATAGTCTTGGCTACATAAGGAAGAAATCTTCCTCACTGCCAAGATATTTGGAAAGAGCATTTTTGTCTGTCTGAATACTTACTGCAATTCCGGATGTAATCAAGAGCACTAGCATAACGGTGACTAACTGCTGATGTTTTTCAATGTTAGCTACAGAAACAATGCAGTATTACTTCTGTACTTTTAAAATGAGAATCCATCTCTTGTTGAAGTCAACAGAAGTCATACACTCATCATTCTACTCAGAAAACTTGTTCCTCTGAGTCATCTGGTAAGATTACTAAGCACTTCACATTATGAATTCTCTTTTCAAAGGCAAAACATACACTTGACAAGTATATGTTTCAAGATTTCATTGATAAATATTTATATACATTTATAAAAAAGTGTACATTAGCTGCCATATTTTTCAACATATTTAAAATAATATGTATCTCACTATCATACCAATGCATTACCATATGTTTACTTTCTGCAAGAACCCAGATGCTCTCTTCCTGCAGAATAACAAGTAGGTATACTGGAGAATTCTTCTTAATAACTTGGATTCTTTTTTTTCAATTATCTAATTCTATACACCCATCATCCTCCCCTCTTATCAATTTACTTGATATGGTAATTAAAGCTTTGAAAATGCTTAGATTTAGAAGTGCATGCATCCTTTTTTGATTATAAAAAGTGTATTTCTCATTGTGGAACCTACATGTCTAACATCCTACAACACCCAACACATATAATAAAGTGTGAAATGGGGTCATTGTTGTAATAGCGGACAAAACTTATGCACAGAACATTGTAAATCAGTTTCCATTTTGAAACTCAGGCTTTTACTCACTCTGAAAACTCTCTGAAAACTCTCTTTCTCTGGACAAAGTTTTTTCATCCTCCCCCCCTCAAAATTTTAGTAGCCTTCATCCTGCACTCCTAAATAATAAAAATAAAAATAATAAAAATAAAAAAAACCCCTTTGGTACATTGTATTTCATAGAAGATTTCTGTTATATTGTGATGTATTTTCTTTCCTTTTCCAGTCTTTGAACATTTTGTAACTTCAGAATAGTATTAACATAAAGCGTGCCATGGAGATGTTTCAAGGACACATCTCTGTAGTCCAGGATCATAGAGGGCAACATGCAGGAAAACAAGAACAAGATTACAGAAATTTATCGAAATATCATGGTGAATGATGACTTTGTTAGTATTGATGTTAAGAAGAGAAATCTCCCTGTAAAATTTAATTTTCCCACTTAGGTATCTAGGTGGATTTGCATGTTGGGTTTACATGACAAGGTTTTGGTAGCGGAGTGACTGCACTCCCCATGTCATATCAGAGCCAGCTCCTTCTGGCTCCAAAAGGGACTTGCTGCTGGACAGAGCCAAGCCACTGAGCAGTGGTGGCTGGGCCTCTGGGAGAACAGACTGAAGAAAGAGGAAAAAATAAATAAATAAAATAAATAAATAAATAAATAAATCTGTGAAACAGCAGCTGAAAGAGGAGTGAGAACCAGTCCTGCAGACTCCAAGGTCAGTGCAGGAGGACAGCAGGTGTTCTAAGCATGGAACTGAAGTTCCCCTGCAGCCTGTGGAGAAGCCCCTGGTGGAGCAGGCTGTCCCCCTGCAGCCCATGGGTCCCACATGGAGGAAATCTCCACGCTGCAGCCTGTGGAGGAGCTCTGCAGGAGCAGGTGATCTGGGGAGATCTGCCACCTGTGGGGACCCAAGTTGGAGGAGTTTGCTCCTGATGAATGGAGCCCCTTTTTGTCATGTTTTCTTCCCCTTCTCCTTAGAGGAGGGGAAGTGAGAGAGCTGTTCAGCTGCCCAGCTGTATAAAACCACCACAACTTGTGCCATGCAAAGAGGAAGGACAGTTGGCCCTTGTTGACAAACTCTATGACTGTGAAACAGCCTAGTGATGAACCCAACTCTCCTTGCCATGGGGAGGAGTGAGGGGACAGATGATAAAGCACAGTGAGGATTTAAATCTTCAGATGTTACATGAGTCCTGCCTCTACTGGCACATGGTGGCTTATCTACCGCCTACTTCAGAAATACTTCTGTAGCTCATGAGCTGCCTAATACCTCACCAGCTGTTGGCCTAAGGAAATAGACTATTATCATTTACCCCCTCAGACTTGTACAAGTCCTGAGAAAGGCGGTTAAAAAATATCTGAAATCAAGGGATATCCTCCCACTACCCAGACCTAAACCCTGTTATAGTGCTTGTTCTTTTATTGGTTTAATCACTGCTTTCACACTCCTTTGATAATGGAACTAATTTAATCTGTTTCTGAAGTGAGTTTCTTAGTCATGCCCAGTCAGTGGGCTTTTAGGATAGACTACTGCAAGAAGCTATGTTGGCTCATTTACAGTAGCAGCTGTGAAGAGCTGTTCTAAGACATAAAGAACCATTTTCTCATTGTTGTAATTGGATCTGTTAGGAATCTGGATGGTGACCATTTTTTTTTTTGTTGTTTGTTTGTTTTGTTTTGTTTTGTTTTGTTTTGTTTTTATTAGATATCCATTCCTTTTGGACTGAGTAGAGATTTTTAAAGATATAAAATCTTAACTAATCTTAACTGTCTGGACAGAACCTGTAGCTTGCCACACAGTTACCAGGAGAGAGAAAAATTTATCAGTTCAGATTAGGCCAAGGGAAGCCTATGTGCTGTGAAGCAGTCTGTTGCACTGAATTCTTCTGGGATGTGCAAAAAGAACTATGTTCAGTTCAAACAACAGCAGCAGCAAACATTGCTATCTTCTTTTGTATACCATGTTCAGACATCAGAACAAAACACCTCTTACCTACATCTCATCTTGAAGCAAACCTGACAAAGATTTATACTAATGATTTCAAAGATTAGGTCCTTAGTTACTGCGTGACAGGTATTAAATGGAGACTATAAAGGCTGAACTTTTACTTGTTTTGATTCAAAGGCATAGACAACCAGAAGGCATACCCATTTGTTGTCCTAGGTGGCCTTTGACTAATTCCAAACATGTAGGTATACAACAGGTCATTCTTTTCAGGAGGTAATCAGTAAGTATTTTACCAATAGTCACAAAAAGAGGTGATAAGTCAGCAGGAAAAATACATTCTCCCATCAAAATGCTTTCCACTTCATCAATGTTAAGTGGAAAAGATAAAATGAAATAAAAGGCTGGCAAGAAAAACAAAAACAAACAAACAAAAAAACCCACAATACACACATCAATAACTTCCAGTGAGGATATTTAGAGCATATTTCTAGGTGTTTCATATTTCTTCCACATCAGCATAGGTACATGTATATTAGTCTACTTCTCCTAAGTGTGTCTAGATCTACAGTATATTTAGAATCCGTGTTTCAATGGGATAAATTAGAAATTATGAATACGCAAGCTAATTATCTGCAAAATAGTCTATGGCATTATTGCATACATTTTTTGTCTTTCCTTCATATTCTGCAGTGGACCATTGTGTCAGAAGTCTTTCCAAACTACTTGTGTCACCCAAGGGAACTTGCAAAGGATTGTATTCATCAGGAATGCTCATCCTTTTGATCTATATTATACACTGTAATAAAATGTATATAACTACATATTTAAATACATTTTTATGTATTACAATATTACAATATATTATTTGATACCTTTCTAGTTTGAAAACTATCCAATACATTCTGTGCTCACTCTACAGGGACCAACATCTGGACATGTTGGTCCAGACACATATGGTGCCATGTTCTCCAGCTATGGGAAAGGAGCATCTTCCAAAAAGCTTTTTTCAGCCAACACTTATTTTTATGCTGATATGAGTTTCAAAAATTTTGGAAAAAGTTGCTGCACTGGTTAACAGGGAAAGTTTATAGCTTTATACAGAACTATAGAATGAACATATGACAGCAGAAAACAGCGGCTGTGTTTCTCTGAGTATAGTTCACCAAATATGATCTGGGGTATACTTGAAATGTATTAGTACTGAGGTGAAGTAAATGAATATTAACACATCTCTTTCTTGCTAAACTCACTTGATTTCATCACTTCGTTCTCTTTTATTCCCATCCCTCTTTTCTGTTTATCTATTTCATGTTATCTGGCAGATGGATAGTAAGTACTCTGAGAAAGGGACTTTTTTTTTTTTTATGTTTCTGAAAAGCCGCTCATGCATTTCAGTTCTGAGTTGATATTCTTAGGCACTATCATAACATTTAATAATGGCAATGTTATCAATGAAGTGACACAATGTTGACTTATTTTAAAACAAATATTTCTCTGTCATATTTTCACTGTAGGATTTGTCCATTTGTAGTTTGATGTTTTCTTTGCCAGCACTTTCATATTCTATGTGTTATCTTTTGATGATAGAAATATTTACAGTTAAGAAGAAATAATTCTAATATATAATTTGGTCTTTATTCCTGCAAAATTTGTGTTTGTTTAAATCTACATAAGAGATTCTAATGACATTCGCTATTTAGCTACGAATAGACGAGGGTACAAGGGTATTTTTTGCTGTCCTGTGTAAGAGGATATGTAAAAAAGGCTATGTTGCATTAGCTGCATTAGCCTGCTATGTGCATATGTATTTTATAAATGTCATTTTTCCATGAAACATCTTTTTTTTTTTTTTTTTTTTTTTTTTTAATCATCTTGCAACTGTATCTTGAAGTTATTCTTTTTTTTTTTTTTTCTTTTTTTTTTTGGTTTAATGACATGGAGATAGCTTAGGTTAATACATTATCCCATGGATATTTGTGTATTTAACATCTCTTTCATAGGCTTACATAAACTTACTGGAGCATATCCTTAATTTAAGAGCAACTAACATGTGTGAAGAGAAATGATTAGACTTTGAGTCAAAAACAGTTTGTTCTTTATTCAAGTCCATCCAATAATCCATTTGATTAATTCTCAGAATTTTTCAAAGTCAACAGGTTGTTAAGTGCTCTTCTTACTGAGAATGAAGCTGTTCCCTTAAGTCTGAATCTAATGCTCAGAAAAAAAAATAAAGTTCATGAAAAAAGCACTGTTCAGAACCAGACTGAAAATATATATCTTATTCTCAGTTTACAGTGCTTCTAACAGACACTGAAAAAAGGATGTAAACAAGATTCTTTGAATGCTGTCAGAGGTGGTGATACATTGTCAAATTAAGAACTATACTAATTAAAAATGCTTTCCAGAATAACAATATTAATGTAAAGAATAAGTAAGGGAAAGAAATAAAATGAGTATGTTTTCATTTGACATATAAACTAAAGATTTAGTTTGTTTATTTTTTAAATTTTCCTCTACTCTCCCACATTCATGGGACAGCACATAGGTGCAAGAATCACATCATGATATTCACTAACAAAGGGAATATTTTTTAAATAATGTTTTCACACTTGTAATCTGCAGCTCACATCCTCCTTCAAAAGTACCACTCCCTGGTTCCCTGAATTAAGTTATACTTGCAAAGAACCAACACAACACTGGAGATAGAAATAAGGAACATTGTAGGCAAGGGATATTATGGGAGCAGATTATATGAGTAGGGAAGGTATTATAACAGGAGTGATATTAGAGTAAAATGATTGCTCACATCTACTGGTCTAGAATTTTTTGCTCAGGTATCTAGCCCACTGTAGACTGAATTCATTTTCTTATTTATAAAAGATAATGAAAATTAAAATGGTGAATAGCTTGTATTTTCCTGCTTTTATTGAAATGATTGCATTGGAGCAGCATATGAGACTCTATGAGTGGCCAAGGGAAGAAAGAAGTGAAGTTTGTCATAATTAGTTTGTATTTAGGAAGCAATGAAGCAATGATTAAAAAGATGGTGAAATTAAAAATAAATAAATAAATAAATAATAATAATAATAATAATAATAATAATAAAGGCAAATTCCTTCAGAGTGTGAAAATTTTCTATGAAAAGACAGGATAATACATCTCTGAGGCCTCCACTTGTGACATGAAGATATCTATGATCACTATGATACAGATATCATTAGATCTGAGGATTATACATATTATATTATGAGGCATATACAGTATCACTTGTGATATCATTCCATCTGCTAGAATACCCTGTAAGAATGGTCTTCTTGAAGACTGAAGAGAAGGAAAAGAAGAAACAGAACACTTGTGCCAGGGTGCTAATACAGTCTAAAACTGAGCAGGTACTCACATATTCTTCCCTGCCAGCAAAAGCAATAACTGTAGCCAATGAATGAGCACAATGAATTTAATTATGGAATTAAAACAGGAAAAACAAACAAACAAACAAACAACAAAGCATGACAAACTCTGGTCAGAATTAGCGATCCATTTATCTTTTCTGTAATTAATTTGCGTATTCATGCAGGAAATGTAATGCTGACCAATTCACTTGAACACGAAGGTCCCTTAAGAACTTTATTTATTTCTATTTTTAAACTTGATGCACTTGATAACTGTGTAACATCCAACTCATTGGTAAATTGGCTTAGATATGAAGAGGCCATGTAGCCTCAAATTTTGAAGCTGAGAACTAGGTCAAGTATTGCAGTAAATGTAGTGCCTGGATGAAATAATAGACATCAGAATAATAATGTACATCTAAAGTATGTTGATATAAGGTTTCTGACAGTCACTAATTAACCAGACCACTCCTACACATGTTCTTGAAACAGACTTCTCAAGATGCTAATTAATAAGCACAAATCTCTTCTGACATATGGTAAAGACTTTTAATAAAATATGTCTTTAGTATCCTATGAAACTTGAGCATTAGACTGATACATGGCCAATTGGTCATATCTAAAAAGGCAACTCAATGTAGATCTGAATGTTTTGCTATTTCATTATCAACTGATCATTAGCAAGCCCTGGGTCACATTCTGATGCCTTTACTTGGGCCGAGTACACAATATGTCATTTATGCTGCATCTAAAATAAACTCTTTTCAATTAAAAAAAAATGTTGGTGGACAAAGGTATTTCTTAGCAGAGTTAGAACATCAGCCTGATCTCAACAGTTTTAATAAGAATGAAAAAAATAAAGTTTACCCATTCATATACAAATGGCTGTGCTGAATCAGACCAAAGGTCAGTTTACATTCACACTGTCTCCCTGACAATGACCTGTGCAAATGCCTGAAGTTGTATGATCTCTGGGACACACACAGTAGATGAGAAGTTCAGTAGTACAGCAGTTTATTCCAGCTGGGAACTGGCCCACTATTGTTAAGCAGCCCCCTGCAGACCTCCATGCTCTCCACATGAAACTTTGCTGCCTACTGAGTACACTATTTACATCTGGATGAGAACATGCAATTGAATATTACATATAAAATTCAAGGAAAAGCATTTTCCAGAAATAATATATTTCTAACTCCTACAAAGCCTTTTTCATATTTCTGTTATGAAATTTCTAGCCTTATTATGTTTGGTTAAAGGATATGATGTCAACTCATGTCTTTAAAGGAAGGAAGAGATTTGGAGATTTGTGTTGTACTACATTTCCATGCAACTGTAAGATGCTGAATATCAAATAAGTTATTCACAGGACTTGAATGCCAAAACACTACTCGCAAATAAGCACTACCCTTGGTTTTCCAGAACGTTAGAGTCAATTATAAGATGTAGCAAACACCATTAATTGTAATCTCAGAGACAGTCAGGAAGATTTTTGCTACAGGAAAAGGAAACCACACACAAAACTGTTTAATACATTACTGCAGGCAGCAATGTTACTTAAGTATCTTAAATAGGTGCTCAGCCATTTCACAGGTACTGTCCTATATATCATAGGAAGCTGTCACTGTACTGACATTTATTCTTAGGTATGACCATGAATATTTCATGACCAAATAGATTAAAACCTGTCGTAAGTAATTATTCTGAGCTGTTTACTACTAAGAACTCTGATGACTCAAAGCTGTGTTTTCTATACTGCTTTGGTACAAGATATACTAAATATTTTTTAATCAACCAAATCAGCAGATTTACAACATGTGTTCAACTGAACTAAAATTTATGCATTTCAGAAGAACTAGTAAATGAGTAGAATTAATACAGTGAACTGTCATTACTAAATATTAAAGTAGCTGCAGACAAATTTGCCAGTGATTCTTTCATGATCTGGAAAACAAACTGAGTTTGAAAACAAGACTAAAGTTTATTTCTTATGAAAACTTCACAAAAATTAACTCAAGCACCTCTCAGTAGACACATACGTTTGTCCTCATCTCACCTCTGAATCATCTGTTCAATCTGCCCTTTCTCCATCATGCTGTGTTGTACTCATTGCTTCAGTCATATAAGATAGGGAGCTGGGAGACGAAGACATCTTAACACAATACATCAGACTGCTCCCATTCAGAAACAGTCAGACAAAATATATCTGAAAGGGTGTCAGCCTCCAGCATACAAGCAGAGGGAGTTTTCCTTTTTCTGAGCTGGGGTTACAAATAGAGATCAAAGCAGCATCATTTGGAAGGAAAAATGAAATTTTTAATTTAGCAGTGCAGTGTCTTGATTCAACAAACAGTATGTACTTTGTGTTACGCTCATTGTTGAATAACAGTTGGAACTGAGGTCTCTGCACACAATATCAAACACAATCGTTCTTTTGCACACATACTACTGTCATTTCCCTTTAAAAACAGCTTCACCACATTATTGCAAGCTCCCAATAGGACTTCTCCATCTTACCTCAAGCACTTCCTACGGCTACTTTGGTCTTAGTTGTACTTCCTGAGAAGCGCTTGATTTTTGTTTTTCAAGAGTCCAGACAGGGGCACTGCTATTTTAACAAGACTGAGGCAAAGACAGCTATAGAAAAATAATAAAGATTAGGTGTGCTTTTTTTTTCTTGAAAAACTTTACATAATTCACTGAATAAATGAAAGAAAATGCTGGTAACTTGTGTGTCAAATATGGAGATGAAACTCAATGGCCTGGTATATACAAATTGTATGTGCTTCTTGATATGTGCTGTAACTGTATCAGTTTCTAACCTATCAATGTAACATGCACATAGGATGGGATGCCATGAGAATGACAAGAGAGAGGGAGGAGAGGCTTCAAAATATTTTGGCAGTTACTTAGCCTTTAAGGTCTTTAAGATCTTTACTATTGGAGGGAAGAGACACTGTAATGGCAAAGTGTGGGCATGCCCCAAGTCATGAGGGTGATTTGCAGCCAAACCTCTAGTGGGTGCCAGGTGCAGAGAGGTTTTATTGTCCTCATCAGCTATGTTCCTCCTTTTATCAAGGGATGCAGATACATGTGAATAGGAACAGCGCAGGCACTTGAAGGACATGGTCAGGAGAATGACCTTGGTGCTTGGAAGTAGCTCAGTTAATGGCAGAGAAGAGAGCCTTCCATATCTGAAAGGAAAACTTGTGTTCCAGTAAGTCTCCTTCTTGTATGACCCCACATCTGTCAGAGGGAGGACAAGCCACCAGTGATCAGAAGCCGTGACCTGGGCTTAGCAACATACCCTGGGTGGAGAAGTCAAGAAGTGGGGTCTAACAGGGGAAGTGCTAGAGGCTCCTGCAGATATTACCCTGCATCATCATCAAAATGCCCCATGACATCTTGTCGTAGGAAGGAGAGTCTTCAATAAGTCAATGTATTGGTGTATTACACCTTCTGTCAAAGCCCTGGAAACAAAATTCCTGTTCAATCTCTATGCCATCTTTTACATTTTTCTCTTTTAATAAGTGTATTCAGGCTACCAAAAAGGTATCATAAATAAATGATATTGGTACCCTGTTGAGAGATTTACAAGGCCAGAAGCAAGACAAACTATTTACTGCTTCTTTATTTTCACTTATCTGGAGACCATATGATCTCTTAGAGCAAACAGAGCTGGAGTAAGGTACAAATTTGCTGATTGTTTTCAATTCTTCACAAGCTGGAATTCATCTGCTTACCCCTAGCCTGGACTACACAGGTTCTACCAAAGCTATTTTGTTGATACCAAAGTTGTGTTTTCAAATAGAATCCCTTAAGAACAGAACAAAAAGCACACACAGAGTAAGTACGCTGGGATGTAGACATTGATCAAGACAAAGTCATAATTTTGAAATTAAATCCACACCAACCTCATCTCCTTTAAAATTAAAACCACAGCTCTTTCTTTTATGTTGTTGTTTCCATATCAGCATTTAAGGACTGAAGAAATATTTAGTATATTTTACATATATATATTTTACTTTGGGGATGAGCTTGAGAGCTGCTCAAGCAAGCACCTCCAAACTTCAAGCAATTTATGTATTAGTTTGCTTGTTTGTTTAACTTTAGCTGATAAGCCATGTAGATGTGGTGCTTAGGGATATGGTTTAATAGTAGACTTGGCAGTGCTAGGTTAAAGGTTGGACTTGATGATCTAGGAGATCTTTTCCAACCTAAGTGATTCAATGTTTCTAGAAATTCTTATTCATCATTCTTATTCATCATACCACACATGACCATAAGATAATGCTGAGAAAACTTCTAGAGCACGAAAGCAAGTGGTTGGGATGGGCTCATTAACTACGGTTGGCATACAAGTCAAAAATCAAAATACTGTTCATGAAACTCATATCTGTTTAAATATGGTGAATGTTTCACTATGCTAGAAAAACAGGAAGAATGATACCCCTTTATATCTCCTATAATTTACCAAACATAATTTTAGAATGTCAAAGTTACTGAAAACTTGTTAGCCTGTAAACAAATAAATAAATGTTTTTTATCATTATAAATAAAAATAAAATACCTGTGGCAAATATATATCAGATGGTGTATTTTTTCACTGAGCCAGATACATATTATCATAAAAAGAAATTACTACTCCCAGTCCACTATCTGAGACTTCAGGGATGTAGCTTCTATTCATAGTTTTGTTCATTTGGAGAGCTTTTGATATAAACGGAATTATGGGCCAAGAAGGAAAAATATAAAACAAAGAAAAAAACAGACAAATACAGAGTTCAGAACTGATTTTAAATGTAAAAGAATAACATATACTTAAGAGATTGTACATTCACAGGCAAAGCACCTGTAATATTTTAATTTAAGAAACAGGTACAGGTGGCACAAGGAGTCTACGGTCAAATTAAGAAAAAAAAAATATAAGGCATTAAATTTGTCTTTAGTTTTTTCCAGAAAGTTTGTTCAAATACATTTTTACAATGACAGAAAGTAGGTGTGCATAAACGTTTCGGTACATCATTTGACCTTTTATTATCACACTGTTTATTGAACTTCTAGATGACAGTGCATCTCTGGTAAGTCAGAGCTATTTTCCTGTTCCCTGTGGGATAACTGGACCACCTTGTAAAACTTACATGCCTGTTGAATGAGGACTAAATAATGAGAAAAATGGAATGCACTGATAAAAACTGAAAGTTACTTGTGCAAAAACTGCAGCATGACAAATAGCAGGAATAAATCAGGCTTTAGCTGCAAGCAAATGAGTTTCTCTGCACCACAGAATAAAAACGGATGTAGGAAAAAGTTGTCTTTGTTTAGGTTTGATAATACTGTCGGAATAAATTGATCTACACAGACAACTTTGGTATTCTAAATAATTAGAAAAGGTTGAAGTGTAGATTTAATAAGTTAACTTAAGAAAACACTTAACATTAAGTACATACCTAGCTGCAATGAAGTTATTTAATTAAGCTCTCAATGAAAACAAATATATGTGGTTGTAGAACATTTTAGAGCAGAAAATCTTTTAACTTACAGACAGCCCATATATTTAAAAGGTACGGAAATGCTAGAGGGACTTCTGTAATCATGGGAAATAATTAGTTAAGGAGATAAATACATCAGTTAAGGAGAAAAATACAGCTTTTAGGTCCAGGCCAAACTGGAACTTTGCTGAATCCTTCCTCTATGTATTTTGTATCTGCAACAATACGTCTGTTTCTTAGGATTTAATCCTGAAAGGAAAAGATATGCATATTGACTTTTTATGTGTAACTAAATTAGTTTTGTGAATCCATATTTGCTTTTCAACCAAGAAATAGTTTCAAAGATTTTCAGCTGAAAAATGACATCAAATTTCCAGTTGTTCTTAAGTGGTCTTTTCCCAGTATGTTTCTGTTTCTGACCAGAACATAAGATAGATATAAAGTGTTGTAAACAAAACTCAGCTTGGTCTCAGAACTGGGAAAAGATTTCACCTTAGTCTGAAGAAAGTTTTATTTACCATGAATATTTGAGAAGAAATATAATGCCGAATATCCAGCAAAACAACACATGGTGAGTGACAATATGCTTGATGTGGAAGAGGAATAGATATGTACAGAACTTAACCATCACTATTGTAGATTTTCCCTGTGAAGGAAGAAGCCCGGGGTCAAAGCATATATCTATAGGGCACAACAGGGAAAGCAGGTAATATCTCTTGAATGAGAAAAGTGCTGTAAGATACCCTTCAATATTTGTTGATAATCACGCTGTAAATTTGGACTCCTAGTTGCCATGGTTACAAACAGACTTTTGTACTGACCAGTAACTAAAAAGTGGCCTCCAGTTATTTGTTGCCTGTGTTTCATGTTGCTCACTTTTCATAATGATTTATTCCGATTGCTTAACACTTCTAATAGAAATATTCATCATCTTATGTGATTTAGTTTTTCATTCTTTCCCAGCTACCACTAATAATTCAGGACATTGAAGAATTGGAACCAGCAGTACTTTTTTTTTTTTTTTTTTTTTTCCACAGTGATTGCCTGGATGATAACAGGTTAACTTTGCATAATGTTTAGGATTTATTAAGATAGAATTTCAGCCATACCAAGACAAATAGGAATATTTTCATGATTTTTTTTTTTCCTGTAACCCCAATACATAAATATTTCAAGTAATCATTAGCAAATTAAGCACATCCTCTACTTTTTTGTCTTATAAGCTACAGTACCCAGTGCAGAGCATGTAAACAAGACCAAAAATGAAAGTGAGAGCTGACTCAATTCTTTCCAGTTCCCAAAACTAAAAACATGGAAAAGCATAAACTAGGAGAAGCAATTGAAGCTTTAATGATTCCAATAGTCTTTGCAATAAGCTACCATATCTACTGTTATCAAGAAAAGAGTACCACTGGGACCTTATCGTATGAAACATGCAGGAAGAATATGATTTGCCACTGCAATAAAGTGGCTTTTGGGGCCTTGGCTGTAGGGTGGTCCTCTGTGCACCGGTATAGTTTGAGTCAAGGA
Source organism: Aythya ferina (assembly GCF_964211825.1). NCBI lineage: Eukaryota > Metazoa > Chordata > Aves > Anseriformes > Anatidae > Aythya > Aythya ferina. The sequence continues at coordinate 110,475,265 of NC_140297.1, forward strand.
TATATAGTCAAGGATAGTCTGACATTCAGGATCCCAATTTTTAGTGAATCCTTTGTTGCATTGAATGACTACAGCTACAAAAGCTATCAAGTCAACCTTGACCTGCAAATACCTCAAGTGACTCAGCTATGTCTCAGGAGAGTCTGACTGGTTAAGGTACCTCCTCACTCTTTCTCCATATACAATGCAACTTTGTCTAACAGAGGGCTCTGGCACTGAGTGAGTTAGGGAGAGTTATCTGGAGTTCTTAACATATTGCCATCATATGTATCTTCAATCACAATCCTTCAGTAGCACTCAGTGGGAAATCTGCTATCCTTGATTGTCTTAACTTCAGCAGTAGAACATCTGACCACTGTAGAGAATAGCACTTTTAAAATTAATCTATTTGCACAAGTACTAGTGCTAGTGAGGAAGTGCACAGTATATTAAAGTGATTACCCTCATTTAGAAGTGATCACAGAAAGCTCTTCGCCATAGATCCCTGGTAGAATTTCAGTGTGAATCAGTAGAGTGGTCTTTGGTAGGAAACATGAGGAGCACTGCTTATTGTGGCATTCATTGCACATGTTGTTGCATGTGTTTGAACATCTGCTTTAGTCCAGATGAGGGAAGGAATTTTGTCTCAGTCTTTTGAGGAATAACAAGTGGCTGCTATGGGGAAAAACATAAAACAAAGCCTTTCCAGTCATACATGAAACCACATCATCAAAGGAAAAGCTCTAGTGTTCCAGCTTGTGCTCACTTAGTATCAGTCTTCATTTGTAACTATTCTGTGGTGTCTTTTGCACAGATCTGGGTTGTTATGAAATGTTCTAGATTTCTTTTTCACTTTCTTAAGACTGTGATTTCCTCTCAGTGTAGTCTCAGCTCCCCTGCCAACTTCATTTCCATCAATATCTTAATGCCATAACATCTGCAAGGGTTTATGTACGTTTTAGAAAGCTTTCTGTCATGATCTTTATCTCCCTCCTTTGGGCATCTTAGCTGCTGAGCATTAATTCATCTGAATTGCAAACAAAGTAATCAGTACCACTGAAGAGAAGTGGCCTTAATATTGCTAAGGCTGGCTGGGAATGTAAATGTCAGGAAGCTCACAGGACTCCTATGAAACCTTAGCTAGATTTTAAAGATGATATTTTAGCAGGGAGCAATGTCAATATTGCTGCCTGATCTGTACTAGAAGTGAGTTTTGTTATTAGAGCAGTGGGCAATGGACAGACAAATGACAACTATATGATATTCTGTTTTACAAAAATCAAATCTCCTGTTTGCTACATAGGTTTTTGAGGTGGCTTCAGAAGAATAAACAAGATCTTCAGAGGTAGTCGGCAACATTCTGTGTCTAATTTTGGGCATTTCCTAATTCAAATATATTGCATCTATTTTTGAAGTCAGAATTTGCAACTTTCTAAAAACAATGTTTAGTCCGTTCTGAAAATCATGACCAAAAATGGTTGTATTGATCAAAAAGGCAGTATGCTATTAATACATGGAGATGTGTAATTCCAGCTTTTCAGACCTACTCCTGAAGGAAAAAAGAACATGAAAATAAGTTACTCATAATTAACTTTGCAAGAGATGTGGAAGTTAGGAGGTTTTGTTCACTTTCATCCAGACATCCACAACGAGAAGGTCTCAGCCTGATCCTGTTCTCTCAGGGGGTAAGGATTATTGAGATATTTCTTCCAGTCTTTTTAGAATACTGGTAGAATAGCAAGTTATCACTGGGAAAGCTGAGTTGTGAAGTTACTGCCATGGTTCTCCAGTAAATACTGGTAAATGAAAGGCTGCTTTCATTCATTCTCAGTGAATGTGCTAAATGCCTTCCATTTACCAGAAGAGTGTGAAATTATCACAGAATACATGTATAATTATCAGGGAGTATCTTACAAGCTTGCAAGTTCACATTCCACTCAACTTCTTGATTATGATAGTTAGATGCATATGAAAATTTAATATCACTTTCCTGAAGAAAACAATTGTGAATGAGATGCTGCCACTGTATTTCATGTGAGTTAACACTGTTATCTTCTGGTAGCTAAATGATTAACTTATGTCATTGGTATGCTGGTTGTCTAGGCTGGCTGACCTTTAAAATAATAACTAGAAATTAAAATCCACTCCTTAGAAATACAACTCAGATAGCAACTAGGAAATGAGGCAAAGCAATTTATATGTATGGCAGGAGCTGACACACGTGTTACTGTTACAGACTTCCCAAAACATTTCAGAGAGATTTGAGTGGTCTTTTTGAGTCATTTCCCTGAACATTTTTCCTGTCTTGGTGCTAATCAACATACTTTTCACTGTGCAAAGAACAGCAGAAAACCAAGGTGGAAACATGGGAACATCAAAGAACAAAGTAGCATTGACCATGAAGAAATTGCAGTTGCAGCCAGGTAGAAAAAGCAACAGACTTAACGAGAATTGAAAATGTTATTTTGTGCAGGAAATCAAGTTGCTCTATATTTGAAGTGTTGCAAAAAATAGAACAGTTCAGATGAGGGAAGGGTGAAAGACAGTGTCAGAAATAGTGAATAGAATAAAATTGTATATGTCAAATTTTGCACAACTTTACCTTAATGACTTTTTATTTTGTATCAACCTTAAATATTAAATGAAAATAATTAGAAATGTTACTACAATGATTTGCTGTTCATCATGAATAATAAACATAATAACTTACCACTCAGATATCTCAGGATTGCAAATTAATTCTTACGGTGAGTCAGAAGGCAGTGACCAAAGCAAATTTATCATGTGAACTGATGCAAGAGTGTGGTAAATTCTTCACATTGCTCATAAATCATTGGGTTTATTGCTACACCTATTTCCCTGAACTTTTGTTCTTTCAAACCATTTAATTCTTCTCATTCACCCTGCAGCTATTTCAGAAAAAAAAAAAAAAAAAAAAAAAAAGGTACCTGAAACTTCAGTGTTTCTTCTACTATATCTGTGTGTGGGAGCTACCCACATAAATGTGTGCACAGAGACTACAGCACCCCCATTGATTATCACTTGGTTACTTGGTATTTCCAAGTTTAGAAAACTACAGATCACAGGAAAGGCAACTCCAAGATATAAATATGGAAATCTTTGCTCTGTACAGACAACACCTTTCATAGACAAAACAAAAATATACCACCATTGAAGAGCCCAAGGTTATGAAGCTGATCCCTACAATGTTTAGTCTCACCCCATCTTTTTCCACATGACCAGTCATTTTTGAGCAAGAGATTCAATGCTTCAGAGAAACAGGACAGAGCAGAGGTATGGATGCAGAGCAGTATTTATGAACTTAAAAGATAGGAGAAAAAATTGATCCCAGATTCAGTCTGCCAAACCTGAAAATATACGATCTAAACTGTACATTTTATGTCAAAGTAGCTATATGAGACCATGCTTTCCAATGCAGATGAATATTTTGAACATATAAAGAGAAAGTGAACATGGTATCTCCAAAATTAGTGTATGTAGTACATTACATACTACTGCCTGTGAATTTGGCTTTTGATACTTTATAGATTTGCCTTCTAACAAGTGATACAAGAAAGATATTTTTCTTCAATTATCAATGTTTCCAGGTATATTAATAATTATTTTGTGTGTGTGTGTGTGTTAGAGAAAGCATGGCTGAAAGCACGACAGACACCAGTAGAGTCAGATCATGCTCCCCTTTATTGCCCAAATAGCCTAACTTTTATAGTGAACTTAACAGGGGCAGACAGTGTTTCACACAAGATTATTGGTCAAAAGCACTCAGACAAACAACTACAAGAAAACAACCCCACCTGCAAGAAAACAACCCCCTTGTGATTAGCAGTCACGTAGACCTTGTCCTTGAAGCCAGCTGCTGGTAACAATATTTTTCTGAATTCCTCAATTGGGCGACGTGGGAACACTGTCGTGGGAACTTCTCATAGTTGCCCTGGTAGCTTGGTTTGCTCAGCTACAGCAAGCCGTAGGATTTGCTAAGGCCTACTCCTGGTTGCTTAAAGCAAGCTCAGATCGAACAATTGTTCCACAGACTCATGTCCATGCCCTTTGTGCCAATTCCCATCATGTGTGTTCATGTAGGTAATGATTGTCGTAATATTTATTTATTTATTTATTTTAAAATTTCTTTTTTCACAAATATTTCCACGGGGAAGAAAAATGTATTGAGCTTTCTCTTTGGTTTTGAAATCAGGTACTAAAATGTAACTCCTTTTCTCTTCTGCATTTGTCCCCTCCCAACTTCTTCTGACAAAGGAAAGAGAGAAAAGAAATTGTTAATAAGGGAAGGAAACCTAAAAGTATAAAAGTAGGAAAAGAAACCACCAGTCATCCAATCGTAAAAATAAAATCAAGTGTTTTCTTGTTCAAGGTCTATGATAAAAAGATGAAAATTTTCAAATCTTTCCTTTTTGGTCTTCCTGTCCCAGACTTGCAAAACCTCTGAGCGATATTACGAATATTTTTTCATAACTTTTGTTACTCTTTTTCTTTGTATGTATTGTAAGTCTTTGGATGCTAATTTAAAATGGGGAGCTTCTTAATTTAAACAACTAATTACAATAAAGTGTCCATGGGGTCCATAATATTTGCCCATGATTAATGCAACCAGTGTGAATTTTCAATGATTTCAATGAGCCTTCCTTTAGCACCTCACGTTTTGCTAACAACTGCCTCATTTATATGCTTTGTGACATCGCTCCCCTTCCGTCCGGAGCGATGGCGAGTGGGGTTATTAAATGCTGGGCTGCTGTTGCCTGGGAGGCAGGTAAACCTCTCTCTCTTGAGGAGGTGGAGGTTGCTCCACCAAAAGCTCATGAAGTCCGCATCAAGATAGTTGCCACTGCTGTCTGTCACACTGATGCCTATACACTGAGCAGTGCTGATCCTGAAGGATGCTTCCCTGTGATTTTGGGTCGTGAGGGAGCAGGAATTGTGGAGAGCTTTGGGGAAGGAGTAACAAAAGTAAAGACAGGGGATACCGTTATCCCTCTGTATATCCCCCAGTGTGGCGAGTGCAAATTCTGCAAGAATCCTAAAACTAATCTGTGATAAAAATGAAACTATATTTACATCATAACAATGATATGAATGAAATGTAATAAAATCCTGCACAGACAGTCTCCTAGTTTTAGAGATCCTTTAATTTTTATGTTAGTTACACCTTAGCTTCTGAATGGACAACATATATAAATAGTTGTGGGTTGTCTACATTGTATGTTAGCAAGCCAAGAAAGTACCTCTTTGGGAAATTCCATATGAAAACAGCACTCTTGAAAGCCAAAACAAATAAATCTAACATTAAAAAAAAAAAAAAAAAAGTATTGAGATACACTTGAGAATTTATTTTGTTAGTTCTCAAAAAAATCAATCCTAAAATCTTTATTAAAAATATGTCTGCTTTAATTAGTTATGTAACTTCTTCATTACATCACTGCATATCAGAGCAACATGAAAGGAATGGGAGCAAAGAGCACAAGGAATAATAAGAGTTGCTGGTACTGCAATACACTTTTGAATAATTTGGCAGGTCTCTTTGCTTGGCAATAACAATCACAGTAACAGATATTATCAAGCCAGCTGCAGCAATATGGCAAGATATTTTATGAAGGTAAGTTTGATGTGGGACAAATCATAGTAATTAAACAAGTATTCTTTCAACCCACAAATATGGAGAGAAGGAAGTAATTTAAAATCGTCTTGTGTTTAGCCAGATAATCACTGCTTTCAGGAAGAAATTCACAAAATACCACTACACCTAACTGAAAACAGAGTGTCCATTGTGTTCTCCGTCAGTAGTATTCTTGCATATGTCTTTATTATTTTAAGTGTGCTTTCTACTGTCCTTTTTTTTTGGTCTGTTTTTCTCCTCCCCCCTCTCCCCCCCTTTTTTATGAGGGGTAGTTTTTTGTTTGTTTGTTTGTTTGTTTTTCTCTGGAAATAATTAAATAAACTAGCTGTGAGTAACATGGATGGAAGGCAATCATGTGGTCTCAGAACATGGGGAATCCATTCCCATCTTTTTTATTGACAGTAACGCTTTCCCACATTCATTTCTTTAGCTAATGCGTTTTTTCAATTACCAGTTCTCTGGCAGGAGGAAAGTGGTCTTGCTGTGTCAATATTTAGACTATGAGTACAACTAACAAATTGCTAAACATATATATGTGTGTATGTGTATACATACCATATATATATGAAAAAAATATATTTAAAATAGACATGACCTATTCATGGCATGCTAGCACAAAGGGGCCCTTATGCTGCCATGACCTGGTGTAAATGCCAAATCTAGAAATCCCATAGGGATGAAACCTGCTGTGCTCCCTGGATTATTCAGGCAGTGGGTCCAGGACTGAAAGCAGGACATTTTGGAAGGAAGCACTCCCATTGAGGAGACATTTAACAACTGCCCCAAAGCATTTAACCACCAGCTGGGGCTGTGTTGAGTGGGTGACTGTGTAGAGCTGCCTTTACACAAGCTGTCCTGAGTAGTTTTGCCACAGTCTCAGAGCACATGATGTAGGCTGAAATGTGTTGTGCTCTGATGAGGAGTGGGGAGTTGGCAGAAGGTATAGCAGGGTATAGCTGACTTTGCAGTAAAGATGAAAAAGAGATTGTACTGACATTATAGAAAATGGGAAAGGATAGCTTCAAATTAGAGGCAGAAGTGTGTTCTTTGCTGGAGTGAAGGGAATGTCACCTGTCTCCCTCACCTTTATTTATCAGTTAGTCAAACTGTGAGTACCACAGGGAATCTCTGTCCATATTCTTATCTTCTATCAGCTGCAAAATAAATACATTGCAGCTGTGCAATGGTCATAGTCACTACACACTTTGCTCTGTTCTGTCTTTAAAAATATCAGTACACATAGCTTCATCCCTCCCGTGTCCTCAGTGGGCAGAATTTATGGTTGCATGGTTTGAGCAATGCTCATGACCCTGAAAATAACCAAATCCTGCCCACAAGAGAGCTTCTGTGTGAATAATCAATTTTCTGCTCAGTCTCCCAACCAAAATTTGAAAGAAAACATATTTTAGAGAAATCTAAAGTATTTCATTTTCATACCACAGAGGTTTTGTTTAGATCTCTTTTTTGTTTGTTTGTTGTTTCTTTGTTTTTTTTTTTGTTTTGTTTTGTTTTTTTTTCATATATAATATTAAATTATTAGTGAATTTCAAGTTGAAACTTTTAGTTCCAGTGAAAATCTCAACGCTACATGGTGTTCATTTTAGAAAAAAAAAAAAGGCTTTTAGAATTTTTTTCTCTATTCCTTCTTCTGCATCAAAACTTCATGCCAGTTTTCCCAACTTCACTAAGTTGCAAAATTGGCCTCTTTCTCTCTCTCTCTTTTTTTTTTTTTTTTTTTTGTTAAAATTCATTAAAACATTTGGTCCAGCTGTAGTTGTGGTTTAATTTCTCAGAGACAGAAGAAGAAACATAAATGTGCATAGGTCATAGTCTAATCAGTTTTAGAAAAGGACCTTTCTGTGTAAGGTCCTTGTTCCCACTGCTGGCAGCTGGCAAAAGAACTTTCCCCAAACAACAATGACTTAATAGGGAGCAAGTGTGACTGTCTATACCTGGGATTTTGTATGCAATGAACAACCTGAAAAAAACAGAAGCTCTTTTTTTCAGTTATTGTAATTGTTATGCAGAGTTCTAAAAATATATAACAAGGACATTTTCTGACAGAAAATTTACAGTCTAGTTTGTAATTACAAGTGCTATTGAAGACTGATTCCAATTGTCAATATTCTCACCCATTAAAAACAGGCATTGAAAACATCTCCACTATTTGAGCTCATACGATGGATTGTAAAAGATTGCAGGGCTTTCAATTTAGTCTAAATAAGGCAATAGAATGTAGGCACTATTTTTCATTCAAGTCAGATCATTGAAATGTTTATGGAATGCAGAAATTACTTAATATTCTTGCTAGAAATCTGAAGGGGGTCTCCCACTCAGAAATTTCAGATGACATTACCATTTTTCTTAAATCTCCCAGGCCCTTTATAATGGCTTGCTTTCACTCTCAAAGAAAAATAGCCCTTTCTGGCTAGAGTTATTCTTCACATTTCTGATAAATTGCAGACCGATTTGGCAATTACTCTGAATTAAAGATAGACATGTCAAACAGATCACTTAGAAGCTGATCAAGAGCAAGTAAAAGTGTCAGGATGTAAAATAGAATTAATTAAAACCAGGAAATGGCTGTAGATTTTTTTCCCATGAATAACTGTGAGTCTGATTAAGCAAAGACACACAAGCATAAAAAAGCCACAGTACATCAGATAGTTTATATCTCCTTTATGTGTATATATATATATATATATAATACTCTGTTATACAGAGGTCTCAGAGTACTTCTAAAACAACCATCTTTGTGCACCAACTGTAGATTTCCACATTGTACATATCCCACTACATAGTTTAGCTTACCTTGAAAATGCTCTAGAGTCCTCCAATAGGACTCCTAAACATGTAAAACTCAGGAATTAAACCAGCATCATTGCAGGCTCTAGGAAGGCTAAAAGTTCTCCTCCAGCTCTGTGCAGTCTCTGGAACCAGTTCTTAGGTTGGTTTGGGGTATCCTGTAGTCCTGGGATGGGGTCTTAGAGCTGCCACCTTGGTACAGTGTTACACTGTTAGCACTATTGGAAGCTAAGTATCAACAGGAACGTAATTATCCTGTCTAAGCCAAAGGTGGCCCCTATGGAGATCCTTTTGCTGCAATGGCTTCAGCTGTACACATTAGCTGGATAAACAGAGCTAACAGAGCTGTCAGTCTGCTACCTTGTGCAAGATCTGTTTTCAGAGGAAATTATTTTCTTAAATAGTTGTATATAAAAATACATAGATGCATATGCACATTTAAGTATGCTATAATGCCTTCACTGATTAATGAAATATTGAGGCATTTCTTTGCACTGTTTGTGGGAGCATAAGCAAAGATTCTGTTTTTTGACTTGATCTTAACAATGTTTGTAATAATCTTGATTATAATTTAGAGTATTCTGTATTGTGTTAGAAAAGGGAGAAAAAAATGGAGGGAAACAGAGCCATCAAGATTGAGACACTGTGGTTAATCCTTGTTGTCAACTATTTTCAGGATTTTGGTTACAGAAGCAAAAGGTTAGCTCTTATTTCAAGACTACTTCTATACTGTAATTAAGCACAGAGGCAGTTTTGTTAGGCTTCTTTCCAGCAAAAGCTCCTAAAACCTTTTCTATTAAGGATAAGCACTTTCAGCCACAGCAAATGCAAGAGGTTTTCTTAGGGTGGCATCCTAGCATGACAGCCATACCAGTCCTGTCAAGAATAAAGAGATTTCATAGGAGAAACCTGAATTAGTAAATATAGCTCAGTCAATCCTTCAAAACCTATGGTATGATGGTAAAGGAGCAAAAATTGTGCAACTCAGGATGCCTCTCTAAGAGTAACAGTTCAGTTTGTAGCAATGGAATGAAAATAAGATTTGTTGCTTATTTTCGTAGTGGGGATGTTCCCTGCCTGTAAGCCAGATGGAATTTTATATTAGAACTCTGTCATTCAATAGAAGCACTAAAAGAAACAACCAAAACATTTATTTAGATAAAATGTTCATATTTGTTTAAAAATTATGGGTGATCTTTCATTTATTTCTCCAAATATCTTCTGGAGCACATTTCTGTTTGCATTGTTTTGAATAATAATATTGGTATATATTTGTACAAGTATTGGTGCCTAACTCTTTGTCTGGTTCTCCTAGGACAGACTCAGGGAGCAGAAAAGCCACGTGATTTAGGTGACAAAGTTACCTAATTAAGATTGAACTGACTCATACCAACAGCTGCAACAGAGAGTTGGTGAGCAGTCCAAAGTGTGAAATAAGTTCTTGAAGTATCCACTTAATAATTTTGAGTTTCAGTGAATAAGACTTCTTACTACTGAAACTGGAGATGAATAACAGTAGTTTGAGTCTTGGTTTCTTAATGTACCTGCTGTGCAGAAAAGGAAAAGCTGTTAATGTTCCAGAAGTTGCCTTCATGAAACCCATCATCTTTCTTCTAACATAGTACTTTCTATTCAGATTTAGATTGTAATGTGTTTCACCATTTCAGATTACTACTTTGTAAGTCAGTGTGTCGTCCTTCTAATAGTGTTACTATTTGATTTATAATATTTGTCTAGCATAAGTAAATCTGGCAGAAGGCAATTAAAATAAAGTTCTCTAAGTTTACAAGGGTTTCAAGCCTAGAGCAAGCTTAATTAAAGTCAATCATGGGAAAAAAGCACTTAGCCCTGCAGCCCTCCACATTTGTTAGACATCTGAATCATGGGAAAGGTTAATTAGAATCAAACGAGGAAAAAGTAAACACTCAAAGTGCTTTCTGGGGTTCATTAAATTTGAATAAGTCAAAATATGTAATATTCAACTTTGTAACAATGTAACCCACACACATCTCTGTCTCCTTTCCTACAGTTGCAAATCTTCTCAACTAACTGTTTTAACATACTTGGAAAGCCCAGCTCTCAGTTACACCAGGCCTCCACAGCTCCATTTTGGTGGTGAAAAGGGAAGTCAATAAAAATTGTAGTCCCCTTTACATTGACAGAAGAGAGTAAAGCAACTTTTGTATAAGTATTAATTTCAAAATAGAATGCTGTTCACCCTCTTTTGATTATTTCACAGTCCCCTTCTCTGTCTCTGTGTCCTCTGTGGGCTGAAGAAGAAATAAGCTTTAGAAGTCCTATTACAGTACTCTAAGGAAAATCTGCTAAGACATGCCTTGGAGCAAAATAATAACAATAGTAACAATAACAACAACAACAACAATAATGAAAACAAACAAAAAATGCAACAAACAATGGACATTGATTTTGCCAAATAAATCAGAAATCAGTAAAGGATTCTTCTGAGTGAAGGATACAAGTGCTGTTGTCTCTTGCCTGCAAGACAAGTCCTCAGAAGTGAAAGACCCTCTCCCCCTGATCACCTGTTGTCTTGCAAGAAGGTATGCTCCAGCTTGTAGTCCTGGGGTGAACCGGAGTGTCAGCACTGTCAACGCTCAAAAGGCACAGAGAAGGGAAGAGGAACTGCAAAGCTGCTTGTGAGCAAGTGGCTGCCTAAGGAGTTTTATTCTGTGCAGAACAGAGAAGAAGGTGTGTGCCAGGCAAGGAGAAGCAAAAAAGAGAATGCCATAGGGTACATGCTGGCCAAAAAAGAAAATAAAAATCTAACACATGAGAAAGAGAGTCTCATTTGCCTTGTTCTCAAAGGAGAAAGGAGTATGAGGAAAAATTGCACAGGAAAATTTTTTTTTTTTTTGGAAATAGAAGAGAACTGTTATAGAGGGAAGTATGCCCATTGTATGTCTTCAAGAAGATTAAAAAAAAAAAAAAGTTGTCCAAATTTCTGGGCCTCTTTGAAGTATGTAACCTCTCAAGGTTTACATGCCCCTGTTGTCCATGGGAAATGAATGTCTCACTACAGCATTTCTTAACAAGTCATCTCTTTGTCTCCCCTGCACAGATAAGATTCTTGATGAAACAAAAACCTTTCACATCATCCTATCTACCAGCTAGGTCAGCTGACTGCTCTGGCTATAGTGATGTGAAAACAAAGTTTATAAATTACAGCTGGAATATAATTTGCTCTAAAGCTAATAGCTTTCATTTGTATTCATTACAACAAACTTTCTGTGAAACGTTAACTAGTCTGTCTTCTAGTTTCCTTTTTATTTCTTAATATCCCCTCATTTGATTCTTCATCTGCAGTGTTTATGGTGATGATAAATCATTCAGGACACCTTCATAAAAACCAGAAAGGTCTGTGTCTCACTTGCACAGGGTATGATCCACTGATCACTCACATCACAAGTATGATCCACTTTTACAGAATTTGAAAAACCCACAGATACTAATGCTGCAAACGTGTCTACAAGAAGCAGAAGTAGAGAGGGATGGCACTTCATTGTGGTGGTTTTACTCAGGTGGGTGGCCGAGCTCCACCACACCAAAATAAACATAACATCGTCAAAACATCGACAAGGTGGACAAATTACATACACATCACCTCCTCCCCCCAAGTGGCGCAGGGGAACAGGGCAATGGGGCTTATGGTCAGTCTACAGTGCTTCTTCGCTGCTGCTCCTTCTCGGTCACTCTTGTCCCCTGTACTGTGGGGTCCCTCCCACAGGATGCTGTCCTTCCCGGGCTGATCTGACGTGGGCTTCCACAGGCAGCAGCTCTTCAAGAACTGCTCCAGATATGGGTCCGTACCATGGGGTCCATCCCTCAGGAGCAAACTGTTCCAACCTGGATCCCCCATGGGCAGCAGCTCCTGCTGGTTCACCTGCTCCTGCATGGGCTCCTCTCCACGGGCTACAGGTCTGGCCCGGAATCGCTCTGGCAGGAGTCTTCCACAGGCCGTAGCCTCTGTTGGTGCAGGTCTACCTGCTCCACTGTGGTCTCCTCCATGGGCTGCATCATGGAACCCTGCTCCACCGTGGTACCCATGGGCTGCAGGGGGATGGCCTGCTTCACCGTGGTCATTACCACAGGTTGCAGGGGACTTCTGCTCTGGTGCCTGGAGCACCTCTCCCCCTCCTTCACTGACCTTGGCACCTGCAAGGCTGTTCCTCACTCCTCTCACTCTCCCAGCTGCTGTGTGGTGCAGCTTTTTTTTTTTTCCCTGTCTTAAATATGCTCTCGCAGAGGTACAAAACAACATCGCTTATTGGCTCGGCTCTGATCAGCAGTGGGGCTGTTACCTAACATGGGGCAGCTTCTAGATTCTTCTCACAGAAGAGAAGAACCTATGGCCCCCTGCTACCAAAACCTTGCCACGTAAACCCACTACATTCATCAACAGAATGCATTAGACTCAGGCAGAGCCACAGGCAGAGGGGTTCATTTTTCTGTGCCACAGGGCTTTTGTCTGCACAGAGTGGTACAGGGTCCTGTAGCTTTTGCCTCACAGATTATAAAGCCAAAAAACGTCCACTGCTAACTGCACTAGGTTGACACCCTCCGAAGTACATTTGGAACTAGAGTGCAGTATTGAGAAAAACATTCAGCCTTGACTGCAATATTTCTGCTGATGGAGAAATTGCATTAACACCAGTTAAATTGTTGCAGTGCTTAAATTCTTTAATTCTTTGCAAAAATCTAGTCTGACTTTTCCTAATTGTATAGCCATCTGATCCTCATTCTACTGTCATGTAGTATACTGGCAGTAGCTGATAAAAACTTTCTCATTTGTATGTGGGCAAATGCAGCCTTTCATTACATCACCACTTTCAGTTTATTACTTCCAGCTATGCTATCTACAGCTTGGAAGCAGTAGACAGATAAAGAGATGATTAAAAGCAGAAACTATGAACATAATCAGAAAACTTGAAAATCAGCTTTGTAGCCTATGAAAGCAACAACAATCACAGTGATGTTGAAGTAGTTTATTTTATTCTTGGCTTCATGACAATCTGCCTGTGTAACTTTCTAACTGTCAATAAATCCAAATGTCTTCCTCTTTGTTATGAACCAAGAAACTCATCCTATTTCAGCATCTTGATCCATCTCCTTTTTTCTGACTTGGCTTCAGGATACCTTCTATTATCTCAGCACTCTCATAATGCTTACACTTTAACTGGATTTTGTTAATCAGCGCTTAAAGTATTCAATTACTTACTTCCAGGGGCTCAAGAGAAATTTCCTGCTGCTTTTGTTTATTTGTTTTCTCATCTTGTTCTTGCATGTCATCAGTAGCTTGCAACATCTAGATCATGATACAGAGCATTTAGGCCAATTAGGCCAATTTACTCTGAGGGAAATTTGTGTCATTGGTGTGTCTACTCACAAACGAGTCTAATCAGTTGGACAGCACTTTGTCTCCTTTTCATGGTGGTGGAGCTTGAGGTTTATTTGGTATATTTCTTGGCCTTCTGATAAACCAGAAGAGATGGCTTCCAAGCTATTGGAATTATTTAAGTTCACCTGATCTGATAATTTCCTTACTATTGCAGAGGCATTGTTCACAAACTGGACTCTTCATTGCCCATAACACACATCTTTTGAAGACTGAAATTTCTGGCTTAACTAGGAAAAAGTATTTGGGCTTGGTTTATGGAAACAGAACTGTGTTTTCAATATATTTTGATATATCTAACATCAAGACTTAATTGTTGTCACTGGTTCCAAATTCAGTGTATACCTCCCACTTTCTTCCTGATCCTTGCAAGTTGAACTTCTCATCTCACACAACTTTGTATAATTCATGGTTTCAGCCTTCAAAAATAAGCTACAGAAGATTCCAATAAAAGTTTCTGAGAATTGTTAACACCAAACTGGGGACATTATTCTTTTAGTGTTTTCACTGTTATCAGTAACTGTAAGCTAATGTCTTTACTGGTGGTTTACAGTCTAGATGTTATTGAAAGCAAAATTCCATTAAACTTTTTCTGACTGGCAGATGCCATAAGGGGGAAAGTTAATATAACTTTCAGCAGGGAGAAAGCACTCTACATTGCTGCCCAAAGAGATGTGTGGAGAAATAGTAAACTTGAAGGGAAAGAACAGGGAGAAAATAAGAGCATAGACCTACCTGTCAGGAACAATCTTACCAACCAGAAAACAGGAAACACCAGTGTGTTTAGTGGTGAGGGAAAAAGATGGAGAAAGGGAAATGCAGCTCACTGTTCATATGTTAATAACAAAAGCAGTTAGCCTGACAAACAAGTGTATAATAAAGATGCCATAAAAAGGGGCCAGAAAACCAAGTCATTTTTGGGAAAAGATGTCTATTGATGGAGTAAAACCAGAATGCCAAATGTGAAATATGACATGAAGGATATAGATGCACGGTGTAATAATATGTTGGAAATACTTGCTATAGTTTCACATAGGTTCAGAAATGGAAAAATTATGAAAAATCTAAACAAAAAGATGTTTTTGGGGGGCTATTTCTGTAGTAATGATTTGTTTTAGACTATAATCAAAACAATCAGAAAATGAATATTATAACAATTCTGAGCAGTCCTAAAGGTAAACTGAATAAAGGAAACAGGATGGTATAACCTAGTAATTCAATTGGGTGAAAGTTGTTTTCCCAAGGGTATGCAAAATTTGATAAATCAGTTCCTTCTGTGGGCCTAATTCCTGCAGCATCTCTGAAATTCTGCAATAAAATCACTTCCCGTCTTTCTGAAGAAATGTACTTCTGTGCTTTGGGACATTTTCATTCCTGTGAGTAACACTTCCAGAAAATGCTGGTTTCAGAAAGAATGAAACACCCTTTATGACGCTTCAGTTCTCCAGCAGTGAGTGTTTATGGAGATCTAACTCCAGTGGCTAATTTCACCGTCTGAAAAAAAGCCTACTGAGCTGGAAATCCATTCCAAACATTTTGACTGTTTGCAATAGTGCACTACAGTAAAACAAATTCTTTGCAGAATAATAAAATAACAAGTGAAACTTCTGTACCTACTGGCATACATCAGAGCATGAGACTGTCTGCAAGACATGAGAGGTCCAGGATCTCCTGAGTTAAGCTCATACCTGTGACACTGACTTGTTTATGCAGCCTTGGTAAGACAAAGTACTCTGTGTCTCACTTCTGAATCTACCTAAGGCAATTTGCATCCAGAAACAATTACATATTTCAGTACTGAATGCTACAAGATACTGTAGTAAGTAGGAAAGTTTAAAATACGGCTTTTATTCTGTCCTCCCCTATTTTCTGCATCATCCTCACTGCCATCATGCAGTAGGACTGCTAGCATGTTAGGAGAAGGAAGCACGGTACTTGCTGTGTTGCCATTACTGGTAGCAAGAAGGAGGGACAGATGGGACAATTTGCACTGAGTCTGTATATCTGTGCAATGTCAGGTATTGAAATCAGCAGGGAGCTTATTTCATGGTTGTAAACATGGCTCTTTGAACCTTTGGCAGTGCTTGCTCCTGAGAGTGAAGCGTGACCATGCCCTGCAGCAGTTTGGATCCAGATGTCATTCCACTACTAAATAAACTCATCAAAACTACCTGCGTGCGTGCCTGTGATCCTCCCCCAACACTGTGTTTGCCAAATGTCTCAGTGCATCCCTTTGTGTTTGGAATATAAAAGCCAGAACTACCAAGAAAAGAAATTTAAACATGAAGGTCTTGGTGACCTAGTGATTCCACTTATGCTAGGGCAACCCCTGCAGATAGAGAGCATGGTTATAAAACTTGGTAAGACCTTTTCAGTCTAACTCCATTTAACAGATTCAGTCTTCCTCCATTAAGTTTGTCATTTGAATAGCCCAGAAAAACAATGGCAAAATACCATCAAAAATGACTTATTTTGTTCAACAAACCTATATACAATTACAACCTTCAGCAAAACACAACATGCTTTATTAATTTTCCCTGTTTTCTACAACAAAAATAAAATTGTGACAGACAGGAAGATATCTCTTTCCATCCAGTTTTCCTTCACAGTGATTCTGAAAGCCAAAGAAGGAGGCTTTCCATTTGGATTCCCAGCACTAATAAATGTGATAAAGCATTTAAAAAGATTTAGCTGTCAAGCAATAATTCATGGCTAAATTCTTCTAACCACTGCTAAAGGTACCACCCTAGTAGCTTTCAAGCATTAAATATGAGAACACTACTGTTTGTATGTACGTTGATATAAATGCACCATTAATTACATAAACTGTTAGCTGAAGAATTAATAATGCCTTATCTCTGAGGTCAATTATATATAAACAAAAGTAACAAGTAGCTGTTTATTATAGCACAGGAGGGATTCAAATGCAATATAAATTAAAAAAGCAAAGCCTTAGAAGTTTATTTATTTATTTATTTATTTATTTTTTCCCAGTCAGATATTGCTATATTATTATATCAGAGTACAATTAGTACATGCTAGTCATGACAGTCACCCTGGGTTGATTTACAACAGTTAAATATAAACTCTTTGGTAGTATGACAGGCTTTCACAAGCATTGCTGCATTTGCCACCAGAATGTTATGCACCCTTCCTTCACCCTAAATATCCTCTTTTAAAAAGTCTTATTTTAAAAAGTAATACAAACATTGAAGAGTTTGTACAATATAAAACATACCATGGCCCGTTATCACAGGAAGCAAAGATCATGGACATATTTTGAAAGGCTTCACAGAAAAAAAAAGATTGAGCTACTACCTGCAGAGTAAGCAGGGATTCAAGACTTCACTGTTCTATTTCAATAGCCCCAAGGATATTGATGGCACTGGAAAATTATACCTGAGAATGTGCTTTCCTCTCAATATGGCTGTGTAATACACTAAAGACTACTTTTTTGAGGGGGGCATGACCTAATGTTTCACAGTGAAGTTTTTAAATTTATATAAGGAAATATATTTCAAATGAAACAAAATAAACTTCAATTTGATCTGCATATTGAAAGATAAATACTACCTTAATAAGAGTCTCTGGTTCATAAAAACATCTTGATGTGCAAACCATAAAAGTATCTATGCCCTTGCTGGTGGATCTTTTCCCTTACAGTAGAGCTGTCCTCAGACACCTTGCCTCCACCTTTACGCAGAATAGTGCTGCTGCAGCTGATGACAGCAAGTAATTTGAAATACTGTTTTAGGTATACTACAGTGGTGGATCTCAGTTGGAGTGCTGATTCACTATATCAAAAGCAGCATGGCCAGCAGGTTGAGGGAGGTGATTCTCCCCCTTCTACTCTGCCCTTGTGAGACCCCACCTAGAACACTGTGTTCAGCTTTGGGACAACTAACACAAGAAGGATGTGGATGTATTAGAACAAGTCCAGAAGAGGGCCAAAAGGTTGATCAAGTGCCTGGAGCACCTGTCCTATGAAGACAGTCTGAGGGTGTTGGGGTTGCTCAGCCTGGAGAAAAGAAGGTTCTGGTGAGACCCTATATTGGCCTTCCAGTACCGAAAGGTACAGAAAAGCTGGGGAGGGACTCTTTGTTAGGGGGTGTAGTGATAGGACAAGGGGTAGTGGCTTTAAACTAAAAGAGGGGAGATTTAGATTAGATGTTAGGAGGAAATTCTTCACTCAGAGGGTGGTGAGGCCCAATTTGCCCAGAGAAGCTGTGGATGCCCCATCCCTGGAGATGTTCAAGGCCAGGCTGGATGAGGCTTTGAGCAACCTGGTCCACTGGAAGGTGTCCCTGCTCATGGCAAGGGGGTTGTAACTATATGATATTTAGGGTCCCTTCCAAACCAAACCACTCTATGATTCTATGAAGAAAACAAAGTGGCATTTCATGCATAAAGCAGCTTTAAAACAAACAAACAAAGAAAAAACACATCCAAACAAACAAGCAAACAAACAAAACAAAACAAAACAAAAATACTGGACAAATAACTTTCTCTAAAAATTTATCAGTAGTAATAAATTTTAAACAGGCCACATGCCAGGCCAAAGGAGCACAAAGCTCTCCATTTTGTACTTGCTGGACCCTTCCTTTTCTGTAATGGCAAGTCTAGGGACCACATAGATTTGTGTGTTACCTCTCCAGGTGTTTTACTCTGTAGTTCTTCAAACACTGAAAAGAAAGCCTAGAGTTGTCTTACACAAACAGAGTGAAAAATAAAATTGTGCTTGTTTTAGACTGTTGGATTTTTGTTGAAACAAACCCTCTAGCCCCACCCAGACACAAGTCTCAGGAAGAGCTTCATTGGAAGGCATTCTCCTGAACAGCTGCTGTCCCTAACAGATGTGCCAGCAAAGCACAGCACAGCAACAGGAGAGGTGGTTTCCATAGTGATTGCAAACTTTGCTCTTGTTCTTCATTCTGCAGTGCCAGTAAGTGGTCACTGAGTTGCTCCATGTCAATGCAACAGTCATAAAAGTCTTTTACAAGCAGGAGTCTGGATTTAGGCACAGAAGGCAAAAAGATACCTGTAACACACCCTGGCTGTTTCTAGGCTCCACATGGAAAAAAAAAATAAAAAAATCCTTCTATCATTTTCTCAATATACTGCTATTTTAAGTCATACTATTATCAGATTTTTGATCATTTCAGGCTTGTAATGATACCCAGCACTTTCAAAAGTTGCAAAATAGGATGACATTAAGTGGCATGAACAGCAGCAAAAGAAAATTACATTGAAAATCTAAGTACTCTTGTGTATTTAGATAACAATGCTGCAGTTAACCAAAAGCTGCTGCTGCAATATTTTGCTAGCTAAAGCAAAATATTGTAGTATCATTGCTTGTATATGGTTAGTGAAACTTAGTCTAGTACACATTTATTTTTATGTAATGCTCATGTAATGCTCACTAAATTATATCAGCAGTGGCTTGATAGCTCTGTTATCTCCCTCCTTATTATCTTTAATCTCCCTTTCTTTTCTATAATTTATATGCACATTGTTATGTGTGTGATATTTCAAAGAACCATACCAAATGAGTTAATTTGGAGTTATGCACAAAGACAAGATTATCAGAATTGAAAGAATGATTCACTGTGAATAATGTGCTAACCGTAATGCATAGCATAGGTGCTATGGTATAAAACTATAAACCATGGCAAATGATGGTAGGAAATGGCCAAATACAGACATAATATAAATAATAATGGAGAAAAATAATGGAGATTTTTCATTTGCATTTTACAGAAAAAGGCTCATTATCTGAAACTGAAAATTCCCGTGGTGTTTCTTAATTTTGTTTGAGTTGATAGGAAACATGGAGGGTTTCCTACCTATTGAACATCTGAGGACAATATTTAGATTTAAATTCCCAGAATGAACACTATCATCATCTTTGTCTTGAAAAAGATCACTGTATCTAGTATTTTGGTCCTGTTGCTGTGTGTTTGGTACACAACTGTATCAATGCCTTTGGGGTTTTGATCAGTTTGGGGCCAGAGAAAGATTTGATTTTTGAATTTTGGGGGGCTTAATCAGGAGACAGATTTTCTGATTCTGGCATTTGGGGCATGAAGTACAGAACATCAAGAACTTCAGATGTCCCCAGTGTACAAATGGGTGAGGTAAATTCCTTGCTTAATCACTGCTGTCAACAGCATCTTGAGAGCTGCTCCTTTGACGTGAGGATGGAAAGTGGCTGCTCACAGTACTCATACCTCATTCAAAACCCACTCTCAGTGGCAAACAAACAGGACTTTAACAGTTACAAATAAATTACTTCTGAAGGATGGTCCTAGGGAAAGCGTACTCTCAGATTTACCTCCTTCCTGGGATTTACCAGCAATGTAATATAAGTGCCAAAATATCTTCAGGAGAGCCTATGGAAACCCAGACAGGAACTCCTCTCTGAGTCAGAATTAGCTATTACGGTACTAACAGCTGCCAGCAACTCCTGCAGTGAAACCTGCCAGCTCTGGAGAGTTTCTGCATGTTGTGCTTGAGAGTTCACTGCCCAGTTCCCTAGGGGGACAGATGGTGAATTCGATTTTAAAGGTCATTAAAATGCACTGAGGAAGAAGATACTCAACTGGACTGCATGTTACCAATGTTAGAAAGAATTTGAGAAAATTATTCATAGCCATGAACCATAGGCGTCTCAACTTCCTTTAGTGCTGCTTCAAATTTGTTTTAGGTGTAGATATTTGCATTTGCAAACTGGGAAATTTTACTGTAAGTTGAGCAAAGAAAAAAAAAAAAAAAAAAAAGAAACTTAAGCATGATTTTGGACGATAGAATAATTTTGAGCAGTGTTCTGTGGCTCTGGAAAGAAGAAAACAAGCAAAACATTGGAGGCCGAGACTGAGAGGTAAAGTATTTTCCAGAGCAATAGAGAAGTATTAATGTTTTTGTGCAAGTTTTTGGAAAAAACTCATTCATGCCAGACTTCATTCACCTTCAAGAAACACTTTCTAGAGCTGGAACAGGTGCATGGAGTGACTGCAGAGATAGAAAGGGGAATAAAAAGATTGTCTTACACAAGAGAATAAAAAGCTTAGCTTTTTTCACCTAATAAAATGAAGCTGAGAGGAGATTCTATTGCCATCTATAAATATATCAGTAGGCAAATATTAAGGAGAGAGGATAAGTCATTGTTGGCAAAAAATAGATGACTGTAAATTGGCTATGAATTTTAGTCTGGAAGTAGTAAAATTCAATACAGAGCAAAGTACAAAACAGAGAACGTACCTTGGTTGATCAGGGTAATATTTTTTTCTGAAATGAAGAGACCATAACAAGCTCTGTGACAGCTTTCAGTGATATCAGGTGAGAGTGCCCTGCTGTTACACAAGCTTTCCCTTTGCAATCCAATGACACCTTTTCCTCTAAGAGGCAGATTTGGCCTGCACTTAGTGCCCAGAATGAACTTAGTGCTGAATGAAACATATTCACTTGAAATTAAGTTGAGGTTAGAAATCAGTTATCTTGCTCAGGACTCATTTTCATGAATGATTTGTATATGGAAATTACCGTCCTAGCAACAAGACCAGACTTGTAACCCTGTGAATAACACAACATCTCCTCACCTGCAATCAAGTGGAGAAGGAGTCCTTTGATTTTGTCCTTTAATTGAGTAATTGCATGTTTTGGTTAGCAGACTAATGTTATAGTCTTCAAATGCTATATAACTCATTTCCTCAGAGTTGCTCTTTTCCTATTTCTTTCTGCAATCAGAAAATAATAATACATGATGCAAACATACCAGCAGTGTGGTGAAGAAGCTATTTACTTGTTTGTAGCTTCCACATTTGCCTTATATAAAAATCACTTAACATTGCTGGCAACTTCATTTTGCATGAAAGACCAATATTATTCTAAGCTTTAACTCAGATGGCATTTACTGTGTTGGCTGATGTTAATGGAAAAGCCAAGGATAAATTAATTGGTGGAGCTATTTTACCAATTCATCATGCACTAACTTATTCAATTTCATTAGTGATTTACTGACTCACTTATGGGACCTTATTTTTTATAATAGCAGTATAAAAGACCAAATCAAAAGGATTAATTTATAAAGACATTTACAAATTTTCCAGTCCTGTATTGACCCACCAAAAAATAATAATAATAATAAAAAAAAAAAAGAGGAGCAAATACAAAACCAAAAACCACTCAGATACATAAACCATGTCCTACTTAATCCTGTCAAAGCTCTCAATATCTGGGTAAACTATGACACTGATCTGAGATCTGATTTCTCCAGAACTGATAACCTAAACACAGCATGACCTTTTAAATATTTCAGGAAGAGACAGGCAGATCTGGAGCAGGCCAGAGTACTGAAGTGGGGCTGCCATCAGCCCACTCTCTATGATGCACTGCACAGGGTGTGCATGCAGCTTGTACAGCAGCACTTTGCGGGGCTCTCTGCATACAGAATTGCCCCACATGGCTGGGGCTTCAGGTTTCAAACAGATCACCTGCTCACCCATCTGTGCTGTCATCTCCTACATGTCCATTCCCAGTAACAGGACCATTTTGGCTCCTGGTGTCCTGGGAGGCATCTGGGAGCATGGTGATGGAAAGCACCTGCAAGATAGTAACTTCCTCATCTCCGTGACTGGAAAAGTTCTTCTTCATCCTCAGGCCCTCCACTAGTTTGCACAAATAAGAGCTTTTAGCAGTATAAAACAGCTGTATATTCTTTATTTTAAAACCAAAATGAGATTCTGACATTGCAGTGTTCCTAAAGTGGGCCCTAAAGTATTTACACCTTTAATGTCTCTCTGTCCAAAGTATATGCAGGCATTGCATAAAACATTACAGGGAGGTAGATGTATTATTGCAAACTGCTGTACTATTATTTTTCAGCACACTTACACTCAGCAGTCTAGGTTAGGTGGCATACCAACATTGACAAATTCCTGCTAAACGTAAGTCTGTCTTGTTCAGCTTCCTCAGGCTTGCAAAAGCTGTTACAGAAAAACAGTAAAGACATCTGCCATAACCTGTATTTAAGATCTTTTTGCACACACTGAGAATCAAACATGCTGGTAATTCCTCTGTCTCAGGGAACAAGACTGCTTTTTTTTTTTTTTTTTTACAAATCAGGATAAATGGGCATCAAGAAGAAGATGTAATTTTCCCTGCAGTCTTGGACTTCGCTGTTCTGTGGAAGCTTGTAATGCTAAACTGACTATGAATGATTCAGATTCCTCAAATTTGCCACATTGCACCAGAAATATCTCAGAGATGGGACATGTTATGCTGGGGACAGATGGGGAAAGTGTTCTGCTTTCTGATTCTAGAGGAGTGGCCTCCTCATGCAGAAAATGGGCTCGGGAATAGTACTTGATCCAGTGCCATCCTAGAATCACAGAATGGTTTACATTGAAAAGGACCTTGGGAGGTCATCCTTGCTCAAGCAGTGAAAGAAGGTTTCCCAGGATCATGTCCAGGATGCTTTTAAAGATTTACAAGGAGGGAGATTCCGCAGTCTCTCTGGGCAACCTGTGCCAGTGCTCTGTCACCTGCATGGTACAGAAGTTATTTCTGATGTTCAGAAGGAATCTCTTGTGATCCATTTTTTGTCTATTGCCTCTTGTCTTGGCACTGGGCACCACTGAAAAAAGCCTGGGCCCATCCTCTTTGCACCTTCCTTCTGATGTTTATGCACATTAATAAGCTCCTTCCTGAGTCTCCTCCAGGCTGAACTCCCTCAACTTCTCAGAGAACAGGTGCTCCAACCCCTTAATCAAATTGTGGTTCTCCTCTGGATTCTTTCTAGTGTGCCCATGCCTGTTTTGTACTGGGGGACACAGAACTGGACCCAGCACTCCAGGTGTGGCGTCATCAACGGTAAGCAGAGGGGAAAGATCACCTCCCTCAACCTGCTGGTCATACTTTGCCTAAAGCAGCCAATAATTAACCTTCTTAACATTATAGACATACTGTTGACTCATGTTCAACTTGGTGTCCACCAAGGTCCCTTTCTGCAAAGCTGCTTTCCAGGATCATACCCCTAGGGTCCACTAGTTACTGGCTCCAACTAGACTTTGCACCACTGTTCACTACACACTGGGCCTGGTCATTTAGCTGAAAGGAACTAAGGGATTAATGGCTCTTGTCTGTAATAACAGGCTGTTATCATCCCAAAGAACCACAGAATCACTGAATGTTAGGGATTGGAAAGGACCTTGAGAGATCATCTAGTCCAATCCCCCAGAACAGCTTTAAACTGATAGTGTCTAAACTCACTGCCTAAAATATAGTAGCTGAATGGAGCTCTGTCAGGAAAAAGAAGTAAGCAGCTTGTTGAAGGAAAAATAGAGTTCGGATACCCTCCAAAAGAAAAAGATCATACTATTGAGTTTTGAGATTTGCTTAAACAAAATCCAAATTTTAGCAGGTTCTTTGTTACTATTATAGACACCTCTAAAAACATTACCCAAACCTCTGTGGATGTTTTAGTTATTGCTATCTTTCCCTTTGTATTTCCTTATTTTCTCACAAATGCAGACTTATAGCCCTTTTCAAAAGTTACTTTAAACATTTAGTATTATGATATTGTTATTTGAAGATAGATGAATTTTTGTCATGAATTTTTGTCATACATACAGTGGTAACACTAAATTTCCACAGCGCTGAATGTCATACCAATAACATCTACCATGACTACCTCACTGTTCTTTTCTGCAAAGATAAGTTATCATGCAGAAATCCAGAATATCCTGTAGAGTAAATAAAGGTGAGATATGCTTATCATATTCTAATACTCCACACTTTTCTTTGAAAATACTTAGGAATCAAATATGCAAATACTAGCAAGCAATTCTCTATCTGTTCTTGGAATGAACTTCTTAATTAGGATATTTTCCACCATCATGAAGAACAATGGTTAAACTCAAGAGCTAAAAATGTCAAGCTTTTACAATATAGTTTTAAAATGTTGTGAGATATTTGTGAAATATTCTTTAAAATTTATATGTGTCTGGTCTGTTTCTCGGCAGACTGCAGAGTAAAAAGAACTCATAAATAGTTTAAAAGAAGATTCTGTTCCCTCTCCCCTCCTCCCCCCCCCCAAAAAAAAAAAGGTGAGGCAGAAAAAAAAAAAAAAAAAGCTTTGTAACTGTGACAAGCACCAGAAAAGACAGAACGATTCAAGCAGTAAAGAATCTAAGAATCTGGCTGGACAGAAAAAAAATAATCTAGGCATTTTACAGCACTGGAGCCTTCATCCTCCATTGACTGGAGATATAGCCAGGTTTGTAAACCAAATTACAGGCTTTTACATGGATTATGTATTCAATTTGTCCTATGAAGATTGGCTTAGGACAATATGTTAGTTAGGATTGGAGAAAAGGAGGTTGAGGGGTGACCTAAATACTACAACTTCCTGAGGAGGGGAATTGGAGATGGAGGTGCTCATCTTCTCTCCCTGGTATCTAGTGACAAGATGTGTGGGAATGGCTCAAAATTACACAAGGGAAGGTTCAGACATTCTTTAGGAAAAATCTCTTCACCGAGAGTGTAGTTAGACACTGGAACAGGCTTCCTAGAGAGGTGGTTGATGCCCTATATCTGTCCATGTTTAAGAGGAATTTGAATAATGCTCTTAATTATATGTTTTAACTTTGGATCAGTCCCAAAGTAGTCTGACAGTTGGACTTGATGATCTTTTTAGCTTCCTTCTAACTGAAACTATTCTAATCTATTTTATTCCTAGCTCACTAATGAAATGCAGAACTGGGTCCATTGTGAATAACTCTAGAGTTACCTCCAACTTTTTCAATGAAAAAAAAGTTTTTTCAATAAGCTAGCAAAGGTTAATTTGGTTCGTTATGTTGTTGCTGTGTGGTTTTTCTTGCCCTCTCTGTACTACCTTCACCAGCCGCTTTTACTTTGCAGGCCACTGTTTTCTCAAGGAAGAGCACTGAAAAACACACATTTTCTTCTTGTCCATCAACAGTGTGTCTAAGTCACAAAGTGTGCCACTGGAAATGGACTGAAAGCACTTAGTTATTTCATATAAATCTCTACTTCTTGCCATCACATCTTCTATTAAAATTTATGAGTTGAGCCAAGCAGAATGAACAGAAATATACTAGTGTATGTGAAGGAAAGAAACAGCACCAGATTGTTATTAATGTATTACATTTATGTATCGGCAGTGCCTAAAACATGAACAGAGTTCCATTGTATAAAAAACCTATAAGATCACAAAGTTTGGGAACTACAATCAGTTTCCAGTATTCTGAAATCTCACTGGTTTAAAGAAGGGGAAAGCAAAGTTGCAAAAAAAGTCACCAGCATTGGAAGTAAATGAATCCAAGGATAAAATAAAAAACTTAACATTGCATATATTCCACCTGATATCAGCATGAAAGCATTTTGGTATGCTGATAAACTATTCACATTATACAGTTATGGTTTTTGATTTCCCAGTGGAGTAAAGCTGTATGATTTGCTGTTTTGTGTACCTTGCTCCATACAGAGCTAATTTCTACAGGAGATCATTAGTTCTGCATAAACTTTATTATAGTTACACCTGAAACTCTTTAAAATCCTTCATGCTTGAATGACTGAGTAGCATGAATCAGGAAATTTAAACCTTTTTATATGCCTCCCTAAGGCCTCTGACTCTTCTCAAATTAAGGCTTTCTTTCCATTATTTTCAAGCCACTCAAACTTCATTTTCACATTTATCACTCAATTTTAAGAAATATCATGTATTTGTCTTTTGTTCTTCTCCATTCAAATAGAGATAGGTAGAGAACCCTTGGGACTTACAGGATCATTCTATTTCCTTTTGCTTGGACAGAGATTTCATAAAAACCTTTAATTTCTGCCTTGTAAGGTAGGAAGCAATGTTCTTCACTACCAAGATTTAATTTGCAGTATTGTGGTCATCTTTAACAGCACAAGCTTTATCACTACAGCTTACAACTAGATGCACTTCAGTCTCTTTTTTTAAAGGTCTGCATAACCTCACAGAGGGAGCTCCAACTCAGCAAAGATACCTACTAAGACCAGCTGGTTTCTCTGCTGTGAAGACCCATTTTTCACTTTAACTTTTCTGTGCATAATCTGGGGGGGGGGGGGGGGGGCGGGTAGCGAACTGATTACTGCTAAATCACTTTCAAGTTACTTAATTTTTGTGACATATCTTTAAACGAACTATGTAGTAAAACAGTTCCATTGTAAGGAGAGTAACTGGGCCATATTCACCAGCAATTTCTAAACATTAAGGTAGACTTATGGCTGGAATGCCACAAAACAACCAAAACATACCTATAAACTTACATGATTTTCATTTTCACAACATCATATGAAATAATTTGTGTAGTGAGTGAGGTATTGCACTTAAGTATTAATCTATTGAAGTCTGGTTTAAAAAAAAAAAGAATAAAAAGTGAACTTTTCCCTCTCACCACTTCAGAGTTATCTTTCTAAAGTGCTTGTCTTCATGACTTTTCTTGTTAAATTTGACACATTTTAAAAATCAAGCAAACCAACAACAACAAAAAACACAAAACTTCTCATCTACATACTCAAGCACATAATTTTGCTTTGTTTAAATTATTTCAAAATTTTAATGTATGCAGAATGAAACATAAAATTTCAAGCATGAGACCTCTGCCATCAGAAAAATTCAGGCTGTATGAAGTAGTTTGTTATTGTTAATAGCTGGAGTTCTCTGCTCAATAAAGGCTCTGGAGCAATTCATACCAACATAAATTACGGGCAGCACTTATTAAAATGTTCATTTGTTGTTTAATGATGGCTTTAAATGATAATTTATCTAGTTTAATATCTTATTAAAAATTTAAGAGCTACATGAATGGCAATTAATTTATGCATTACCAGAGATAAAATGTAAGGTGATAAATTCAGGTAAATGTATGTGGGTATAGATCTTAATCATACTAATGTCTCCGTCTGAACTCTAGAATCTGTTTGCCAAAAGCTGGGAGTCTAAAATAGCAACTAATCCAAAGATCTCAGGGTGATATTCCTTCTTAAATGTCTTCTTCAAAATACTTCTGATGCTGTTAAATTGATAAAAATCAAATCAGTCTTCTGGAGGACTTGATAGTGCCTTTTTTTTTTTTTTTTTTATCAGAAGTAGAAGTAGAGATGTAATACTGCTGCAAAGAGAAGGACTTCCCCCCAGGAGGTATCTGGCAAATGGACCTCTCTGACATGGTGAGTGCCCATCTGTTAGGCTGAAAGTGGTGCAGCAGTAGTCAGTAAGCTGGGAGTGTCCAAAATCCTCTGATTAATGGCGCTGACTGCATTTTTGTGAAAGTTGGGAGAAAGTAAGAGGACTGCATGATAGCATAATTTGCCATTGACTTGACATTCTTTAAGTTAATCAGAATTAGGATAAGAATGAAGACAGAAGAACTGAATGTTTCAGTCCAGGTAGATAAAGAAATGAAATTTAGGTTCAAAAAGGAAATTAATATCTGGGAGAATCACTAATGTCCTCAGCAGTACATGCTTGGAGACTAAAGAATATTGCTAAATGATAGAATGTGGAGGCAATGGGAAGCATGTGATGGTAACTTTACGATGACTAAAGTTACTGTAATACAGAACAATTTGCTTTGCATTCCCAGAATGAATAATCCCAAAACAGCAGTACTGCTGTCCTTTCTGCCTAACCTAAACAAGATCAAACTGTGAAAAATAACATAGCAGTGGAGAGTCTGTGAGGAACTTTCCTGCTGATTTTCTTATGGTATCCTTACATTTTTGCTCAGACTTGCACACAGTTGCACCAAAGCTCCAGCTGCTCAACACAGGCTTGGAGGACAATTGGTGGCAGCTGGTCCATGCTGCTATGAACCCTACCAGCACCCTGCAAGGCTCCTGGCAGTTCACGGGAGAAATGGTAATGGGCAAAGATGTGCTCTCCTCTGATACAAGGGAATCACATATTTTGTTCATTATGATGACACAGGTACTGCTCCGAACAAAAGCTAAAAAACTGTAACTGATCTGTTTTACATCTATTCTGATGTATTATCTTCCTCCCTTTTCTTGCTTGGGTTTGTTTCTTATACATGCATATAAGTCTGTCTTTGGAAATTTTTTTTTTTTTTTTTTTTTTTTTTGGCATAAAGTTCCTGATATAAACTAGAATTGATGCAGGTAGCAGCAACATGGCTTTATTATTATTTTAGCTTAAGAATGTATGAAGTAAACATTTTTCTTGTTTGTATTTTGAGGGAGCTGTTTTTTTACAGAAGTTTTTAGTTAATCTCAACCCTGACAAATGTTCAGGTATGGATCTCATAGGATACATCTTTTTAAAAAGAAACATAGTGTTAAGCTCTGTTATCACATTAATGTAACAGCAAAATCCAGTTCAAAGTCCTCAAAAATACGAGTGTACCTGCAATGAAATACTAATTTATTGCTGTGTAATGTATAATTATCTGTTGAGTAAAATATAATTTGACTAAAAAAGAGTTATATACATCAAAACCAATTTATTGTATTAGTCCCTTATTATCTATTGTCTTCTAAAGCTATTAGAATTACAAGAAATTGTGCTGTTCACACTGTTCATATGTTTATCATGACTTTAGCTCCATGCAATTGTTTCAAACGCTTAATCTGCTGCTTTGTTTACTTCTTTGATAGGATTGTTTCTACCTAATTATCTTGGAAAATGGCAAAAAAATAAGGAAGCAAAGAAAATGGAGCTTGAAAATTTTCAAAGGTTAGTCTCCCCTCTTCACTGTATTTTTTGAAGTCTTGCCAATGAGAGGAACAAAAAGAACTATGTTCATGTTTAAGATCCCCCCTCTTTTCATTTTTTTTTTTTTTTTAATAGAACCAAATTCCCCAAATGGAGCTTCATTACTTATATTAAAAATCATGAATAAAATAGATATTTTGTAAAACAAAAGCAAATGTAAGTTAGACTAACAAGGCTATTATCTGCTGCTTATTTCCAGAAGGGAATGGTCTTTATCCCTGATTATCTTTGTGTGTCCATGGGTTTGGGAACCTGGATCTCTCAAAAGTAGGAAGATTAACAGAATACATGTTTTTCCCTTTGCCATCATCTGTAGAGTCAGTTCTGTTAGGAGAAGTAATCCAGTAAGAGCAGTAATCCAAAACAGTTCGATTAATGATGGATTCTCATTATTTATACAAATTTATACAATATTTCTGGTTCACTATATTTTACTCATCAGTCTGTGCTCCTTTAAGAGCCATCAGAAATCTTCCCAGTACTATTAAGTGCCTACTTTTGAATTTGTACTTATGTCTTAGCGAAGAGATTAAAAAAAAAAAAAAAAAAAAAAAAAGGATCCTATCATTTGTCTAGACTGTTCTAACGTAAAACAAATGATTTGAGTGAAAATGAAGCTGTCTCACCAAATGAGTTTTTATCCATTTTCAGCTAATTCCAAAAGCTAAATATGAACCTCAGAGCTCAGGGACTCTGTGATTTGTGACTCTGAGTCCATAAGCCAACAAATGGATTAAAATGAAATATAAATATTGAGAATCACAGGAGTCACTTTAGCCATTAGAAAAAGAACATCTTTGTTACTATCCATAGTGGAAAAAGCTTGACTTCTGATCCTCCTGCTGCTAATATCTCTGGTGTCTTCAGAAGAGCATCCCTGTGAGCAGAGTCAGACCCTTGGCGAAATGTGAGGGATTGCCTCAAAATGCAATGCTCTTTAATTCTTCTGCTCTTCTGTGGTTTGTTTTGTTTGTTCGTTTGCTTAGGTTTGTTTTATTTTGTTTTTCCTCTCTTCAAAATATTCTCAACTCATCTGCCTATGATGACTGCAACTGTGATAATGTTCCGTAAAACACAGAGGTCCCTAATCATTTAGATCTTGACTTAGGTTTGCTTATCAAGGCCAAGATGTTAAACTCATCCCCCTCCCCCCCAGAAAAAAACAAACAGACAAACAAACAAACAAAAACAGGCACAGCTAATTTTTGATATGTTTGTGTTTGGTGTCCTAGTAAAATTCTTTGGTTTGAAAGGGAATTGTCCCTTTTTTCAGTAATTAGGTCCCAAGATGATTCACACCATTCTGTTTTGCAGAATATATTGCATTATTACCACTTGGAAGACACCAAAGCCCTGCACTATGGACAGAGTTCTCTAAGCAAATGGAAATGCTTGCATTTTTTCTGGATGGAGCCGCTGAACAGAGCTTTCTCTGACAGTACCACAGAGCACCTCATTGCCTAGGAATTGATAGGACAAAACTTTTTACCTTCATGAAGACAATCTCTGCTTCTAAAGCCTTATTTTTTACTTGTGAAGCAATGTCTTTCCATCAGAACAAGGGAGCACTGAACAACACAGAAACAACACAACAGACTTATTCAAGAAGATGTCTCCAGACACTCTTTAGACAGGGATTGCTCGTCGCAACCAAATTCAGTACAAGCAGCGTGATTGTTTTCATCTCAGAGGGGCAAAGGCCTCTTACCTGTGACTTTGATGCATGCTTCAGAGAAAGGAGGGAGATTAGACATGCCTTTGCTAATTCCATTCCTATTGCCTAGCTCAAGGCAGCCCTTAACCAGTTTGTACATTGCACTTCAGTGGCATCAAACTCTCCCTGCTGATGAGAGGAAGAGGCTGAGGACCTCTTCCAGATTCTCTGAGTCACCTTGATTTCCCAGGCTGTAGTTGCCAAGTAAATACCCTGTTGATGAACAGAAAGAAAAGCAGGTAACCCAATGAAAATGGGATTCCTTTGCTCTGCATTACCCCAAAGAGTTTTATGACCACAAAGCAAAGTATGGTCCTGGTGTGGATTCAAATAATAGGTCTTTAGAAAATTCACTGTAGTGATTAACGTCAGTACACTTCCTTTGTATGAAAGGAGAGGAAGAGATGTCATCCTGGGGGTTTCTGGATTTTCCACACATCCCAGTCACAACTGAGCCATAGAGAGACTTAGTGCTCTTAGAGAGGACACTCCCAAACTACATGGCATTGTAAGCTGGAAAGGAGGAGGAATAAATAAATAAACAAACCTACAAAGTCCCAGAATGAAAGGTGGAAATTTTTTGACTATCATAAAGTTGGTGTAAGAAAATCAATAGGCTAACATTATCCTGTAAGCAGCTTTGCCCACCAGATTGTGTTGCTCAGATAATTCTGTTAGGTTGGTTTTGACCAATGCAGAAGACAATTCCTACACTGGAACTGAAAGAGAATGTGGCTTTGCAACCACTTCTCAGAAACATTATATTTCGGTTCAGCTGCAACGCTTTTATGGAGAAGTTGGGTAATATTTCATTGTTTTTGCTTGTGAGGCAAGTTATCCTCCTCTTTAAATTGATACACATTTTTACCTCCTGTATCTTACAGTCCCCTAAGTAACTATTTATTGGCACAAAAGAGTACAATGCTACATTGGTTAGGGAACTATTGAATTTTCCTTCTAAGCAATTCAAAGTACACAGGAAGAACAGGTAATTGTTAGACAGCAAACTGACTTTCACTAATGTGAACTAAATGCCTATCTTATAGTCACAGATTAACCAAGCAGAGTGGTATAAATGCCACCAATACAATCTCTGACACCACCAATGTGAACAAATAAACCCCTCAGGTAAAAAACTCATTAGAAATTTTACATGATATATGTCGTTATGCCTTCCAGGTAAAGAAGTTTGCAAATAAAATAAAATTAGCTGAAACCATGTATGGAAAGCTGTTTCATCTTCTTTCCAGATCTATTTAGACATTTGAAAGGAACTCTGCTTCAGTTGGTGCTTAGAATATTTCATGGTTTTGCTTTTCCCTTTCTTCCAACCTTTTGAGACTGCTTTACAAAACCTTTTGCATAAGACACTGAGGAAAAATATCTCCAAGGAGACTGTACCTGGGCAAGTTCCTGGTGCTAATTAGAACTGGTTGCCTCAGTGTTGCAGAGAAGCATACACACATCACGTTTGCAGCCTTTGGTATGTTGGTTCTTCCCGTGCATGGAAGAAGTCAAACTGCAGTGCTCACAGAATTAATCATGTCTAGCGTTTACCAGTCCATGACAGAAATTATTACAACAAGTGTCTGTTAATATGCAAATGAGGCCTCTATTGCTTCAAGCATCATCCTGTAATTACTCAGCTGTTTCTCTAGTGTGATATATTGAATCAGCAATTTATGAAGATAGAGTGGCATAACCTAATTTACTCGTGTAGCTTCATTAATGGTTAAGGGGTAGAAATATGTTTCTTGTCACTTTCACGATAGTATTTGTTAGCACTAGAAGTTGATATGGGTCATTTAATTCGTCTATGCAAATTCACTTACAGCATGTTTTTGAATCAGCAGCTTCTCAACAAGCTTGTCTCTCAAATGTTTCCTGCAGTACTCATGCTCATGGCTTGTGCATTTAGCTTAAAGAAAAGCTCTGAGAAAACAGCAACAGCTGGTGCTAAACAAAATGTAAATGGTTAGATTAATTGGGTAATATAAATATTTGGTAATTAGTGAGGAACTGACTGCATTCCTTGCTATTGTGTCACTGCTGAACACAAAGCTAAATGAAAACTGAGGTTAATGTATTCTAGATGTTGAAACAACATATGTAAAAATCAAAGTAACAGCACACTGTAATTTTGTTCAGGACAGATAATATGCTAAAGGTCTATCTTGAAACTAATCACTGTTAATGTTATACAATCGCAAAAAGATGTATAAAATGCATAGCTTGAATTTTGTTCTTTCAATTGCTCTGCAGTGCTGAAAATCTCACCTGTAGGAACAGTTGGGGAATGCAAATTAATCTGCAAAGTTGTGTCCTACAAACAGATATAAGTATTTTAAATTACAAAACTTCTTTTATTTTCATGAAAATTTTCTATCCTTGAATTCTTTTTCATCACTTCAGTCTTACAGTCTCTTGTTCCAGATGCTCATAAAAATTACTTGTTCAACAGTTTCTCCGTTTACCCCTCACTTCAAAATCTTTGCTTTATAAGTTAATTTGGGCAACATTATTTTGATATTTTTTTGTGATCCAGATTTGGCAAATCTGTCTGTACCTGAAATTCCCTGGACATGGTGAAGGATGGTCTCAGAGTATTCTCTCACTTTGATGATTATATTTTTACATAGGAAACTCGGACCTTCTACCAGAAGTCGATGGGTATGTCACCACATTTCTATCCCAAATTTTGCAATCAAGGGTCTTCCTTCCTGTTTGAAAATGATATACTGTGACATGTAGGGCACATCCAGCAAAAGTAAATCACTTTAAGGAATTTTTCATTGTAAAACCTGGACTGAAAGGATTAAGTGCCATTCATCCTTTCTCCCACTATTTGCTTCTTTATTACAAGAATTGGGTTTTTGATTTACATGAAATCAGTTATAGCTTAAGAGATTATTAACACAAGAAAAGAGTATAGAATGAGGCTTTAATTTAGCTAGAATATTCATTTAAAATAAATGTAATTTTAAGATGATGTAAGGAAAGGTGGCAATGCTACAATGGTAATTAAACTCTTGAATTGCTAAAGGGAACATATATAAAGGTATTTCCAACAGACAACGAGACAGCATCTAGTATTTTAGACCTCAGGGCTGGGGAATGATTATTCCTTCCTTTCTGGTATAGTACTTTAAAACCTCTGACTTTGTGCAGGCAGCAGAAACATTCATTATTACACATGACAAAGAGTTCTCTTTTCAAAATGTATTGTTAAATCACCAGCCAAGTTTGGTACCTAGTTTCGTGTGTGGGAATAATGAAAGCCAACTGCTTAGCCATGTGTATAGGGTGCTATCCCCTGACCTTTCATCAGGGGAAGATTACAGGATATCAGTTAATAACACACATCTGAAGCAATGACCATCAAAACTGCAATGGTCAGTTGAAAATCGTGTTTTGTTTTCCAAACCAGGCTTGTATACACAAGAATAGTATAAGATGGCATCAGAAATCCAGGTTCTTTATTTTGCTTCTTGCAATTACTGTCCAAGGGTTCTACAGATGACTCAAAAAGTATTTTTTTCTGGCTTTCATACAGAGACAGCAAAAAATGAGGGAAAAAGAATTTCTTCAGAAAGGTTTTTCATTTAGAAACTCATTTCCCTTGATCTGACTGAACATGGTTGTTTGGCAAGCACAACTTCAAGTATCTTTTCAGTACATGAAACCTAGTGGTAACATTATAGCACTTTCATTATCACTGAGGAAGGTAGGAAGTGGAAGAGGCATCGAGATGTGCTGGGACTGGCTCAAACAGTCTCAGGAATATATGAAGAGTTAATCTGAGACTGAAACTGAGACAGGAAATCCCCCAAATGCTCTTAAAAATCCCCACATTTTCCCCCCTTCCCCACTCTCTAATTATTTGATTCAGTCCTTTCCTGTTGAGTAGGAGACTAGGGGGTCAGAGCTTTCATATTAAGGGAAACATATCTCTAGCAGGCACTTTAGTCCTGCACAGATCATAGCTTTCTTAATCTTTTTCTTTATCAAATGACAGTGTCCACAAGGGTGACAGAACTGGCCTGCCTGAGCTTGGTTCAATTGAGAAGCGACGAGTGAACCTTTCACCAGACCAGTTCTTCTCAGCAAGCTCACAGTCTGAGGGCTCGCAGTCCCCTTTACAAGGGATCAGTGGGCAGAAGAGGACTGGCAATGGGCAAAGTTGTGTTAGCTCAGTCTGTTCTTCTCCTGCTCCACAGATGCTCTGATCTTGTTGAGCACCGCGACCAACCCCTGAGGGACTGGCTTTGGGGTGAAAACAGAGTGCAAAACAGAGCAGGGATCTCCTTCACTGTTAGCATCCACTGCCCAGTTCAGCTCCTTTTCCTATCTACCTGTGTGGCCTATTATCACCTACAAATGCAAATGCCTGGGCTCTGCTCTAGCAGAGAAGGCGAGAGGTAAACACTACCAATTGCACGAAGGGCTACTGTTTCAGCCATCCTCCCTTACTGCTACTTGGACAGGGCACTGCTCAGCTCCAGGAGCTTTAGGACAAGAGTATGACAGGTGTGGGGCTAAAATTGTTGTGTATTGCAATGCACAGTGTTGGAGTCTAATCATTTTGTCATCCTGCAATACAGTGGGCAATTCAAATTGTGATATCCCTACAATTCCAACAATACTGTTGCCTATTATTATTCTGTTCCTAGCTCTGGCACTGGCTTGCCTTGGGAAAATTACATGATCTTTATGCTTCATTTTCCTCCATCAGGAAGCTAATATAATTTTAGAATTACATTACGTTACAGTGCTACAGGGACATAATATGTCAAAACTTGAAGCAGAACACCTGCCTCCAAGCAGAACAGTGTTGCGTATAGTAAACCCTGTTTTTCAGTGCTTACTGCCTCAAACAGTGCTTATGTTCTTCAAACATAGCTCTTCTGATATGGGACACACAAAGCCAGCTTCAATGTCTATGTACCTAAAGTCATCAACCCTTCTACTTGTGAATCAACCCAATTTGAGCGTTCACTGCTGCAAAGGATAGGTCCTAAATCAGTAGATATGCTCATGCTCATGAATGCAAGAAGGCAACCAGAACTGGAATTGCCTCCTACAAGGTCAGTTTACTTGCAGAAGGACATGGAAAACACAGTATAGTTATGTTAGTATCTAAAAGGGCTTTATTGCAGATAAATTTTCTATAGCTATCTTAATACCATACAATATGAATTCTCACTGGATGTGGTTTACTGAGGTAATATCACCAAGTGAACATGGTTTTTGCTCACGTTCTCATCTCACCTCCTTCTCCTTTTCACCTTCATCTCAGCTTTTTTCACAAATTGCATGCCTGTTGGGCCAAATATGTTATAGCAGGGCTACCTGTACTCAAACAGCAAGATAGTGGGTTCTTCATCCCACATTTACCTTCAAGTGGGAAGCTTAATTTTATTAAGCTACCTCATCAGAATGTCAACAGCACAATGATAGATGATACTGATTTTAGAATAAAATGGCTTTAATCGTCCTGTATGTCAAACAGTACTTGCTTCCAAGTCTAATACAACAGATGTATGAGATCTATGTAGCAGATGTAACACAGGTATGAAGGCATCTCTTTCTTTAGGAAATTAGATGTGAAAGAACTGGTTTCCCCTCATCACACCTGTGGACTGCTCATGCTTATGAAATCATCTGAACTGTTCTCCAATTGTTCTAAGGAATTCATCTGTATCTTGAGACTTTCAAATACACAAAGGGCTGTGGGTTGGCAGGTGAGGAGCATGCATTGAATAGGACTTCTGCATAGGACTCAACTCTGATTTTGGTCATATGAGTAAAAATCCAGAGGCACTTCAACAGGGTTTTCCTGAGGATATTCCCTTATATTTTCTTGCAACTGGGAAGTGCTTACTCTTTGTGTTCTGTTCACTCAGATATCTCATATCCTTTTATTTCTGCAATAAGTAGGCAGGAAACATTAGGGAAGGAAAAGGAAAGCTATGAATTCATCATTCCTGAGAAATACACTTTTAGTTTAGAAATGGTTCAGTTTTATCATGGGATCATTGTTCTACACAGATGGGCTGTGCTAGTGTGATGCTGTGCAGGTCTGGAAAAATCCTCTGCAAAGAGAACTTCTGAATCCTCCAAATTAGACTCAAATGCTCAGCCTGCCACAAATGGCAAATTAAGAAAATAAAGGATAATGCAACATCCAAATAATGAGAACCCCAGAGAAGTGAAAACAGCCAATTTAAACCAACAAAAAAAAAATGGAAGTCATAGTTTTAATAATTTTAGAGTCATTTAAATATTGTACAGGGATAGAAGACATCTTCAGGATCTTGTCTTTTATTATCAAAAAGAGAAAGTCAAAGAAAAAGCCCACTTTTATCAATAACAAGAAATAATAAGAATCCATTCCACTTTAAAAAGTAATATCTCAGGGAAATTTTCCAGCTTCACTTCAGAATAAGGATGTAACAAAAATGATGTAACAATACAACAATGCACATGAAGCAGGACCAAAATTATAACCCCAAAAAAGAATAAAAAAGGAGAATTTACTTCCTAAACACCCTCAGAAATGATTGCCTAACTTTCCAAGGTCAACTTTAAACAGCAAAAACTGAACATAGAAATCTTCCAATATCCCTTGTCTCATGTATCCTTTCCATGTATATGAAGAGCCTGGGAGAGACTATCATGTCTAATTAGCATCTTGCAACTCTAATAAGATGAATGTTAAGCAGCAGAGTCCTCAACATTTAAGGTTCAACCTTTCAAACCTCTTGTCAAATCCAGAAATAACTGTATGTTATTAATTACTATTTAAGGCTTTCACAGGATACTAAATATATGAGTTAAGGAGACTGGAATTGAATATTTGACATCTAATGAGGAATGATTTCTCATTTCACCCATTCTTTTTTGTCTCATTGATGTATTTCAAACTGTATTTTTTTTTTAATTTTATTACAGTAGCATAAATAAAATATATCTTTATGTCAGTGCTAACTCTAAAGCCAATCCTTTGGAGTTCCCATCCTTTAGAGTTCCAGTACTATCTCTGACAGATAGTAGAGAATTTTAGAAGTTAAAATCTTAAATTTTAGCCTCACTTGAACATGAGCTTCAAAACCAAGAGCTGGTTTAAAGAAAGAAAGAAAGAAACAAACAAACAAAACATCTCTTTAAACATCCAAGTACTCCCTATTGCTATACTCAAAATCTGACTTTTTGGAATAAAGTAGCATAAGTAATGTGTCCTTAGGAAAAAAAATAGTTTCAATAATCTGCTATCTCCAGGTGAACATATTTCATGAAAATAAAACCCCAAATGATTTTCTGTTCCTTGTGTACTAATACTTTTTATTAAATTAGAATAAAATCATTTTTGTGTGTGTGTGCATTTTTTTCCTACTTCCTCACTTTCTCTAAAGATGGTCCTTAGAGCAAACTGTCTGTAGTGTTTCCCATCTACCCTACCTATATTTATAGTTTTTACAGTGTATGAAACTATTCCAGAGTTTTAAGTTAAGAGTTAAGCACTTGTTTAAGGAATAATTGGCCTTCTTGTTTCTTGGGGAAGGAAATGTAAGCTCCTAGTCTGAACTAGCATTGCCTGACATTTTTGCTATTGTTAAACAGACTGATTGCATTGTTTCACACAGAGTTAAATTGATATAGGCCATCCAAGATTCTGGCCCTTCTCACACTCATAAAAGCACCTCCATATTTATGTGAATCACAGAATCAGTGACATAAAAGAGGTTTTTTATGTTTGCTTTTTTTTTTTTTTTTTGACATTTTATTTCAGAATGTCCCATTCTGAAGACATTTTGAGCTCTTGAAAACAAAATCAGAATCTAGTCTATATTATACCTCTGTTGAAAATTGGTCAAAGAAACATTATGCACTTATTTAAAAACTGATTCCAATTTAGCTTCTTCATTGCCAGATAATCTACAATTAAAACAGACATTTTACGATCAGGCCACAGTTTGCTATTTCAAGATTAATATGTGTGAGAACAAGAATTTTATTTTTCAAATTAAAAGGTTTTAATTAGGACAATAATAGAAATCTATCCCTTCCCAATTAAAAATTTAAAATAATTGCTCTGTATTAAATTACTTAATACAAGATCCAAGAGGATTAGACCTTCAACAAAGTAATTTACGTGCTTCTGTAGTGTACGATCATAAGTAGCAGAAAGTAAAGCTTGATGATATTTGCTATCACAGTCAAGGACAGTTCAGGAATTTTCCTTCTACTGATCCTGACTTGTTGCAATTCTTACTCAAGCAGATGAATACATTCAGAATATTAAATATATCTACAGTTATATAATATTGTAAATATGAGTTAGTCATATTTGACCCAAGGCCAATATTCATATTTCATATTTGACAGGAACTGAATTGTTAGCAGAGTAGGATGAATCAAATATATTTTCTCTAAACTCAGTAGTGAACAGGTTGGGGTGTTGTTTTTTTTTTTTTTTTTTTGAGTGTGTGTGTGTGTGTTAGTTGAAACACATCCCCAAAGTGGTTCAAATTAAAGTTTGTCCATGTACTCCAGATGTTTGAATCCAAACATCATATTTTTATTTTACACTGTAACTACATGTTCTGCTTATATCTTTATGTTTACTTTAAGTATACTCAGTCATCTACTTTTGAAGTTTGTATGTAGACTTGATAAAAGATTCACCCCATGTCCTAATACACTTAATTGCACCCTTAATTAGAAATAAATAAATAAACAAATAAATAAATTAACTGTCAGTTTAAGATCTTAAAAAGTATGTTATAGATAAAACAGATTTGAAAATTAAGTATATTCCCATAACACATAAAAGTTCCTTTGAGACCAAGACCTCCACTTTGAGAGTTACGGTGACTGCTATTTTCATCACATCCTGAACAGGGAGAGATTACCTGCAAATATGTTTTACAAATATAATCAGAATAAAAAGTGCAACACAGACAAAATACCATACTCTTCTGCTTTTCCCTGCAGCCCTACCCAATTATTCCTTTTACCCACTGCAACCTAGA
Source organism: Aythya ferina (assembly GCF_964211825.1). Taxonomy (NCBI): domain Eukaryota; kingdom Metazoa; phylum Chordata; class Aves; order Anseriformes; family Anatidae; genus Aythya; species Aythya ferina. The sequence goes on from NC_140297.1 coordinate 110,515,636, forward strand.
AGTAACCTTAATTCCTCATATTTACAAATTAAAGGAAGATGACTCTCACCCACCTAGCCCTACAGTAACCATTAGACTAATTCCCATCATTCTTCCTTTCCCTCAGTCTCCAGGCTAATTGCCCAGCAAAAATTGCCTGAGTTTTCCTTTAAAAAAAAAATAAAGTAAAAAAAAATAAAAAAAAAATAAAAAAAATAATGAAACTTAAGATTGGAGAGTCCTTCCTGGAAATAGGCTATCTATAGCTCAGTATTTAGACAGCTAATGCAGTCATTCACAGTTCAATCCTGTTTTCAGTGTTTTAGTATGGTTTTAGTATGGTTTAGTATGGTTTTCAGTGTTTTAGTACCTTGACTAATTCCTCTCCAGTTGAACATATATTTCTGTAGTATTTTCTGCAGTCATACTGTATGTACAGATACAGTAACCAGGCTTTCAGTGGTATAACTCAATATAATGCTGATTCAGAACCAAACAGACCAAAGAGATTTAACTTGAAAAATCATCCTGGTCTTCTGCACTAACATTAAAAGTAAATCTAAGATTATGAAGAAGATTAAAGAATGTATTTTCCCTGTGTTTTCCAAGAGTACACAAGATTTCTCTGCTTCTTGTTTTCTTTCCCACTGTATTCTATTCTTTTTTTTTTTTTTTTTTTTTTTTTTTTTTTTTTTTTTTTGTGTGTGTGTGTGCTGGTGCCTTCACTTAAGGAAGACCTAGCTTGTGTAAACCATAATCCTTCATAGCAACCAACTCAACCAGTGCAACCTATGAGCTGCATCATTAGTGATACTCACCACAGCAGCAACGTCAGTTCCCTGAAGGGGAAGATGCCCTGTGCCAACGGAGCTGTATGAGGAGCTTGCAGAGGGCTGAAGGATGTTGCTACCTTATCTAGAACATGCTATCAGACCTGGTTAGCTAGTGTGGTTCTTGGACAGGCTCGCTTCTCTCATCCTTTTCTTGGGCAAACTTAGAAGTTTGCCCAGGGAAGGGTAGGTTGATTCTGCTCAGGTTCTGCTCCATCAAAGAGTGGGTTAGTGGCCAGTACACATACCATTCCCAGGAGTCCAGAAGTCCTCCAGGGTGAAAGTATCCCATCTTTCTCTTACTCACATATACAAGTGTGTTGGCAGATAAGACCATGAGAAATGAGACTATGTGCACAAACACTTTCAGTAATCATTGAAGGAGCATACTCTTCCCAGTGCATTTCACACAGCCACATCATGGGGGATAAAAATACCACATTTACATTTCATACCTCTTCAGAAACCTGAGGCAGGGTTTGGCTTTATTATTCCAACATTAAAACAGTTTAATGAGACTTTGCACTAGATATTTCATCCTAAACATTGTTTAAGAAAACTGAGAAATATGTTCAAATTAAAAGTGTATTTCAATTTTAAGTATTTCAAGTGTTTCTCCATATTTTTTTTCATTTTTCAGTATTTAATACTAAGAAAGTGCATTTCATTGCTTAAGCATGTTGTGAATATCTAAACCTATTGATATGTCTTGACATCTGACTATAATTACATTTAAAGTGTTTCCTTTTCCTTTTCCTTTTTCTTTTCCTTTTTTCAGATAGTCTTATTAATACCTTATCTCAATGATATGGAGCAAATACAGACAACATACTTTAAGGGCAAAAAAAAGCAACTTTATGGCAACTTTACAAACAGAAAGAAATTCCATCTCTTTCATATTTATGTTTGGGTTTTCATATTTACCATGCAAAAACACAAGCACTGGGGCAGATGAAGAGTCCCTCAGAGAGAAAGTTATGTAAAAACATAAAGGAACTGATTGGCGACTATAACTGAAAGCCAACCTCTCCACTGCAACCCTTGTCTGTGCTCTTATGTTTTCCACCAATGCTATCATCATTGTTGTCTTAATTTTGAGTGTTAAAGAGGAACTGGAATAGCTTTTGCAATATTAAAAAATGGCACCAGAACTTATATAACATTCTCCTCTTTCCCCCACAGTGTTTTCATAGAGGATATAAGATGTGTGAGAAAGAAAGAGCCTGAAGCTTTCTTCATGTAAAATTAATTGAAAGAACATCCATTGAAGAAAAAGCCTTATCATTATCTCCTATTAAAAAATGGCAGATAGCACCACTCTATAACAACTGATTACATCAGAGTTATCTTGTGCTTAATAAATCATCCTTTCATCTTCCCATCACATATGACACCAGTATATATTGTGTCAAATTACAAGATATATGAATACAGGTGGAAACCTGAGTACAAGTGAATGGTGATTGCTTGAGGTTCAAACATATTTGTAAATTACAGCGCAGACATTAGTACAAAGGCCACAGGTCCTTTTTCAGTGTTTTTTCTTCCTCTCACACTCCTAACATTGTTCTCACATGAGTAATTTCATGTTCAGCCCAGGCAAGCCACTGTTTTTCACCAAGTCACACACAAAGGCAGTGGGATTGCTGTCCGCTTTGGAATCAAAAAGACCGTACATAGATAATTTTAGCTACAGTTTCCTATTGCTATTCCTGCTATCAGCTCCACATCCTTCTTTTCCACCCCAGACATGGTTCTTTCCCTTTCTTTCTTTCTGTGGTTATTCATATTTCTTAAAACTAGGGTCAGAGGTGAACTGTGGAAGCTGGAGCCTGACAGACTGCTATCAATCTCAGTTGTACATGTCTGGTACAAATGGCACCATGCTAGACTGCCCTTTGTACAACTAGCATAATTCCCAGGTTCTAATAACATACCCTGAGTGAATTTCCTAGCCATGCCTTTTGCTTCTTCCTTCCTTCATGATCTCACATCACTTCACCACTTACACAAAGGTTTCAGGACAGTTGGTCTGGTGGAAAATTAAAACCTGCTCTCCATGAATGCATGGTAAAGTTTTGTTGTTGTTGTTGTTTTGGTTTGGTTTGGTTTGTGTTTTTTTTCTCCTTTTAATCATTATTTATATATTCATATATTGATGAGTCATGAAATTCACATGCCCAATGTAAACCTTACTAGATGTCACTGTTTTGATCTGCTAGAAAAGTTATTTTAAAATTTGTGCAACTATTCAAAGACAATCACTGCAGGAATTGTTCATATCCCATGATGATTTGCATGTTTGGAGTTTTGTTGCTCAGTGTTGGGATAATTTATTTTTATGGATCATAATTGCTAAAATGATAATGCCAGCTACCAATGGCCGTGTTATGAATCTACAGTCATAGAAATGTATAGTTTTAATTTACAGCAGAAGAATGATTTGCATGTTCCCATCTGTGCTATAAAATTTTGAGAAAATAATAAGTAAACCAACTTGCAAGTGCAAAAAAATAATAACCTTTAGCTTCTATTTTCCCTACAGTGCATAGGTAGTGGAACTACTCACCAAAATAGGTCAGAATATTTTACTTGTAATTACATAAACTTTGTGTATAATCAGTATACAATTAAAGGACCAAATTCATATCTTGTGACTCAGTTATTTGTTCAGGTAATGAACATGATGCTTGTTTTATAAGGAAGACACCTGAGCAGGACAACATGAAAGAAAATACTTTTTCTTTAATAACCAATACTGCTTCTTACAGACATACTTATTAAGTCATTAAGTGGATATTTTTTTTCGTAAGCAGTCAAGATTCTGCTCTTTTGAAATACAGTGGCAAGATAACTGTAGATCCTCAGCCTGAAATAGAAAGCTGAATGTGAACCTAGCCTTAAATCATTGTATATCCTAGACTGCTAACAAGCTTTATAGAATTGTGACAAGTATAGATGAAACATGCAACATCTAATTCATTGCTTCAGTTCTTACAATAAATATGCCTTTAATCTTAAACTGTTTGTAGTAAACACATAATGTGACAAATGATGCTATAAACTTTTATCTCCTGGGAGGATAGAGATTTCAAAGTTCTCAGAGAAAATCCATGTATTAATGCTTACTTCTTACAAAATAAATTGATCTAAGAAATTAAATCACATAGCAGAATGAAAAAAAAAAAAAAAAAAAAAAAAAGTGTATCTTTTACCTGGTGATTTTATTTCTTAGGACCTGGGCCTTGTTAGAGGATGAAATTCAAGGCTTTAACAGCTGCTTAGTGCCTCAGTTAAATCAATGGGATTGTACATGCACCCTTCAACCCTATGCAAAATCCTAATCTCAGCAAATCTCAGAATTCATGTTTATGGATTTGTCTCCATATTTATGTATTAGTAACTGAAATTGTTGTATTTTATACTAAGACATGAAACATCTGCTTGGGCGTCATTAAGTGTCCTTGTGTAGATGAATAGGTTTATCTGTATGATTAGCAACAATGGCATTCAAGAACACTTATATACTTAAAGGTACTTTTCAGTAATGCAGAGATCTTTTCTACAATTACCCGGAATTTTGAATGAAAGATGCTATTATTTTATGACTTTCTGTGTTCCTCACTTTATGTGTTTGATATTATCTTTGTTTGGTTCTCAGAATTAAATGAGAGGATGAAGTTAAGAGAAAGGAAATACAATAGAGTCAAGACTCCATAAGAGAACACAGGGAGGGAGCATAAATTCATGGTTCTTTTTTGCCTATCTTTATTCAAGCTGACAGGAGACCCTATGATCAAAGGCAATGCTACATATCAATGAATATGGGAGCCTCAGAAAAGGAGGTGAGATGAAGTGACTGTCAGCAGATGAAAACAGAAAGGAACTCAGAAGGGAGTTGAAGATAGAAAATACAAAAGACAATGGCTTTGTCTGCAAGCCTGGAAAAAAAAAAAAGCAAACCTGGCTGATGAGAATGGGCCAAAACTTGCAAATGGAGACCAAGAGTTAGAAAAGATATTAATATGCAGCTTTCTCTACCATTTTCTGTGTGTGAAATGTATTTGAGTGAATAAAAAATATTATATGGATAAGCTTAGATTTTTGTAGATAAATACATTTGAGTGAATATATAAACTCATTTTGAAAAAGCAAGAGACATGTATGTTATACATAGTCAAGGAGTCTTTTCAAGGAAATTTTCCCAGGACTAAATGGAAATTAACTGCTGTCCATAATAGTGTGGTAAACTCAAATTCTCTTATAATTATTTTTTTTTTTTTGAGTATTTCATGAAAAATCCAGATGATACAGATTATAGAGTGGTCTCCCTTCCAACAGCAGCTAGGGAAGATGTTAAATATAATTTAGACATTTTGAAATTATCGTGTCAATACAGTTTGTTTCTATAAAAGTTATCAGAGCTGGATACTCTGGATCGCTAGAATATGATTTTAACAGGTCCTAGGGCTCAGCAGACATTGAAGTAGATTGGGAAAAAAAAGTTAACATTGCCCCATATTAAAAAAAAAATGAGCTGGACTGTGAAAATAGCTATAAGGTTATCTGTCTCATGGTAGGTACCATCAGACAAAGTAACAGAAGAATTGACAGAGGATTTAACTATTAAATAGTTTTCAAAGACTGCCTGGTCTGCTTACCTCCAGGGAGAAGTTCAGCTGCCCTGGCCTGGGAAGATCAGCCCTTCCCTGCCTAGTGTAGCTCTGCTGCTTTCCTGCCACCCCTCCCTCAGCAACAGCCCCATCACATCCACACCAGTCCCTCACAGCAGCACGACCAAAAACCTATGTCCTCAACCCAGTCCTCTTTTTTTCCTCCCCACACCATATTTTCTCCCTTTTCCCCGCTTGACCCTGCCCACAAGCCCTTCATATTTGACAATTGTGCAACGAAGAACTGTTCCTTTCTTCTTTCCCCTCATATCAAATGGTCAGGCATTAATGCTAGACATCTTTGTCAAAATTTCAGATGACAAATTAGAAGTTAACCCAATGGTTGCACCTCAGTGACAAAATAGCAAACAGCAAATTAGTGTGAACATCACATTCAAACCTGAAGCGTTGGAAGGAATAGCACATGAGACAAAGAGAATTACCAGCAGAGAACAGCTCACCAAATTGATTCTGTTTTCTTGGCTGCTTCTGTAGACTTGCTAAGACAATGATGTTTGCATAAGAAACAACTTCTGGAAAAGAGAAAGACTGAGTTAAGAAGGCAACACAATACCTCTATTTACTATTATTTTAATTTAACACTCATGTCCACTCTGTCCTGAACAGGTTTTCAAATCTAACCTGAGGCTTTCTGAGCCCTCATGACTGGCATCCTACTGAAACCGTCACAATTTTCTGAACTTATTTTGCTATTTGTATGCTTGTGTCTTGAGGTTCAAGTCTCAGTGTGACTGGGACATCATACATTCCTGTGTGAGTAGGGATATTGGTTTTATTATTAGCAACTTTCCTTATTTTTTAACTCATGAAAATATAACATTTCCCACATAATCTGTGACAACATGATGAAGCAATCATTGCTTTAAACTAGCTGTTATAAGCTCTGTCATCATCTCTGGATTGAGGTTGCATGCACATTTCTTTCCTTCTGAATGCATTTAACAACCTTAAAAAGGAATAAATAATATGTATAAATGAATATATAATGTAATCATCCATAATAATGAATTTATTAGATTATTTACCACCATGTAAAAAAACTGGTCTTTATTACCAATATAACATGAGTATATGGTCAGTGTCACACAACAGGAAAAAAAAAAACCTTTGTTCTCAAAACAGTGGGAGTTGTAGCTACACACTTTATTTCACATTTTGGCCTTGCAGAAGTTCACCATCAGAAGCACATCTCCAACACAAGTGCGATGCACAGCGTACTATGTTTAGAGGTGGGTGGACATGCTGGCATCATAGCCAGAGGCTGCAGGCAGATGGCCAGCTCAGCAGCCCACCAGCACCCACCTTTTTTTGCAGGTTACATCTGCCCTACATCAACACTGCATTGTGCCACCAGCCTATTTTTATGCGGTTCTAAAGGTCTGAGGTACCTTCAGATTATGCTATTGTCTCACCATATGCCGACATTTGCCACCCAGCTGCCACATGTGAATTGACTGAGGAGGTAATGGAGAGCTGAATCATAAGCATCCTCCAGCCATGGGTAGCTCAGTGCAGCACTTATGACAGAAGCTTATTTATGTGATTTTGAGATCATCATCAGTGTTAATCTACCGTACCTGACTGTCATCAGAGATCCCAAGACACATGCTGCCCAAGTGCTGTTCTATAAACAAAGTTACAAATAAAGCTTTAATTTTCATTAGCTTGTTAAAGAAGTTTTTTTCAGAAAGAATTTCTTAATTTCTGGTCCCCTTGGATAATATATACATACTCTGACCAGATTTTGTGAATAAAGACGTAATTTACAGCTAAATGACAATTAAGGGAGTTAAGACTCCTCTGACAAGAATGAATTGACAGAAATGAAAATATAATTTTATCAACTATACAGTCACCAAGCCTCTTCCAGTTACCCATATGAGTCAGATGTTGCCACAGATTATATTTTCATTCATTACCATTACACCTTCTTTCTCCCTTGAATCCCTTTGTCTGGTTTCTAAGCAACCACACCAAGGCTCCTCTTCAGAGACAAGCTATATTCATGACTCCAAAATGGGATTCCTCTAGGTAGATGGGAAATGGTCTTGGGAATTTCAAATGCCTGCCACAGGATTTCATCAGGAGTTAGTTATATCACATTAACAGCATAAACCAGACACTAACACTCAGACAGAAACTAAGTCTACAGGTTCTTCCCAAATTATGCACTAAGTATAATAGCATCACACCTTTAGCTGTCTGTTGTAGACTAACTTTGCACTCTCCCAGACTAAAAAAGACAAATCACTTATTTACTTATTTACTTTCTTTCTACATATATATTATAGCCATCCAGAAAATGACAGTTCAACTGAATGATGGCTGTATAGAAACATGATATTTTAGGGATACTTGAGGAGGTAGGATTATTAAAAAATTTATTCCAGCGCTGCCAGTAGCTGCCTGTTAGGATTTTGAATAGTTATTTTCACTCTCCATGTCTTAATTCGCTATGTAAAAGTGAAATATAATGTTTACTTAACTCTTAAGAATTGTATTAATAGCTGATCATGAAAATCTTACAGCTCCCTAAACAAAACAAAAGAACAAAAATAAATAAATAAATAAAATAAAATATAAATGAGAAAAATTATCATTATGATAATACTTCATCTCTGTTTATATATATATATATATACATGTTTCATATTTTTTATATACATATAGTCAGGGACAAGTAAAACTAGTTTTATTTTTTTTAATAATGAACTAATAGCTCTGTTTTGAAATGTTGGTAAATAAGGTATTATTGAATGTGAGAAGACAGGACAGAATCTGGCCTTCAGAGGCTTTTTCCTTCAAAAATACTCTAAATGCTAAGATCAGTGTTAGTATTTATTAAGTGATTCCTAATTGTAGCTTGTTCCACCCTTCTGGAAACAGAAGAGCTGTTATACTTCCACTTAGGTGAGAGAAAAACATTCTGTTTCCAAGTATATGTCCCAAAGGGCATGTTCAGGAGCATCAGAGATGCTTCTGTCAGTAATGTCCTGTGTTATACTTGGTTACATCATTTGACATTCCCAGTTATTTATCTGATTGTAATGGAGCTTTCTAAGGTTTCAGTAGATTCACTCTCTTTCTAAGAGAAAAAACATTCCTGAGACTATAACAGAGTTCCTGTAATAACTTAGGAAAAGATTTGGCCTTAGAAACCAATGCTGGCTGGCAATATGGTCTCAGAGAAGAAAAAAAAAAAAAAAAAAAAATCCTTGCTAAGACAAAGAAGGCATGCAAAATTTTGGAAAGAATGAACTTTTCTAGTAATTTTCTCAATGGCGTTTCATAAGGACTCATACTGCATTTCTCTTGTCCCTCTACTTCATGGCAGGAGATACTACATGTGGCTTTGGACTAGTACAGATTGAGGAATAGCAGTAAATGTAATTTTATCTAATACTGTCTGTCTTCATAGCCCTTTGGAACAGCAGTGCAATAAGGAGGAAGTGTTTATTATTTCTTTTGCGATAAGGATATTTGATGGCTTGCTGTTAGTGTGGTTTTCAGACTGGTGGTGGGAATATAATAGCTGTAACACTGTATACAGTGTTTTTCTGTAAGATTAGTTTAAAGAGAGATAGAAAAGCCTTCCAGGCCCTGAAGTCTCAATTTAAAGTTAATTTTCCTCCTTTTGTCTTGATCCTCCAGTTTTGCATTGAATGATCTTTTCTTTCTCTTTTTCATTTCAGAGCCTTTCACAGAAAAAGTGTTTCTGAAAAACAAAACCAAAAAATAAACAAACAAAACAAAACAAAACAAAAAACACAAGCAAACCCACACTCTTATCTATCACCATTCTTTATATGATATTTCTATCCACTATGGGGTTTCTGGTTTCAGGCCTTATCCAGACTCCTATTTCTATTATTCCCTGCACCAAATATTTTCTTTATTAGTCATCTAAGGTTGGTGTTGCTCTGAATGCAGTATCCAAGTCTATATAGTCTCCCCTGGCTGGACAAATCAGCTTATTTTCTTTTGTAACTGATCTTTTACCACTGCATTCAAGAGAAGTTCTGCAGTTGTTTTAAAAGGAAACAAGTTTCAGCCATTTTTTTTGATTTCAGTGTCATTTAGCTCCACTTGTTGTGTAACACTCTGGTAGAAGAACCTTCATCTCAAACAGAGCCACCTTTGATTTTGTCTGACAGCTATCTTGTTGATATAAATTTGTTTTGATAATGGCTTTCTATACACCCTAGGTATTCTGCATTTCCAAAATATCCACCTCTGTTTAACAAAACATCATCTACATTTGAAATGCTTGGCTACTATACTGGAGGATCTAATAATGATGTGTTATGCTTTTTCTTATGCTTCTTTCAAGTATCTGACTATTGTTCAAATCACTTGCTTTCTAAGGAGAAATGAAAATTAGTCTGTGTGGAGTGCTGAATGAAGGAAGCAAGACTGTTTCAGGAAGCCCATGCTAACATTTCATATATATCATTTCCTACATACAACAATGCAACACTTTTTTTTTTTTTAATCCATGCTTGAATCAGAGCCACCTTCATAAATGAAGACATTATAAAAGATCTGGATCCCATGAGCTTAATCATTAATAAGGTTTTCTCTTTGAACCTCTGGAACTTTAATATCTTCATCGATGATCTGGACGAGGGCATTGAGTGCACCCTCAGTAAGTTTGCAGATGACACCAAGTTAGGTGCGTGTGTTGATCTGCTTGAGGGTAGGAAAGCTCTGCAGGAGGATCTGGATAGGCTGCACAGATGGGCTGAGGTCAACTGCATGAAGTTCAACAAGGCCAAGTGCCGGGTCCTCCACCTGGGGCGCAATAACCCCAAGCAGAGCTACAGGCTGGGAGATGAGTGGTTGGAGAGCTGCCAGGAAGAGAAGGACCTGGGAGTGATGGTGGATAGTCGGCTGAATATGAGCCAGCAGTGTGCTCAGGTGGCCAAGAAGGCCAATGGCATCCTGGCTTGTATCAGGAACAGTGTGACCAGCAGGGCTAGGGAAGTGATCGTCCCCCTGTACTCAGCTCTGGTGAGACCGCACCTCGAGTACTGTGTTCAACTAAAACAAGTATTCCAAGCCCATCCATACACGCCTGCATGCACACACACACACACACACACACACACACTTTCAATATTCCCATGCCAGGGATCATAGTTTGTAAATCTTCCTGAGCAGCATAACAGCTGAGCCATAGGACACACTCCCTGGAGAGCCAAGGGAGTGAGGAGAGAGGGCTGCAGCACCGTACCTTTCCACAGGACACTGGACCTCATCTTCCTGGGCTGTGTTTTCAAGATTATTCTCCAAGACACAGAAATTCATATTATTCAGCTACCGAAAACTTGGAAAATCACGCTTTCAGAGCAAGAGTCAGCCCCAGCATGGGAACCTCACAAAAGCTCCCTAAGAGCAGCAACATCCTGACACTGCAGTCTTTGTGTTATCACTGCCTGCAGCATCTGTCTCCACCATTTTTATTATTATTTTTCTTTTTTTTGGTAGGGATCTGGAATCTCCTAAAATCTGTCTAAGGACTTCTCACCTTTCTCTGCCATTTCAATTCCCTTTTCTCCCTTTCAAGTGTCACCCAAATCCAGATTCCCTGCCTTTTTCAGATGGTTTAGTTTCAACAGTTGCCACTTGAGCAAAGCTTTGCACCACCTCCTTCCTTGGGAATTCTGGGTTGGCATAACTAGGACAGCTCAAAAAAGGAAAAATAATTAGGTTTAATCAGGGCAACCAGGATCCAAAACCAAATGGACATAATACATGCAAAAAAAATAAAAAAAGAAAAAAGTAGTGGCTGTGGCAAAGAAGCAAGGACAGACATTTTAGGCTCCTTAATCTCTTCCTGGATTTGAGTGAAAATTCTTCTTTCTGATGCTTATACAAGAAATGAGCAGGAAATATCTAAATGTCTTATTTTACTGATTTTTAATGTTAATGAGAAAAATAATCTTTTTTGACTTATAATAAAGTCTGCTTTAAATAGTAGATTAAAAAAGACTGCAGCTGTTAAGGTTATTATGAAATAATAAGGTTGTTAGGAAATATGGTTTGACAGTTTGAGCTATATGTAATGCTTTATGCTACTGTATCTCTTTTCTTGTGTGTCTTCCATGAATGCACATATTTATTTATTTATTTATTTATTTATTTTATTTAAAATGGTTACCCTTTATTACGGTATTTACACCTGAAGAAATTTGACAGCTGTTAGTAACATTTGCTGCACTACAGAAAATGGCACATCAGATTGCAAAATTAGCTAAATCTAAGATAGAAGCAGATAGACGACAAATTTCAAATCCAAGTGTTGGTTCACTTTAAGTATCCAGCTCACCTGCATCATGCTGGTTTCTTTAGCTTTGTACCTATCATAAGCATAAACATGCTGTGAGCTTGCAGACGACAAGTTAGGTGCGTGTGTTGACCTGCTTGAGGGTAGGAAGGCTCTGCAGGAGGATCTGGATAGGCTGCACCGATGGGCTGAGGCCAACTGTATGAGGTTCAACAAGGCCAATTGCTGGGTCCTGCACCTGGGGCGCAACAACCCCAAGCAGAGCTACAGGCTGGGAGATGAGTGGTTGGAAAGCTGCCAGGCAGAGAAGGACCTGGGAGTGATGGTGGATAGTCGGCTGAATATGAGCCAGCAGTGTGCTCAGGTGGCCAAGAAGGCCAACAGCATCCTGGCTTGCATAAGAAGCAGTGTGGCCAGCAGGGCTAGGGAAGTGATCGTCCTCCTGTACTTGGCTCTGGTGAGGCCGCACCTCGGGTCCTGTGTTCAGTTTTGGGCCCCTCACTACAAGAAGAACACTGAGGTGCTCGAGCGAGTCCAGAGAAGGGCAACTAAGCTTGTGAGAGGTCTGGAGAACAAATCTTATGAGGAGCAGCTGAGGGAGCTGGGATTGTTCAGTCTGAAAAAGAGGAGGCTCAGGGGCAACCTTCTCACACTCCATAGATAATTTAAAGGAGGCTGTAGTGAGGTGGGGATTGGTCTGTTCTCCCACGTGCCTGGTGACGGGACAAGGGGGAATGGGATTAAGTTGTGCCAGGGGAGGTTTAGGTTGGATATTAGGAAAAACTTATTTACGGAAAGGGTTGTTAGGCGTTGGAATGGGCTGCCCAGGGAAGTGGTGGAGTCACCATCCCTGGAGGTCTTTAAAAGACGTTTAGATGTAGAACTTAGTGGTATGGTTTAGTGGAGGACTTGTTAGTGTTAGGTTAGAAGTTGGACTCAGTGATCTTGGAAGTCTCTTCCAACCTAGATGATTCTGTGCTTCTGTGAAGTGGCATTCAGCTGCCGTTTGGGCAGACTGAAGGGACAGTCAACACGGATCATAGATGAAAGTGAAAAAAAAAAAAAAGGGTGTTTATTTAAAATATATCATCATTTTGAAAATGCAAGTGCCATTTCAGAACACGTTCCCCCCAGAAGAATAAGAAACATTTTTATTAATAAAAACTATTTCTTCAAAATGAAAGGGTGGAGGTTAAGTGTATATATTATATTCTTGATATATATATTTATCATATTTTAAATTTCTATATTCGGAGGGCTGGGAGAATAAAATCTATACGAGTATGCTCTTCTTTCAGGATTATAGCAGTCTTTTTGAGATCTGTTCTTTATTATGGAGTTTGAAAATAGGGGAATAGGAGAATTTCAGTTGGGTCGTTGTAGGGTTCTACTCCCAAAAAGAGACTCCCGAGAAAAAAAACGTAGAAACATGGACAATCTCCGAATGTATTATTAACTTATTAATACAAAGCTAGTCCTACCTTCTGGGAAGCTGAGAGAGTTTGTAATGTCAGGCATGCAATACCTTCTCTAACAGTGGGGAGAGGAGAAGCAATGTGATTTGGCTTCTTTTAATATTTTAATTTACTGGTTATTTGTTTGTCTCCTCCCACACATAGCACAACACATTTTCTTATTCTTGTTTTATCGTTTGAAAAAAAAATGGAAAAGTCACATTGTCCAAGCAAGAATTAACTGATTAGCTGAAGAATTAGCCATCTTTGGCATCTTTTATATAGTGATTTATTTATTTATTTATTTATTTTAAACAACAGAACTATCAATGAAGTAAAATGTTTCTGAAAGATGTCTATTTCTTGCTGGCATTAAGATCAACCTTAATTGGTTTAGTCAGGTTTAAAAAACCCAGTCTCAGACCAATAAACAGGCACTTTTCTTTAATTCTCTGGTCTAATAAATAAAAACTATTAAAATCCATAGCAGCAATGTTTTTAAATGCACAAAAACCCCACAGTGTTCTCAGATTTCATAGAAACAGCTGGATTTCTTCTCATTTACCTTGGATCGCCAACTGTGCAGCTTCACTGAATTCAGCAGACTTATGTTACCTGTCAGAGAGAAAAGATTCAAGACCAATTTGCTTGCGTGAAGCATGCAAATAATACTAATGATGAAAATTTGTCAGTCCAAATCCCATTTCTTTTCCAAATTCATCAGTAGACATGAGAGGAAAGAAAGAAAATTCTCACAGATAGGAAAAACACATTCCAAAAGAAATTCCAAAGGAAAAAAAATAAAATGTATATTTTCACTTTTCAAAGAAAAACCAGGATAGAAGTTTTCACTGAAATACTTTTTTTTTTTATTTGATATGCCAGCAATCTCTCCTTTGAAATCTGACCACAATCTACTTAAACTACTCATTATTTTATGAAGGCTCAGCAAATATTATTGTAGCTGTCTGTCTAAATTGAGAGAAAAAGACATACTACTAAAGAAATATTTCTTTAGTGTCTTGAAGAATCTTACAAAGTTTAAAATTCACCAACATATGCTTAGTAAGTCAATTCCTAGATGGCTTGTACAGTCTGCAGAGATTTTGAAAGCTGTATCTGGCAGCTAAATAACTGATAGGAAATCAATGAGGTATAAGAGCAAACAGAATTGGGCAAAGAACAGGGAGTGCATGCTGGAGGAGAAAGGTGTTGCACTACTGGGAACTCCAGGAACAGCAATGGGATGGTCATAAACGACGGAAAAAAATGCTTTGCCTGACGTTTCACTTTTACTTAGTGCATTTAGTGCATTTTAAAAACTGGAATGCAAACTTTTGCCTTTTTTTTTTCTTCTCTTGTCTGAGTCATTACCAACCTCTTTCTGAAACTCAGAAGCCAGAAAGCTGATGTGCAAAGGACGAAACATAATGAAGCTGAAACATAACCACAACTCAACCAGTTGTTCCAAAGGTCAGTCCTGAGAAAGTCCAGGATAAGGTAGAACATATAAAACATAGGATTCAACCTGGCAACAGTAAAAGCTGATCCCAGTCTGGATGTTTGCTTGCATTTGCTGTACAAAGATGGTTAGCAAGGATATGTTCCTAAAAATTCAGCAACCCGTTCACATCTTTCTGAGAGATTGCTCAGTGAGATTCTGTTCTTTGTACTACGTAAGACTCCAAAACAAATAATCACAATGGTTGCTTCTGGTCTTAAATACCATGCATTTTTGAATAAAATAATTCAGATGAATATGTTTCAGAACCTTTCTGTTTGCCTTACCTCAACCACTCTATTCTCTGAGCTATTTAAGTGAAATGGAGTAAGTGGAATGCAATGATTGAAGCAAATAATTGATATAACTTTTGTAATACCTGTATTATGGAAAATGACATGTACAGTAAGTTCTGTCACTAACTGAAGGGGTCATTAGGGATGGAAGTATGCATTGGTGCACTCATTTGTTTTCTCCATAAAAGTATTTTAAATGGGGAAAGCAGGTAAAAAAAATATTAAAAACATCATTCAAACCTCATTAAAATTTGAAAAAAAAAAAAAAAAGTGCTTAACACTGAACATTTTCCCTAGAATACTTCACAGTGCAAAAGATCATATTCTAAATTGTGCATGTTATTTCAAGGAGGTGATATGGCAGTTACCAAGGTAACAGTATTTTTTTAAAAGCTAACATAAAGACAGTTGCTGCCATGACCTATGTTAACAATAACTCACATGACCATGGGATTCAGGAAGATAAGATAATCTGAAGAGAAAAAAAAAAAGTTTCTTCTCACTTGTCTATCAACAAAAATTATCACATCTCACATATATTTTTTAGAGCTGAAAGCAAATGTGTATGCCTGCAGTTATTATTTTGCTGACAATAAGTATATAAATACCACGGTATTTCCATTTAAAAATAATACTTAATGTAAGGATCCACACTACTTTTACAGCTGAACAGATATTTTGTTCAGTGGAAGTTAGGAAAGCTGTAAAGCACTGTAAGGAGAGGTGGGCCTGCAAGTGTGTGCATCCCTCAGTAATAGGAGCCTACCATGTGCCATAAGAAACAAGGGCATCTGAGGTGCATAAGAATACAGTAATAACCCCAAGCTCTGCACGTGGGGAGAGAGCAGGCAGCACTTGATCTCTGAGCCACATGAACCCATGGCATGTAGGAGCAGAAATAAATTCCTCCTCCTGGAATAGCTCCCAGCCTCTAGGCCGCCTCCTGTACTGCGGAAATAGCAGTGTTGGCCTCTGCTCCTGGCAGCTGGTTGACCTTATTTCCTATTCTTCCATACCTGAGCACTGACCTAAGGGACTGTTCTGCCACAATGCATGAAGAATCTACAATTTGTTAGCAAGCAACCTCTAGATGTTACAAGAAAATTATCGACCAAAAAAAACCACCACAGTACATGATAAAATAAAGAAAAAAGCATAGTACTGTTACTACTACTACTTTGGGACTACACTACTACTACTTTCTACTACTAATAATAAAGCTATTAAGTCTAAATGTCATCTATGACAGCCAAGAGCAGTTGCACTAAACATTGATAGCAATCCTCAGGGCTGGTATTAAATCTTTACAAGTGTAGTTGTAGACCAACACAGATATTCACGTGGACGGCTAATCCTAAATGAGTGCTTGCAGTGGAGGTGAAGGATGAGTGATGGGTAAGTGACCCATTAGGGCTACAGGAAGCTCTCCTCTCAGACCTAGGCACCAGTCCTTGCTGCACAAATCAGCAGTAAGGTTCCTTAGCTACCCCAGATGTTTGCTTGTAATGATGGGTGGACAGACTTTTCTTCTAAAATTCCTTCTCTCTTTATTCATTATGGTTATGGTCATTTCTTCACATTCAGACCATTTCAGTCTCATGATAACATGGGAGTTTTTCCATATATGTAAATACACATACACACAAATATGTATACAGAATTATGCATAGTAGGGAGCACTTTTTTGCTTTTATTCTTTTTTTCCTGTACAAAAGTGAGCAGTAATGTATCAAAGAGATGTTCCCCAAACTCCCTTCTATTTTTTTGAAGTATGATGAGTATATTTTTTCTATTGCAACTAGACAATAAAAAATGAAGACCACATTAAATTTAATGTTTGATACTATAGTGTGTCCAGACCCAATTAATCACTGTTTATAATTTCTTAAATATTAAGCAATTGACACCCCTAGATGATCCAGCTGCCCATTTCAAAGAGTAGACAACACATATGTTTGACTGAGCTATTAAAACTAGTGTGACTAGAAGGAAAATAAAGTTTTCAATTTGTGTAAAATTGATTCAAAACTTAGATCCAGTGAAACATGCTAAAACATACCATGGTTTTCATACTATGCATGCTGAGGCATGCTACATTTTTCATACTGTAACTAAGACAATTTAAAACCTAATCTCATATTCATAAGGAGACTGGGAAGCTGGAAGACTTCTTTCATTGAACAGCTCAGTACAAGTTCTGAAGCAACAGACCACAGCTAAGGTCTCAGCCATAGCACATTTAGAAACCTCTGTCTTCTCCAAAGGCAAGGAGAGGTCCAACATCGCTTGTATTTTCTTTCTTCTTACAAAGCTAGTGCAGATGTTTGCATAAGGACAAAGCTGAATTTTTGTCTAAGACTTTAATTGACACATTTGTTTCAGATCTGCCCATTTGGGACTGAAAACAGAAATTGAGATAGAAATAACCAGAGCCCTTAGCAGAGAATATCCATAAGTCAACTTCCCTAGCAGCAATTACAGACTATTTCTGGACTATATCCCTAGATTTTATCCTTTTAATGAAATTTTACTGTAAATTCTTCTTTTCAGGTACCCATAAATTCTTCTTTAGACTTACTGTTATTTTCACAAACAATTCTATTTTTGTAAGAAGGGATCAAGAGGGTGAAAAATCTTAAAATTTTATTTTACTGCTCCGGAGTCCACAGAATTAAAAACAAACAAACAAACAAACAAAACAACTTAAAAAAAAATAATCTAGAGGTCTTTCAGAAGCATTTGTATTTTTTTCAATGACTTAATTAAAAATAAAAATAAAATCTATTTCTTTCCTGGTCTTGAGAAAAATTGGCTGAGAAATAAAGGTTAAAAGACAGTCAAAACAATATATGAGGCTTACTTTGCATTTTCTAATATCTTCTTGTTACTTAATATCATCTTGTTTATAGTAACTGAGGTCAACTAACTTATTATAAAGCAAATATTGTGTGACGCCAAATGTGGATTCTCGGTTTGAAATATGGACATATTAGTCCCAGCTATCATCTCCTGCATAACCCTTGAAAAATACAGGAGTATGCTGAGGGGAACAGGTTAGTTATTGCTCTAAATACTTCAGTGGAAATACAAAATAATACTTCAGTGGAAATACATGGAATTATTGCTATCACTCTGAATTAAAATTAAAATTGTTGAAGGAATGGCATACATAGGAAGAAAATGCAATGGAGTTTGTTGGCAGCTTGCTCTCCAAGCCTTCAGTGACTTCAACAAGTCACTGAACAAGTGTTGAACCCCAACAAGTCAGCCAGAGGTGGTTATTTCTATGGATTTGCCCAAAAGGGCTTTTCTTCCACCAGTTTATTTGCTCAATTTTTGAAGCTGCACACAATTTACAATTGTATCGCAATGCAGAGTCCCAAGCTTCTCTATGATCTGTGCCACAAATCACATCCTTCTGTTTGTCCTGAATGTACCACTTGCCCAGAAAAATTGTAGATGCCCCATCTCTGGAAGTGTTCAGTGTCAGGTTGGATGGGGCTCTGTGCAATCAGCCCATGCAATCAACCCCCAGCAAGGGGGTTGGAATTAGATGGTCTTTAAGGTTGCTTTCAACCCAAGCCTTTCTATGAATCTAGATGTGATTGTCTCAGGTTCCTTTACTGAAAGAACCAGTGAACAGTTTTATTCCTCATCTCATCCTCTGTGCTACAGGTTTTTTCAAATATGCACAACATTTCTTCTCACTTGTCTTTTTTCCAGACTGGAAAGTCTTTTTTATTGACTCTTCCTGAGTGCCATCCCATAACTTTTACCATCCTTCCTGTTCAACTTCAAGACTTCTCCCAGATATCCCCAATGTTTTCTGAGGTGGGAGAACAGGACTTTACACAGCTTTTGAAAATTAAGTACCCATGGATTTATGTAATGGATTAACAATGCTCTCCTTTTTTTCACTGATCCTTTCTACATTCCTTATGTTGGATTAGGATGATGGAAGGATGATGCTATGCAGAAGGTGTCTGTGTCATCTTAAATTAAATAAACAGAGAGCAGCCACCTAGATGTAATCCTTTTTCCTGGCATTTACAAAAAATAAAAAAAAATCAAATTAAAATTAAAAAATGATGGTGACAAAAACATTGACACATTTCCTCCTGTTTCACAAATGTTGACTTCATTTCAACATTATGGGAAGAGCAGCTTGTTAGCATAATTAATACCTCCCATAAAGCAAGTCAATGGAAAGGCTGAAGTTCAATATGGATGGTAAAAAGTCAATACAACTATGAGAAAGTGCATTTTGTCCAAAACTGCATTTGATTAAGTCTGTTAAAAATTCTGATATGAGTTTATTAGTTCTGAGTTTTGTTCTCTGTGTACAAAGAAAATTGTGTTTAAGGCAAACCATTGCAATTACTCAAAGTTTGTTTTGGGTATTTGACTTCATGTCTGCCCAGAGAAAAGAAAAAGGCTCAGTTCCTATTAGTTTCAAAAATGTCTCTTTGACAAGGATTCTTCTAGTCAAAATAAGAACCAGCTAAACTCAATCTATTGAAATTTTAAACAAATATATTTTTTAACAAATATATCCTTTTCCTCTGCTCCAACAATCCACTTGCATGTGTTGCAATCTTCCTCAGTGAGTATGAAAATCAATACTACTCTTGTTACCTTCCTCAAATTGCGTGTATTTCTGGACTTTTCTGAGTTCAGATGTTAAGAGAAATAAAACCTATGGACAATTTGAAGATAATTACAGAGGCACAAGAAGAGGAAAACAAAACAAACAAACAAACAAAAAAAAAAAAAACACTTGCAAAAAAATAAAAGATCCTTTATGTTTGTTTGTTGGAAGAGATCCTGTTGTTCACCTTCAACAGACAGAAAAAATGGTGGACTGTGAAACAAACACTCTTGAAATTAAAAATATTACTTTTTTTTTTTAGAAATTAAAGGAAATATTCACTGATTGCTTGCTGGTCTAGATAAAGTCTTATGAGTCTGTTCATTCTCTAACAAAACACAAAAACAAACAAACAAAACTAAAATAAGTTGTACGAACATTAAGCACTTGAACAATTGTTTACAGTCAATATTTGGTGATGGTGAAATTGGAAGAATGAGGAGGCAGACTAAAATAGGTGGGAAAGATACAAGAGGAATAGAGAGAAGACAATTGAAAATGTAGTGGAGGGTATAGAACTGACAGCAGTATTCAAGGTCCAAATTCACTTTTATTTTGCAAGGAAATAAGCAATATCACTTAAAATTAACTAGGTGGGTTGCACACAAAAAGTGAAGAGTTCAGAAACTTTCAAAGAAAACACAAATTATCTTTTGACAATTCATGTGTCCTGCAGTCTTCCTATTCTCTTAGTAAGCAAAGCTCACTGCATGAAGAATGAGACACAGGTAAGTACAATTTTATGTTCAGCTGTGTTTTTCTCTCTGTTGGATATCAAGTGATAATACTGTAAATAGCACCAGCTCTCATGACCTTGCTCCTCTCTTTTGTGTTTAAATCCCAGCTGGGATCTGAAGGTTATGGGTTCTTTTCTGAGTATTTTACAAACCTTCACAAACATTAGCCCACCCATTCATGTGCCATCTGAGCTCCAGGGAGAGGAAAAGAAAACACTGATTATGTACTGGTCTAAATCTGAATTATCATCCATCAGTGCTTTAGTGTGATAACTTTCTATAGGAGTGAAAAGGCATGCTGCTCTGAAAGGGTCTTTCTGTGTTTACAGTAGCTCATGGAACATACTCTTGCTTTTTATGCATTCATTCATTTCATTTTCTGAGTCTTTCTGTTCTCTTTGACAGTACATCTGAATTGGGTTGAAAAAATAAGAAAATGTTCATATTAAACTCTATTTCACACTATTAAAATGTGACATGGCAGAGTGCAATATAATATGAAAAGTTATGCAGTAAATCTCAGATATATCTAGTTTTTATTTTTTTCGTTGTATTCAAAGAAGACAATCAATTTTTGCACTCATAATGAAAAATATTTCATCATGAAAGTAGATTTTTCTCCCTTAAAAAGAAAGGAAACTGTCACTTAGTATTTCAGAATTAAGATTTTTCCCTTCCAAGTACATGTCATTCTCACTAAATATAAAGTAATCAACACGTGTATTTCAGAAAGCTACTGTCACTGAGGAGGAGCTGTGTGCCCCCAGGAATCAGCTGCTCCATACACAAAACTTACTGCTTTTCATGAGTGAACTTCAGGGCTAGAGGCAGATAGCCTGGGAATATGAATTTCTGTTATCAGTCTATCTTATGTCTAAAACATTGGTGATGGTCGCCATTAATGGTAATTCCTCTTATCTTGTGAATATTTTCTACTCTTAGTGCCTCTTTGACAGACATAAGTAAATAAGTTGGTACATTTATGCTAATTTCCTGGTTTCCCACTGTTTTTTGTTTTTTTTTCCCCAAAATGAGGTTGGGGGAGCATTTTCCCTAGCATGGGTTTCTTCCTTTAAGCAAATGTATTAATTATCCTCTTCCAAGGAACACAGATGAAAAAGGCAGAAGACTCCATATTAGAGTAAAACTGAAGGTGCAACAGTTAGGTGGCAAGGACTGAAACCATAGCACAGTTGATAATTTTGTCTGATTCCTTCAAGACATAGGCAGGCAGCTGCCTGCTATGATGTTGAACACCAAGGTTCTTTCAGTCATTTGGGCAGAAACTTTGATATCTTTAAATTTACTTTTCCCCTCTATACATCCTTTGAAGAGAGCAGACTAGAATTATCCCTCCACTGAGGAGGGATAATTTCCCATGAGAAATTTTTAAAGTTTCTGAAAGTATTCTGGATTTTAGAAAAAAATATATAAAAAAAAATAAAAATTAAAAAAATAAGAAACATTATTTTGCCCCCAGACACCAAGAGCATACTGATCTTAAATGGCGTGGGGATTTTTAATAGAATTACACGTTCTATCAGAAGACATTTTTCTTTAAAATTGTTGGAAAAGAATCCAGTACCTATTTTGTTGTATCAAGTGAAGCTCTTCTTTACGTTTTCATAATGTTATGACCTACTCCTTAAGCTACAAGCCTCGAAGAAGTATAAAAGCCATCTAGCTGAACTGATGGTTTACAGCTTCAATTCAGTCTGTGAAGATTTCTCAAGGAAAGACCCGTTGATGGAAATCATATATATATGTATTTTATATAGGATCATCAAAAGTTATTTATTCTTTGGTCTAAAATCACACCTGATAAAATTTATAACTGTGAAGAGACAGCAATTTATTTAATTAAAGCATTGTGTACAAACATCTATTTAAAATATATTCAAAAGCAAACAAATATTGAAGATATATTTGACTCCCTGAAGAAAACACTATGTGCAAATAAGACTGTCCCAGGACTGTTAAGAAATTCCAAAGGTAATTTTGTCTTTACAGGAAATTTTATGGTGACAACCCTGCGTTGATTCCAAATAAGAATTAAAATAAAAACGGAGAGAGAAAACCTGGTGTGCCTAAAGTTACATTGGATATGAGGGTAGAGGTTTTGAGTAGGTTTCCATCTCTTCCAGTCTCTTTTCCAATCTTCTTCTACATCTCCACTTCTCAGACCCCAGGCATCCCAAATGAGGCATCTAGAAAGGATGAAATTATTGTAAAAAATGTGACTTTATGGAAAAGGAGACAACTCAGTTTTCATTGGAGTGCTATGCTATTCAATAGCGTTAGGTACAAGGTTGCATTTCTCTTCCTAGCAGTCATTCACTACGCTCTCCATCTCTTTGGATAAATGGAGTAGGTGGCTTACCAGTAAGAATCTCATTCATTAAATCAGTCTGAGTCATTCTGGAGAAAATAACCAGAATGTCACTGAACAAGAAAGAGATTTCTATGGGAAAGATTATGTGGTTGTATATTAAAATAAACCATTCACTGGAATTCAATTTTTCCTTTCTATGTCCAAGCTAAAGAGTAGAAAGCACTCAAGTAAGGTTTGCTAGCCACATTTAGATGGAATGCTCATTACTGAAGAAAATAGGTTGTGCAAGCCAGGACATCCAAGCATCTCATTTTCACTTTTTTTTTTTGGCAGAGGAGATCTTTACTTACCAGCTCCACTTCAAATGTCTACATCTCTGCTTGTTTTTTAAATGAAAATTTGTAATTTTCCATTTTTTTTTCTTTTGTAATTGTTTACAGATAATTATAAACTCTCTATTCCAAACACTGATTAGATGATGTCAATAAATTTCAATGTAGTAGTCAGAATAAATGGGCAAAATTGTAAAAGCTAAAATACTTTAAATCAAAATGCATATTTGAAACAACTGAAAAACTTGAGAATTCAATTCAAAATGTATTTAAACAATTTTCAGCTATAAGAAATCTCAAAAAAGATTCAGAACAGTTGGTGAATGTAATATGTGTATTAGAACCAGAAGCCAGTATGAATCCAAATGTATTTAATAATTAGATTATTAACCTATTTAAAATGCTAAGGGGTGAAGATTAGAATCCCAAAGATTCTTCTTACTTCTTTGTCAGATATTTGTGGGAAAAATTTTAACTTTTTTTTTTTTTTAATGTGATATTTCAAAGTATGTTTAATTTCTCAAAAAGCAAAAATAAATGAGATATTTATGGGGATTTTTTTCAATAAAAATATATGTGTGTGTGTACAAAAGGAAGAGCTAGGGACTTTCAAAACAGTTAGTCTAAGTAATGAGATAGAGAGTAATCTAATAAGCCATTAAAAAAAAAAAAAAAAAAAAAAAAAAAAAAAAGTACAACTATTAGTTTAGAAAGACCTAGAAAATACTGTTTTTTTTTCCCTGATTCACCTCATAAAGATTTTGTCAAATCAAGCAATCAAGCTAATCTCCTTGCCCTAACACAGCAACTGGACTACAGGGTGATGTGATAAAACTCCACTTAAGCAAGGGGATTTTTCATTTGTTTCAGGTAATACACTGCTAAGCACAGCAAAGATTTATAGTCAAGACAAAATCACCACAGTGAAAAATGCATAGCAATTACAAAAAGTACTCTGAGTGCAGACAGTGCTTCATAATTGAATGGGAAAGTGTGTAAATGTCTTAAATTACAAGAAATGCATTGGTTTAGCCCAGGTAGTGAAAACAAATGAGAAAGGATAAGAAAAGAGGCATGAAGAAGAGAGCATGATTGCACTGGGTTTACATGGTAAGGTTTTGGTAGCAGGGCATCTGCAGTGGTGGCCTCTGTGAGCTGCCCCATGTCAGATGGAGCAGCTGTACAAACTATACAGGCTGCAAATTCTCCTAACTTCTTCACTGAAAGGGTTGTTAGGCATTGGAACAGGCTGCCCAGGGAAGTGGTGGAGTCACCATCCCTGGAAGTGTTCAAAAGACGCTTAGATGTAGAGCTTAGGGATATGGTTTAGTGGAGGGCTGTTAGCGTTAGGTTGGAGGTTGGACTCGATGATCTTGAGGTCTCTTCCAACCTAGAAAATTCTGTGATTCTGTGTGATTCTGAGATCAGAGCCAGCTCCAGCCAGCTCCAAAAGGGACCTGCTGCTGGCCCGAGCTGAGCCAGTGAGCTACTGTTGTTGGGCCTCAGGGAGAGCAGACTGAAGAAAGGGAAAACAAAACCAAAACAACAAACAAATAAAAAACTGCTGAGCAACAGCAGCTGGGAGAGAGGAGAGAGAAGCAGCCCTTCAGACCCCAAGGGCAGGGCAGAAGGAGAGCAGGAGGTGTTCCAGGCAGGCAGCAGCAGTTCCCCTGCGGCCTGTGGAGAGGCCCCTGGTGGAGCAGGCTGTCCCCCTGCAGCCCATGGGTCCCACATGGAGCAGATCTCCACGCTGCAGCCCATGGAGGAGCCACCGGTGGAGCAGGCCCCGGGCCAGAGCTGCAACCTGTGGAGAGGAGCCCCCGCAGCAGCAGGGAGTCTGGGGGGAGCTGCCGCCCACCCGTGGGGGACCCGTGCTGGAGCAGTTTACTCCTGGGGGATGGACCCCGTGCTATGGAGCCATGTGGGAGCAGTTCTTGAAGAACTGCTGCCTGTGGGCAGCCCCCACAGGCTCAGTTTGTGAAGGACGGCATCCCATGGGAGGGACCCCACGGGGAGCAGGGGCAGAGAGTGACTGTGATGGAGCAGCGGAGACGAAGTGTTAGGGACTGACCACAGCCCCCATTCCTCATAACCCTGCGCTGCTTGCGGAAAGGAGGTAGAATAGGGTGGGTGGTGGAAAAGGTGGTTTTAGTTTGCTTTTAGTTTCTCTCTGTTATAGTCCACTAGTGGTAGGCAATAAGTTATATACATCTCCCTACACTGACTCTCTTTTGCCCATGATGGCAATTGGTGAATGATTGCTCTGTCCTTATCTCAACTCTTAAGCCCCTTTTCATCGTGTTTTCTTCCCCTTTTCCTTTGAGGAGGGAAAGTGAGAGAGCTGTTGTGGAGGAGTTCAGCTGCCCACCAGTGTGAAACCATCACAATGATAACAGCTTGCCAGGAAATAAAAGATTGTCTTATAAAAGAGAGTGCTTAATTGTTCTGTGCCCTGAGCACACAGAAGAAGAGAAAATTGTTTAATAAGAGGCAAAGAACAAGCAGAAAACTTTCCAGTCATGCGGGGATCTCCAGTGAGCTACTGGGATGTGAAAACTATACAGGCTGCAAATTCTCCTTATCCAAAGAATTTATAGAAAGAGGCTGCACACAGATCAGAAAAACTGCAGTCATGGTTGGCAAACCAACACACAGAATAAAGAATCATCTTCCATTCCTTCCAACACAATGTTTCTACACTTTTTTTTTCATTTACTTTTTTTTTTTTTCTTTTTAGTAAAAGAGTCTATAATATGATATAAAGTATCATAGCATCTGGTTTTGTAAATCCCCTGAAGTCCGTTTGATTTCTCAAAAAAAAAATAAATAAATAAATAAAAAGAGAGAGAGAGAGATTTGATTGAAGGAATCTTTCTTTTGAAGGAATCTTTTTTTAGTACAAAATAAAAAATAGAAATATATACCCTTCTTGAAAAAAAAAAAAAAATAAATTGAACTTTCTTGTTAACCATCAAAGAACAGAACAGAACTTATTGTCTGGGGCAAAATAAGAGACCCAACTAAACAATTGTGCTCAAAAGGCTGCTTAAGGGGTTTCTGGCACATAGGAGGCACCATAAGAAGGAACTCAAGGTATTCACTAGCAGGCAACTCTTCCCTATATTCTTTTGGTATAATTTACACTTGCACTAGGAACTTCTTAGAAAGTCTCATTTTCTAAGAGCAAATTCACACTGGAAATGTTCAAATACCAGATGCATTCAAAGTGTTTATTTTATGGGATTTATTTATGCCCAGCTCATTAGCACAATGGCCTATTACTCTCTTAAACAGCTGAAAATCGTTATTACAAATATAATTTTAAAAATTCTTTCTTCCCTTTCCAGAATGAAAAAGGAAGCTGTGAGTTTCTAGAATGTGTAAACACACTTCAGGTTTTTCATTTTTTGTTTATTTGTTTGTTTGTTTTCTGTTTTTGCTTTTGTTTTGCTATGAATTTCTATGGATTGGGATTTTTGCCTTCTCATTTACTTCAGGAATATGAATGTGGAGTTCTTATGATATTGATGTCAACCTGCTCATCTAATATGTTTATTTTCATCCCACCATTGTGCTTCTCATAAGACTTTTTTTAGAGGCCATAACCATTTAAATAAACTGTAGATTATTAATAGAAAGTGAAGACTTTTATAGAAATCATCATAAATTGAAAGGTATAGCAGTTTAAGAACCATAATAGTTAATGGAGAAAGTAATGCATGTCTATGTATAAGAGTTAGAGACTAAGCTTAGTAAAACTCTCTACTATTGCAAGAGATCTGTCTCTGGAAAGATTTTAATAAACAACCAAAACAAACAAACACTACAAATTATCTCTTTGAAAAGTCATAAGCTTATAAAAAAAAAAAAAAAAAAAAAAAAAAAAAAAGTCATAAGCTTATAAACACTAGCATTTTTGGAACAGAGATAATTTCAACATTGAGATTTCAACCATAAGACAGAAAGCTGTGAATAGATTTTCAGGCAGCTTTTGACTAGTGGGCTAAAAAGCTTTGCTTTTACAGACATTAATGTATGGAAGTTGTTGCCATATGTTTGTTGTTTGTTTTTTGTTTGTTTGTTTGTTTGTTTTTGTTTTTATGTTGAGACATAAAAAAGAATAAAGAAAAGAGAGAGGCCAGCCTTGGAGCCTGAGTTTGTTTGTGTGTGGAGCTCATGCATTCATGGGTGACTCATTTTCATTAGTGGGTTACTCAAACATGTAGACATGATTTGCACTTCAAAGTACCTGCTTTAGTGGATCAGGATGGGTGGTCTACAAATTCAGCACTCTTTTCAACTGGAACACTCCATAAGTGTTTTCCCCCAAGACATTAATAAAAAAAATACATAAATAAATAGGGTTGAGATGGTGTTCAAGTTAGCTAAAAACATATTCTAGGCACAAAACCTGCTAATAAATTGCATTAGCAGAAAGTTTTTTCTTGTGAATTTGAAAAGTGTCTGTAAGATAGAACAACATAAATCAGGAAATCAGAGTGAGTCACCACTTAGAAGGACATAAGAAGGGCAAGAGTTGCTCTATAAATATATATAAAAAAGGAAACAAATGCAAGTATTGAACTTCTTATTTACAGGAGAGACAGTAACTAGCAAATGGCAAGAATGAGATGAGAATATTTATGGCTTAACTTGCTTTACTTCTCCGTAAATCTACAAATATATTCCTACCCTGTGGCAATTTTGTACTTATAATAATAACCAAGGAAGGTGGTAAAGTAAAGAACAGAATAGAAATCTAAATGGAATACAGAAAATTAGGTCTAAAATTTGCTTCTTATCTCAGTTATCAGCTACCTGTTTTGTGTGTATTACCTGAAAACAGGTCATCTTTAAAGATGAAGGTACTCAGGAAAGCACCATTCAGTATGATTTATTAAATCTAAGTAGGAAGCTGTTAGTAGAATGCTACTGAGATGGACCCGCTGTGCATCCATCCATGCTGAAGGCTGAAATAAGTGTCATCAAGAAATCATCAAACATAATGGGACAACGCATGTACAGTGGCACCAGGAAGGAGAGCCTGATGACCTCCTCCTCCTTCTTGATATCATTCCCACTGTGTGCAGGAAATGGTTCTTGCAAGCCAAGGACAACTTTGGACCTGCTTTGGCAGCATTCTGCTGGCATAAATGTTACAGAGCAGGTGATACACTGGGCATTGAATTGATGGGAATGGGTATAACTGTGCAACTAGAGGATAATAAATACAGTAGCTATATTTAAAAATATAGAGTGCTTTATACAACCACAAGCCCATTAGTCTGACCTTTGTGTTACACAGGGCTCTGGATCAAACTGTGAAGGAAAAAATAGAGACATAGAAAGGAAAGGAGAAGTAGAATAAGCTGCAGCAGACTAAACAAGGTCAATTTGTTACCTGTATAAAACAAAGTAATTAAAGATTTAGAGTAAGCAGGAACAATACAACCTAATCTGTGTGAACTTCAGTGAGGTATTCAAAGCAGACCATGCAGGAGAAGACAGTAGACAATTAAATCACAAAATGAGTAAGGAACTGGCTACAGTGAAGTACTGTCAGGTGATCAAACTTCCTGCTGACATGCATTTTGAAGTACTGCCAATATATGAAGAAGATCAGAATATTTTATGGGAATAATTGAATGATCATAAGGCTTGGAAAGTTAGAAATAGTTTAAATTCAAAAGCACATGCAAAAGCGCAAATCATGCCTTAGCAGAAAGATAGCAAAAATGACTGCTCCAAGCTGACTCATCATCAGCTGAGAGCTAAAAATGATAAAAATGTCTGGGCAAACCAGTATGTTATTAGAAGAGCTATGATCTACCGATGTGTTGCAACAGAGGAAAAAAAAAAAAAAAAAAAAAAAAAATCCAAGGACGTATCAGTTATAGTATATCCAGGGAAGATAGCTAAGGCCACTGGACAAAACATTTCCAAACAATTCCGTTTGGAGAAGAATTTATAATTCCAATCATTCACACTCAAAAAAGACAAAGTCAAACTGGAACAGATGCAGAAAAAGAAAAAGCCTGTCTTACTAAAGGAGACCAAAACAGCTTGCCTTGTTTAGCTTGGAAAACTGAAGACTTAAATGGAACTTATTTCCATAAAATGGGGTAAACACCTTGAAAGATAGATAATGCCCATTGTAGAAACAGAGAAAGGGGCATGGAAACATGTCAAATATTTTTTGGCTGCAGAGAGGGACATATCATGAAATGAATAAGGAAGGGGGTAATGGAGAGTGAGATAAAGAAATTTCTTTATAACAAAAATTTTGAGGCAAATCAACAAAATAGAGTTCTATAATAGTCTTCTAACATAAAGGTTATGGGAATGAAAAGGATAAAAAATTAAAAACCTTAATACGTTTAAGATAGAACTTCATGAGTTCCCAGTAAAAAAAGATTGATGGGATTGAGCTAGCAGGAGACAGGACCTGCTGACCCTTGTAGTCCTACATTCTCACATCGCCACTTTAGGAATACTTAACATTATGTTAAATCCCTCAAAAAGTGATGAATTATATTGAAATTTTAGAAACACCTGACCACCCCAGATGTCTCTCTTCTGAGGAAAACAGTTAAATCCTCCAAAGACCACTGGCAAATAAGTAGTAACCATGCTGACTTAGAAATGAGTTCATAGTGAGAATATATATGCACTTATTTAATCTTTTGACAATTATGAAATAGAGTTGAGGAAAAAGAAGCTCTTTGCCTGCCCCCCACCCCTCCATTTTTGACTTGTAGGCCACAAGGAATTAGATATTTTTCTTTTTCCTTTTAATTGTGCAACACAACACTGTGATTTGTACCCTTTAAAGGGATTGTACAATGAAAAAATTTTCCAGAAGCCCCAGTGAAGGCCATTACGTGCTCTTAACATGCAATTAATGTATGTTTCAAATTAGTGGGTGTCCTTATTAATGCTCTGCTGTTATGCTTATCTGATGTTTCCTTACACAAAACAATGAAACAAAATAAATGAACCCTTGTTCAGCAGGAGCTGTCAAATTAGAAATGGTTACAAAGTAATAATTAGGGAAAATGGATCACAGTGTTCAGGCTTCAGCAGTGATTGTCCCTCTGAGGGCCATTAACAAAATCTAGTCATTGGATCTGCATGCAATTTTAATGAAGCCACAAGTAAACAAACTGCAAAATGATGTGGGCAAGAGTTTGCTCGCTTTATAAAGAAGACTTTCATATTATACTTTTCATTTTTCCTCCCTCTTTTCCTACTCTGTGGTCCTTGTGTTGGTGATTCCAGTCAGGGAGTGTTAATTTAAGGTTTACTTTCACACTGTGGTATTTGAAAAATTGTGTTGTCTGCCGACCTCTGCAACATAGGTCAGCTTCAATTACATCAGGGGGATAGGCTGCGGTTTTTATTTATTTATTTATGAAAAAGCAGGTATCATAAGAGTGATCACAACTCTCTCTAAGATAACGTGCAAGGCTCCGGTGCAGGGAACATTGATGCTGAACACCAGTGAGGAACCGGCTCCACCAACACACCCTTACAGAGAGGTTCGCGCTGATTTCTCCTCTTCCTATTGCCAGGCTAAAAGAAACTGTGTGCACTTCAGCTTCTGGCGTTTGCAGAAAGGCAGAAGCAGTTTGTTCCTTCGCTGTTTTAAAGCCGGTTTCCAGCAGCCCAGGCGAGGCGAGGCGGGGGACTCGCTGCCCCACCTTGTGGTGACGGGAGGAGAGGAGCCGTGGAGGCAAGGACGAGCAGACCGGGGTTGGACTCTCCCGGGGCTGCTTGTTGTTTTAACGCTCCTCCACAAATGAGTTTGCTTAGTGGGGGTCAAAGGGGTTTCCGCGCTTTTGCTTGCCTTCAGCGAATCTTGATAGTGCTTGAGAGTGTTGATAGAGCTAGTGATGATGCTTATTAGGTTCATTTATTTTCTTGATAAGCAGATAAAAGTAGAGATAAATCCCTTGGTTTCTTAAGCAGCAGTACTGTTGCTTTCCATATCTCTGACGCTCCTTCATTTAAAGACTGAGTGAGAAGCTGTTTCTCTCTCTCTCTCTCTCTCAATCTCTCTCTCTCTCTTTTTTTTTTTTTTTTTTTTTTTTCCTCCAGAAATTGCCTTCAGGGAATCTACTGACAAATGTAAACTGGCCTCTCCATTTGGGTAGGAGAGGTCTGTCATCCAACTGATTCAGATTTGTTTATGGAATGTTTATGCTCTGAAAATAAATGTTTTTGTAGGTTACAAGGAAAGAAGTTTGAGCCCTAAAAATATTTAACTCCCAGAGAGATTAGAGGAAGATGTTCCAATTATGAGGGCTTCTGCTCCTCATTCATTTTTGGCAACGGGTGAGCTGGGCAGGATGCTCAAGCAGCTCCTATGTTCACTCTCTGGAACATCCTCAGGTCACCAATGAGTTTTCAGAGCTGCCACAAGTAGAGCTGTGTGGTTCTTTCTGTCCCAAAAGCTGCCTACAGAGAAGGCTTGCTTCCTCCTGGACACATTCAACAAGGTCTGCAATAGCGCAAGAGGCTAAAATTACATGGTCTGGGCAAATGAACAAATTCACTGTCAATAAATGAAAGTCATTGCTCTCATCAGCCTACAAAAATGTGTTAAGAGAAGGAGCTGGACAGAGAGGCCATTTCAATGAGAGAGAAGCTGCTGTGGGGTTGCAAGGTTTTGTTTATTCTGGTTGTAGTGATCTATGTCCCTGGAACACTCCAATGTGCATTGCAGTGCCATACGGTTTGTCAGGGCTGCTATGGCAAAGCAGCAAGTGGCAGAGCTCTGGAGGTAATAAAGGTAGGAGCAAATAACTGGATATGTGTCCAATTTGAGTTAAGAACCACTGTCTCAAGTAATTCCATGGCTGAAGAGCTGATAACAGGTAATAAGGTTTAAAAGGTATGTGCATTGACACCTGCACTGAGCCAGCTAACTTGTGAAGTTATTGTGTCCTCTTTTTGTTTTCTATTTTCTTCAGATTTTTTTTTAAAGTTTCAGTCTCATGTAGAGTCACTCATGTCTATGCTGGATGAAATTTATGTTACTGGAATTGTCCCTTGTGACAGGAGTTCAAATCTTGGATGGCAGATGCATTATGATATATATAACAATTATCATTGCTTCACCTCCACTCAGTTGCACTTCCCCAATATTTACCTAGGAAATGGGCATATATAGTTCAAACCTATAAGTGTAAGTTTGACTGGGGAAGTCACTCTACATATACCATTCACTTGTGAATGATGTGGCCAGTGCCTGGAGTGCGCATAGCCCATCCCTATTTGGACTATGGATTTCAAAGCCAGATTTCATAAACTGTGCCAAGAAAAAGGGTGACTGGACAAAACCAGGTTCAATGTAAAATTCCATAAGTGAATTGAAACTGTAAAACTGAGAGAAGGCTGAAAGTTAGGATTGTGATGTTTTCACACATAAGACAAAAATACTTTTATTGATATATTTCCTCTAACCTCAGATTAATTTATTTTTCTTTATTTTAAAAGTTGTTACCATAATAATAATAACAATAATAGCAATAATAATAATAATGGTAAAGTGTAGAATTAGGTAACCTTGTTAAAATATATTTTATACCCAAATATCCTTAAAATATATATACTTTTCTATGTCAAACCTGGAAGATTCCAAGCTTCAGTGCAAACCCTCACCTCATCCTAGTTCTGTGCTCAAACCCAGTTGTGTATCAGGATACACTGTACCCGTCCTTCCATGTCCATGTTTGCACATGGTGGAAGTAAAGTGGGCAGGGGAGATAGGAGCTGTACCCAGCTCCCCAGTGTGGACCACCAGCAGAGCTTGAGCTGGTGGGCAGCTGCAGTTCCCTCCTACAGATCAGTGCTCACACAGCCACCAGAGCCTGCTTCAGGATCAAGAGAGATCATCTCTGTCCAGAGGCATGATGTGTCTTGAGTGAACCACCTGTCAGACCCCTTGCTTCATGTGCAGAAATATGAAAGCATATCTCACCTTATTTCAGTACCATTGGGTGGATTTAGTTTCCACCACAAGCTAAACAATCCTCTTGTACTGTTTGAGACAGTTTTCTCTTTGCTCTCAGTGCTATGTTTCCTAGGATGAAATAATAACAATAATAATAATAAAAAAAAAAAAAGTGCCTTAGATAATTGTGTCTGCAAGTGTCATCACACACATAAATTCAGCCACAGGGAACTTGTGCATATTCTTATTAAACCCACCAGGGACTCCTACATCTACAGAGAAGGACTATCTGGTAAAAGATGTAGCAAATAAAAAATCTTATCACCTCTCAGCTTTCTCTCCCAATGTGCTACATGACCTACCATATAGACAGAGAACAGAAACATTCATCTGTCCCTACATCAGCTAGGAAACTTATCTCTTTTGCCACAACTTGTTATATTCTCACTGACCATTTCCAGGAGATAAAAAGGTGGTGCTTCAAAACACATTTTCATTCACCTTATTTTTCAACGAAAACAAACGGAAAAAGATTTCTATGACGTTGGCCTGTACTGATGCACAGTATCATTAAAGGTTTATTTTGTATTGATGAATTGTTGTGTGAAAACAAACATAAGGGAAGGTGGCTTAGCGCAAATTCTGGTTCCTTTTTCAAACCTACTTTACTTTTGTGTATAATCCACAGTCTTTGGTGGCAACAGAAGCCCCTGTTCTCTGCAGGAAACTTAGAACAAAAGCAGAGGTCTTGAATAAAATATTCCACAAGACTTGTTCCTGTTGCTTGCTGGTGGAGACAAGACTGTGCTTTCACGGTTATATGAAAGCATACTTCCCTTAAAGATGTCGCTGTAGGCTGCCTGTTTGTCTCCACTATGAATTCTGCCTTTGTAACTGACAGCTAAATAAACTGTTTGGTATTGCTGTTAACTTAAAACCTGCTGCTGATCACCTAGTAAGAAGCAAGTCATATTCTGCCTGCTGTTTTCTTCAGTAAGAAATTCCAGCTATGGTCCCCTCTACTGCACTCATTTAGAACTGTGAACCCACAGAGCCCCAACTCAGATACCATGTTTTTTTAATAATTAACTCTTTCTCGGGCTATGTTATTCACAGAACATTGCAACTGAGAAACCTTCCTTTGTGACTGAATTCCCACTGAAACAGAAGAATATGGGATATGAAAAGTGAGATTAATATATGGCACGCAGACAATTTGCTGACAGCCTGATGGATGACTTGATTGCTGCTTTGGAGGAAAAAAAAATGTTATAGGACTAAATTCAGAATGTAAGTAAGCCTGGAGGCTATCTAATTTGCTGTGGCTTACATCAATTCTAAGTAAAGCCTGGAGGCATTGTGCATGTCAAACATATCTAGATCTTCCCAAACCTGTTGCTCTCAGTTTCCTTTATCTCTACCTGAAATTTCCTTAAAGCCAAGAGGTATGTCCACTTACCTTCCTATACATTACTGGAATTACCTAATTTCTTGCCTCAACAAGGCAGTAAATATGCCAAAGGCTTATGAAGTCAACTGAGTCAGAAGAATTACACAGAGACAAGGTGGACCACCCAGATCAGAAACTCTTTATCTGAAAATGGGAGCTGTGCCAAAACAGGTACTCAGCAAAAACAATTGCAGAGACTCAGCTACCTTAGTGATGAAGCCACTGATCTTTGGCAAGCTTTGACAAGTCAGGAGCATTGGTAAACTGTGGATTATCATCCTCTTCCATGGCTTTAAACTCTCCATAGTCTCTGTAAGGCCTAGGCATCATGTATGCATGGGCTTGTGAAATGTAGTGCATGGAGATGGTTGCAAAAATCTTCCAGTCACACTGAGTGTAGTGCACAGTCAAATAGTAGCCACTGTACTTTCCAAGGGAAGAAATACCTGCAGGAGAGACGGTGGGTTTGTCTTTCTCAGGGCGGACAGACATGCTGCTGCCCTTGCACAGAAGGCAGTGTCCTCCCTCTCTCCCCCTTTGCAAATCTTACCCTGCCTGGAATTATGTTCTCTGTCTTCATGGTGAATTTAAAATAAAAAGGACTTGAGAAGGAGACATTTTGCCTGAGGCAAAACCCCAAATCTTATTTGAAAATCTAAATCTAACTATCCCAGTCCTGAGGCTGCTGAAAGTCAAGTCTGTGTCCAAACTTGCCCACCAGAACTCTGCATCCGTACTTATGGATGACTTATGGCCCCCAGAACCCCAGGTCAGGCATCACAGTCTGAGTAGTCTCTGTTCTCCTCCATCCACAACAGATGAAGGAACACATTTTTCGTCCCCAGTGAGCTGCTGTTCTTGGGTTATCAAGCAACCACAGCACTTCTGCACCTCTGAGACCAACAGGTCAAAACTGAATGTCAATGGAAAAGTTTGAGAGTCCAGTCAGAAGTATGGCACATAAATATTGATAAGGAAAAAAGACAGAAATGGGTATTTGCAGCCCTCTCTTTTGAACAAAGATTGTTCTCAGTAGAACTACCACTGTAAGATCAAGGTGTTTTTTGAAACTTCAAGATGGATATAATTAGTTTTTACGTTGCAAAGACTCGGGTACTTCAACTTGCAGGTCAAGTAGTTGTTTTGCAACCACCATAAAAAAATATATATATATGAAAACCCTGAAAAGTTGTGTCACGCCCCTCTCTGACTTAATCCAGAGGGAAGCTGCACTGTTTTTCTCTAGTGGATATTTCCCACTCCCTTCCCATGCCAGTGTGTCCTCTTCATAGCTTCTCTTGCCAAATGCTGTAGGTGAGGCTATGCTGTCCAAGAATATCAATTATTTCTAAATGCAGATAGCTGGGAGGGGATTATAACCTTCCTTTGCACTCTTCTACAGTGATGCTCAGGCCTGTGTCCAAGGCTGAGCATAAGTGGAAGGAGGGATAGGTGGGGGAGATGTTTCCTGCTGAGCCACGCCTCAGCCATACCACCATGGGAGGAGAGGCAGCCAGGAGAAGCACTGTGGGCTGCAGGCAGATTAGGGTGCGAGGGCAGAAGCTATTCCAATAACCAGCTTATTTGGCTCATCTCCACAACTACTTTTGAAAGAGTTGCATGGAGATAGGGACTGTGCTGGGAAATCAGTGCAGGACCGGGGAATTTCTAAGAATAACTAAACACAAGGAGATTAGAAAGTCAGGCCATTTTAGAGAGGGGAAAGTAGACTAAACTTTTTCTGCACTAAAACTCCTAAGGTTTTCTCATCACTCTTACAAGCAACACACTGGACTTCACCAAGTAGAAGAATCACAGCAGTTTTTCAGGCAGATGTTGTTCTTTTATCATGAAATCTCACTAGCAACATGAAAGTAGGTGAGGAACAGAGGAAGTGGATAGCACAGCAACATCATCTCTGCCAGCAGTGGAACAGTATTAACCAGAGGGATGAAGATTTTTGATGGAGACCACAGTGCAGGCAGTAGAGCATTGGCTCTGAATGCAGAAGAGAAGAGATGTGGAAGCCACTGGAGTGATTCAAAGAAAGATACGACCATTACTTACCGATCTCTGAAATAACAAGAAGAGAGAGTGAGATGAAAGTAGTGCAGGCCAGGGAGGTGGCACATTCAATTCTCTGTTTTTTTCCCATGCAGGGAAAAAGATTAGTTGCAGGGTCAATGAGAAAGATGTTGTGTTTCGTTTTGTAAACCTTTTATGAAATCTGTTATCAGGAAAAATAACAAATCTTTTAAATAGTATGTTTGCAAATTCAAGTGTGAGCCAACATACCTTATGGTAAAAATCTACATTGCTGAAAAGGTGATTTGAAATAATCATGCAAATAGAAAAAATCTATTAAGCTATTGGTAGCTCTGGCAAAGGAAGCAATAACAGCATATCCGATTTAGATTTCAAACAGTCAGAACCATCATATTTTAGACTGCATTATACATGGCCCCTGGATTGATTTATTTCAATAAATTGAGATTGTAGCAAAACAGGGGATCATTCTCCAGACAATGCTGTCGTCCTTGTGTGTGACACACCATGTTTGCACATTCCATATGCTTCCTCATCAGTAACGTCTGTAATTAACCAAAACTGATGAGGCATGTGCTCAAATTAGACAGCTTGAAAGGCAAGAGAATTTGCTTTGGTCAGCAGTCTCTAGCCAGTGAGCCCTCTGGTGAAGTGAAAGCATGTAACAACTGAGAGGCAGCAGCTAAAAGGGACATGGTTATTCCCCCCTACCCAAATTCACAAGCACTTGACTTTAACACCGAGAGTCTGTAGAAACAGGGATGGTTTGTAGGGCAGTTTGTGGCTCTAGGTCTCTGCTGTGGCCTTTCACCTCCTAATTTTTGTTTTCCCTCCAATCCTTCTTCCAGAGAAGATGACCACAGGCAGGTCCTGTACACCAGCTCATGCTTGACAGGTCTCCTGCAAGAGGACAGGGTATTGGGAGGGCACTGTTACTGCTGTAATGCTTGAATTGATGACTGATTGGAGAACACCTTTTTTTTTTTTTTTTCTCTGGAACCTGTGTGCTCCCTCTTGGTTGCTGCAGGAGGAGGATGCCTGGTTTGCTAGCAAAGCTAGATATAGTGGTTCTTGAACTTGGGTCTCTGGAGGACCTTTGAAGAGCTGATGGGCAACACAGCTTGGAAATTCTTTGATCTGTGGAGGCCAAATGATTTCTACCAGGTAGGAAAATCATAAAGTCTTGGCATTTATGCTCAGCCTGCCTGAAAAAGCATGCCATGCTGCCCCTGGAAATTTCCTATAGCCATTTCATCCCCTTTGAGACACTGCCCAGCAGTGAAACTACTGCTTTTTAAATGCTTGCGGTGTTTATTTAGAGAAGAGACTTTACTGTGAGAAAAATGAGCACCAGCATACCAGGACATAACCTGCTGTTGCAAGTCAGATAAACTGCCTGAGGACCTGACTGTGAAGCCTTGTCCAATGCCCCAGGAGCCCAACAGGATCTCCTCCAATGTGATGGGACCATGGCAGGGAGTCCTGAGCATCTCCCTCCCCTCCTTCTGGGGGGATACCACTGGATATCATGCGTGAATTAGGGAGGAAGATACAGAGTTTGCCCTGGTACAAAAGCCCACCTGCTTTCAAAGAATCCTGTTAGAAATTTCAGAAAACTGAATGGATTTTCATCACAGGCTGGACAAGTGTTTGGCCTTGAGAATTTCAAATACAACATGGCTGTAGTGGGACTCCTGCAGCAGCACATCAAGCCCAAAGCTGAGCTTGTTTACAAGCTTTGTTTTGTGGCTTTGTTTTAAGTCTCCATTTCTGTTACAAAGTACAGGAAGAGTGGACTGTAGATAGCAGTAAGGAATGAGGTCAACACCTAGGAAATGGAGAACAAATATTCAAAATAATGTGATTGCAGAATGTGCCAGCTTGAGAAGGAAATTATTCTTTGGGGGAGTATATTAGGGGCATCTCAAAGGCTTTCAGTTTCACCTCTTCTGTTCCACATGTGCTGCCTTTCTTGAGATTTTCCTACAGCTTGATGTCACCTGGAGAGCTGGTTGGGTTTGCTAGGGACAGTAGGCTTACCACTTATTTCTGCACTTCCTCTTAGAAGCAAGGAGGGGAGTATCACAGAAATTCTCCATTCATTTCTAGGAAAGATGTTCTTAAGCAAGGCTGGGCAAATCCTGCAAAACATTTAGTCTGAGTATTAGCACAAATGGTCAAATTATTTACCTCCAACATACTGTCTCTTTTATTTCTCTTCTACAGATATTCATAAAAGAGAGTTTTGCTGGCACAGCTACTTAGGGGAAGAGAATAACAATATAACATGCAGGAATATTCACATAGTGATATAATTTTGCATTTACAAGCACCAGTATGTACACTAACACACTCATTAAGCCACAGGAAAAAGAATATTGCCATGTGACTTATCCAGCCAATTACAAATACCTATTGTGTTTCAAGTACTGAGTGTTCAGAAAGTACTATAAATGAGCAGTCCAAAGAGATAAATCCATTAACATTTGTAGAATGCTCTGACTAATGCACACTTTTAATGAAATGGATTTGTGGAGTTATTTTTATTAATGACATTTATGAATTAGAGTGCTTCTGAGAATGCTGTAGCAGTGAGAAAACGGCTATCCCACAAGTAAAGAAAGAGGTTATATTCACAGAATAATAATATTGCTGAGTAATATGAATATTCTTTGTTCTTTTATTTTCACTTTATAGTAGTATCTACAATGAAATATTTTCTAATTGTTAACAATATTTCTTGGCTTTCAGAAAACATAGCCCTAGTCAATCTCATATAATAAGGTGTGTTATTTTTATGAAAGATATTTTTTTTTCTTTTCAGCTAACATCTTCACTTAATCATTACAGTACTTTCATATACTAAAACATCACAAGTACACACAAAATGGAGTTAGAAAAATATTTTTAGCACTGTATTCTTGAAATGTGTGTTTTCTTGAAACAGGACATTCAAGAAACAGTCTTTGAGAGCAATAAAGAGCTTGATCTTGCAGCATGTTAAAGGAATCTATAATGCATAAGGTGATTCTGAAGCAGTAATATGTACAACTCTGCAATTATCCCTTTGTTCCTTGAGGCCAGCCTAATTCTTGCCTGAAGTTCATGTAAGATTCCTGGCTAATCAGGACTTTCAGGAAAGTATTGTAGAGACAAAGTTTTGAGCCGTAGTGCATAAAAGATCA
The DNA here is from genome assembly GCF_964211825.1 of Aythya ferina. Lineage (NCBI taxonomy): Eukaryota > Metazoa > Chordata > Aves > Anseriformes > Anatidae > Aythya > Aythya ferina. The sequence goes on from NC_140297.1 coordinate 110,555,361, forward strand.
TGATATCGGGTGACTATTTTTTCAGCAATTTATATTGAAGATAAATAGCATTGGGAATACTATGATTTATTTATTTATTTTTTAAAGAAAGCTCTAAGACAGTAAAATTGTTTATGCCCTTTGTGCAAACTCTCCAAAATGCACCCCACGTAAACACTGACAGTTAATAGCTTGTTCCCCCTTAACCAAAGAAAATCTAATTTTAAGTGGAACATGCTGTAATTTCCTTCCCTGCTAGTTGTCCTATCCTTCTCCCAGAACAACTGTTTTCCCAGTCACCAAAATGCAGAGCTAGCTTTATGCAAAAGCCCTGGTCCCTTGGTGATCCTCCCACTGCATGTGCTCCTTTGACCTTCATTCAGCAATGTATGCTACAGTACATCATTTTTAACTGCAGTAATGCCCCAGAACCATGTCAGCAGAGCATTTTTTGCACACCATCTTTTCCCACTTTTGAAATAGGAATTATGTATCTGAAGATGTAACCCCTAATTCCTAATTCCCCCTGCAGATCATCTATTGATTGAGGATGGTAGATTTGTTAGGTTGGGGTTTTTTTTTGTTGGTTTTTTTTTTTGTTTGTTTGTTTGTTTTTTATGCTTTAATGAAAAATTGCTGTACCATCTTGTTAGAATATAGTACTAAATCTCAAGAATTAAGCATTTGACCATTTAATTTGCTATGAAGAAAAGATAGAGAGGGAGGGAGTTTCTAGTAGCCTAATGTGTTGAAAAGTTATGGTACAATCTCATTCACAATGAGTTATTTATTTATTTAATGCATAATCTACATTTTTTGTAATTCTTTATCACAACATTTCCCAGCCCCATCATGTTTAATCAGCACAGTTGTATTTTAAACTTTGGGGTATCTTTGTAACTTCTAGAGAACACAACTAACAAACAGACAAGATGCCTTACCACCTGACAAGTTTCTGTAAGTTTAGCCAAACAAAAACAGAATTCTCAGTGTTCAAATTTGTCAAACAAATATGTATGTCTCCCTACTCTCATCCTCTTTTTGATTTTTTTTTCTTGTTTGTTTAGCTCAGGACAAGAGTAGTAAGCATGGAAAAGTTTAAATTGCAGTGGGCATGGGACAACAACCTGGTATCATCTTTGGACTGCAAGGAAACACATAATTTGTTCCTGCTTGAGTCCAGACATTATTTCAGGAATACAATGTCATATTGAGAACACTTTAATTTTTAAGCCAGATTCCTGGTTCTTAGGGATCACGGTTCTCACGTGGATAAGGTCCCTGATATCACTAGAAACAGTGACTTCATCCACATTTGCTTTCCCAAAGCTTTACACATCTCTTAATTTATTTACCAGCCCCTGAAAAGTGTCTATAACCTTAAACACTTAGACCCTCCAGAGAACGCTGAAAGCAAATTTAATTGGGTAACACTGTCTAAGGCTGTTTGCCAGGGCTCTGTGGAACGGTCTACTGAGGTTATATATTTTGCACTGCTTAGTCTATCCATCATTTAATTTATTCCTGGCTTCAGGTAGACATTCAATATTGTACCAGTGCCTAGCTCCCTGTAATAAGCACAGAATCTCACAATGCTGCCCAGCTTTGTGACCATCACAACAGTGAGGCAGGGGATGCAAAATGGACAAATTACACAGCCCAGCAGTGAGTCTGTGTTCTCCTTTGCATTTCAGTCATATCCCTTGTGAGGAGAACTGTCCTTTTCAACCGCATTAAGACTATCATTGTGAAGTTTTACATCACAAGTTTGGACATCCTGGCTGATTTTAAAATACTCCTGATCCACAGACGGTATTTCTTGATTGTCCAGCTATAAGAAGTCTTCTCAGAATACCCTGAAGCTTTTTTTCTACACAAGGAAGAAATTGTATTGTTTTCTTAATCCATAAGGCCTGAAATGAGGAATGCAATAGATTCCACTATTCAATAGCACATCAACATTTTGGACATAAGGCATCTATTTCACTCTTATTATCTGTTCCTTAAAGCATTCTTGTTTCTTCCTTATGTCCAAGAAAGTAAGAGTGTTACATGACACGTGTAGTGCTTTGTTTACAAGATGCAGCAGCTTTCTGTTTTTCCCTTTTATCAACTTATGTCTCTCTCCAGAAGGCTGACTGATTTTTATTTCTTCTTTCTGAGTTTCAGAGAAGCAAATTCAGTAAGGTCCAGAAGCGCAGTCTTCTATGTCTTTGCATGCAGTGCCATATACTCTTTCAGTCTAAACTCTTGCACACACAAAGTACCAGATAGCTCCTCTTCTGAGACAATCTCTTAGAATATACCAGGTGCAATTAGCATTGTCTTCTTCCATGCAATAAAGCAGGAAAGACTTTTGCAAAACTTAAGGACAGTCATTGATACCATGGTGGATACACTTTTAGCATCAAAAACTCTGCTGTTTCAAAATTGCTGTTGGTCCACGTACATCTATTCCTGTCATCTATGGAGTGAAAATCAAAAAGTTATCATGTAACTTGAGACCAGTCTTATTGTGGACTTGTTCCAATGACTGTTACACCAGCTTCAATTCAGAAATGACAGATCTTCCAAAAGCTGTAGGAAAGCCTGATTTTTATCTCTGCATACTCTTACAGTCTGTGTTGAGCTTGAATAAATATGTATCTTCCCTTTCTGAAAACCAAAAAATTAATTACTGAAATGAGGTTAAATGTGGAAAAGAAAAAAAGAAAAAAAAATATTTGGCGATTATGGTATCCTTTTACTAATGTCACATTCTCAGTTGCAGTTTCTTAGCAAAGTATAATATGTAGACTGGAGACACCCTTGGCAGTGTCTCAGTATCTTAATGTATTTATCTTGATAAAACCCACATGAGGTCAAGAAATGGCTAATACACCACTGGTAGGTACAGAAATGAGATGCAGAGAGACAGATTTTTTATATTTTTTTTTTCCTCAGGTTACAAGGGAGGTCTGTGACAGAGTGGGAAACAGATCTCTAGATTAATGCCCTGACTAGTGAAATGCTTTCCCTTGACCGTGGCTGGTCATTTGAGTAGATAATGAACCCTTGTTTACTTCTGAGGGTACTTTGATGATGTAAAAATGATTTCCCATTTTCACTCACACTGCTGAAAATCAGTCTGGACTTGGGTTTCATGCTGTAATATATTGGTACAATAAGTTTGTGACTTCCTGGAAAGCCAGCATAGCAGCAAGAGCAGCATAGTAATGGCATGCCAATGAGCCTCTTCATAGAGAAGTCACTGTGAAGAGTATCTTTTTATAACAACAGGTCAGCAAAGCAGAATCTTGCCCATGGACACATACAGAATTCTATTTAGGTAAGTTCAGTTCTTAATATGAAATATAAATGAAAGGAGAAATTATTAATGGATATAACATACAAAACACACAGAAATCTGTAATTTCTGCTGAAGTTGATATAAGGTGTTACAGTGAAGTGCCCTGACAAATTATGTTATATATTGACCAAAAGTAGCACTTTTATTCTATATGTTTATTTTATGTGCTTTTACTCTACATACATAAAATATCCTTATGTTCTGTTTTCTACAATAATTATTCAATTTATTCTATTTCCTAGAATATTATATTCTAATTTATAAAACACACTTTTATTACACATATATGTATTTTTTTGAACTATATGTTTTTACAAAAAAAAAAAAAAAAAAAAAAACATTTTTACAAAAATGAGGAAAATAATGGACTTTGCACATTTAGGCTGTAAATAAATTTGGGATGAATGTTTTTCTTTTCCTACTTCATTTTTTTTTTAAAGGTCAGCTTATTTTAGAATTGGTAACTGTATTCTGGGGGAAAAGAGGGAGGGTTGTTGTTTTTTGTTTCTTTCAGCATGTTTAGTAAAGTTAGTAAATTCTCTAGATAAATTGAAGGAGGAATATGGTGTGTATAATGGCCACCCATGGCCACATATTGAAAAGTGACTCAAAAGGGTCAGGACTTGGGTCTATGTTGGTTTCTAATCTATCATAGTACAAGAACTCCATTGTACATGTATTTTGGTGACACTCTAAGATCATCTGTAGACTATTTTTCACTTGTTGATTAAACCTCATGAAAATACTGTGTAATATTAGCACATCAATATTGTTGTTTCCAATATGTTTTCCTAGACAAGCACCTTTTACAGTAATTTTTCTAGATTAAATGATTTTTTTTTTTTCTCAAGATCTTTTCAGTATTTTTACGTCTATTGAGGGAAATGGGAGTACATGCATCCTACTCTCCCACTAACAATAGGGTCCAAGATGTACATGTAAAAATAAAATCTGAATCCTATGCATTTTAAGCAGAAATAATCTTCTGATTCAACTGTTGCGCATACCAATGGGCTTTCAGAAAAATCATGCCCTCAGTCTTTATTGGATTTATAAAAGATTATTGATGCTTCAAAACCAACTCTTCATGATCTCATTGACTTCAGTGAAAGTGTAAGTGCTTAATCTAGATGAGCAAAGATATTTAGAAGTCTTTTTAAAACCAAAAAGAGTTAATAATCTCAATGTTTTTGCAAATAAGACGCTATCTACTTGCAGAAAAATTGTAACAATTCTTACACTTGATTTATTTGCATCTGTCTCATACTCATTGTATGTTTTTAGAATGTTGCGTGGTTTCAAGCCACCATTAAGACGTAGTCCAGTCACGTCTCTCACTATAGTTATGTAGTATTATAAAAATAATTTCAATAACACATTCAAAATGCACACTCTGGAAATACATTGAAACAGAAACTCTCCTTCTCCGTAACACGAGACAGTAATAACCTGAGTTTAAGTTTGCCATTCAGAAATAAGTTGGAAACTGAAAGTCTGTTTTGCTAAAGAGAATCATTAATCTTTTTTTTTTAATCTTTTTTTTTTCTTTTCTTTTTTTTTTTTTTCTTTTTTTCCTTATTCTTATATTTTCTTTAGTCAGGAATTCAGAAAAAAAGGAGGAATTTTTTCCTTACTCTCTCTCTCTTCCCACCTCCACCCTCCTCAAATATCACAAGTGAAAATGGAAAATGAGGCAAAGAAAAAAAGAGAAACTGAACTGAAGTTTAAAACAAACAAAATCAAACAAACAAAAACAAAGAAAAAGAAAAAGAATGAATAGATATTCTGCTTTTCAGAAACCAAAAATATGATTTCTATCTTTACTTCATCCCCAGCTAAACCAAGGAATGATAACACTTCAAAAGCTTTTTGAAACTTTTTGAACTTTTATGAACATGTTTTTTGTGCTACCCACCACTTAAATATAATTTACATTTTATCTGTGATAAAAGGGAATTTTTCTCTTTGTTTTAGGACTGTCCAATCTTTCAAGATCAATTAATAATAATAATAATAATAATAATAATAATAATAATAATAATAATAATAATTTGAGATTAATGATGAGGCAACGATAGTTGTCTCAGCCATAGGCATAGGCATAGTCAACTCAGTCCATTTTCTTCCCTTATTTTTTTCTGCTGAATGAATGGAATAACTAATGGGGGGGGGTGGGGGGGAGGAGGGGGGGAGGGAGGAGGAATAAATAAATAAATAAAGCTGAACACAAAGAAAAAAGCTCTACTAGGAATTCTAAGACAGATCATAACCCTAAGTGCATTGCTTGCTTTCTGCTTTCTTACATTACCAATCACAGGCTCTTTTAATTAGTTTACATCTTGTGCAATAGAATGTGCCATTCAGAGGATGGTTCTCCAGATAGTGATGTGGCATGCTGCAGCTTCTGCTGAGCAAATCTCAGAAACATAAACATGCCCTGACACTAGGAGAGAAAAAATACGTATAACTGATAGCAAGATCAAAAATCTGTAACATGTAGAAGTGTTTTTTTCCACTGCCCTTCAGAGACAGAAAGAGGAAAGCACACCACTGTACAGACCTAAAGAGGATTTAAATTTAAGTAGAGTCCAAGAATCGGCATTATCTAAACACTTAAAATTTACTTCTTGTTGCAGCATTTCACAGGTTCTGAGTGACTGAGCTCTGTTTCTATTTGAAGAAGCACACTGCTGCAACCCTCTAAGCCTTACTGGGTCCAAGGTGGAAGGACAGAATAAAAGCTTTCCAGTTTTAAAATGGCACATTGCTGTTGAATGAGATTTACTATCCAACATCTCTTTCACCTTTGATCTACTGCAGGTACAGAAGAGCTAATTGATCCATCTGTTTCTGAGTTGTAAGTGGTTTCTGGATCATAGAGCTGCTGTTTGTGAGGTGTCCCTGCAAGTCATGCTACTCAGTGAGCTCACTCTGGGTCGATGCCAAAGGCTCAGAGATTTCTGAGCCTGACACTTAACAACAAGCTGCAATTGGCAATTGAAGGAAGACAATCTACTTAGGTGCACTGTCTCTCAAAATTGTCTGCATACTATGCTTGGCTGGGGTGCCACCTTCCATTACTTTCCCATTTTCAAAGAAAATGGGTTATCTTCTGTTCCCACTGCAATAGGTGCTTTGACCTTTTATAGTTGCAGTCAAAGGCTTTTTTTTTTTTTTTTTTACTCTTCAGCAAATTTGCTCTCATTTTGCTTGTGATGATGCTCAATAATAACAGCTACCAGGCGGTTTTTGTACAAGTTCTACTCTGATTTATAACAGAAGGATGTGTTCATAAACCTTTGAGGATTTGATGAATCTGTGTGCACAGCTCAACTGGAGACAAGCATCATGAGTAAGTTGAGAAGGTTGAAATCTTTCTGATATCAACATTTCCATGTAATTGACAACACCTCAAAATGAGAAAATGAAAACTTTTTGCACACCCTATTTTGGGAAATCTCTCCTTTCCCCCTCCCTCCCTCCATGCTCACACAAGTTTTATTTTTAAAACTGCAGGCACAGTAGTGCAATTTTCGTCACTACGATAGTCAGTGGCTGTGGACTGGCAATTTACATCACGCTGGTATTTTGTGATAACCAAATTCAACTCTTCCTTATAAGGAATTTGTCCTATTAGCAATCTCGTATTTTATATCTTCCCTGTCTATTTAAACTATTAAGATTTAATGCAATTTCAGTCCAACCTATACAAAGTTGTTTACTTTACAAGCATTTCTGTTCAAACAAACATTGATGCAAAGAAGATGAAGGAAGGAAGGAAGGAAGGAAGGAAGGAAGGAAGGAAGGAAGGAAGGAAGGAAGGAAGGAAGGAAGGAAGGAAGGAAGGAAGGAAGGAAGGAAGGAAGGAAGGAAGGAAAGAAGGAAGGGAGGGAGGAAGGAAGGAAGATAAGTACATTCCATTACAAACAATTCCTGAGACAATCATTAACAAAATTTATATTTGTTTTCTTGGGAGCAGGGGTTATTTTGTGTTTTTGTTGGTGGTGTTGGTGGTTTCTTTTGCTGTTGTTGCCACAACCACACTTTTTCCTTCTAAACACATTAGCCTGTTACTGTGTACACACAAAATATTAAATAAAATATCTCAATATTTGCCATATTTTTGTTCTCCAGAAGATGTAATTTTCTGTCAAAGATATTTTGCATAACACTCAAAATATTTTCCTTCAGTGATGTTTGAATAACTATAGTTGGTTTAAAGCATCTTCCAGCAGAGCTACTTAAATCAGTCTCTTGGGAGCGCACACAACTCCTAAGGACCAGATCAGGAATCTGAGCTCCCATTTTCAGTGCTCTTTGCTGGATTACATATTTGACAAAACCTGAGATAAGTAGTGTGAATAACCCCACTTTAAGTTATGAACTGAAATCACTAACATTGGAATGAGGAATCCACTGATCTTCCTAGCCTAGATAATAAATTACATATATAGTATAGGCATTAATTTTCAACTGCAATGCTACATCTACAGAGGATATTAAGTGCTTCTTTTTATATAAAATCTCAGAAATTATAAGATATGTGCAAAGATTCAACAAGAGTTATGTCTTCTATGGTAATTTTGTTTCTTCTAATCTCTATAATTTCACTATAAAGCCCCATACTATAGACACATTTCTCTGTTTAAGCATTGAGAAGAAAAAGGTATTCTGACCACCTGGGTTTTCCAGCCTAGCAATCAGAGGATCTTGCATGGCTACTTCATCCTTGTGATTGGGGAATGAGAAAAATTGCCTTTGAGTCAACAGTCCACAGCCTGGTTTAAAATTAACTTCAGAGAAAAGCAAGAAACTCCAGAAAAGCAAGCAAATCTGCTATGAATAGGGATTCAGTACTGCTTAGAAGAACCTCTTTTGAAAACCAAATTGAGGAGATGGCGAGAAAGCTTGAAGACCAACGTCACCCCCAAGCTGTAAGGGACGTGTCCTCACGTGTACGTTCATGTGCCTATTCATGAAAATGCTGTCCTGTTAATGAACATCAGCACTGGCACATTGGTATGCAGCACACCAGTGTGACCAGGTGGAAATCAGCCAGAGGAAGTCTTTCAGTGCCAAGCTATGCTCAGGCACCATTGCTGTAACAATGACAGAGCAATACTGAAAGGATCAGCCTGGAGTAGATGTAAAACTCCTCAGGGGAAATAAAATCCATTCTGCTTCCAATAGAAACAATTTCTTTCTACCACACTGCATTTATCCACCAGCCACTTTGATTATTCCACTCTATGTTTAAGCCTCCATTGTTTATATTGCATTTATTTTTTTTAAAGATACCTGTGATATAGGAATACATAAAATCTTTCTGTGAAAAAATAGCTATTTTCTGTCACCTCCCACCATTCCTTTTGTGATAGATCAATGCACTACAAACATGATTAGTGGTCTGATATCTTGTTCATATAGTAGGGTATCATTAAAAGCTCAATAGTGAAGGATAAGTGATCTGTAAGCTGCTGCCACCATCACTGTGTGCAGAAATTACCTGTATTGTTCCACAAGTGGTGATCTTGTCTCAGACACAATTTTATTTTATTTTTTTTTTCTGGTAAGTGCATTTAAAGAAAGTGACATTGTGGGGGGTGGGGGGAGAAGAGGGAGAAGGCATTATTTTTAATTGTGTAAATGCAAGGAGAGTAGCAATTATTAAAAACTGACTTCAATGATGATTTGGTTTTAAGTGAGTAAATGTGAGGAGGGCAATGACAATGAAAACTGGTTTCGGTGAAGATTTATTTGATGTAAGAGTGTGGTGGTCCATTACTGAGATAAAAGTAAGATGATCAGCTGGGAAGAATGTATGTGAAAAATGTATGAAGGTCCTACATTAAAATTAGTGAACTACGCCAAAGGGAGAAGCAACAAAGGAACCAGCACTTTCAGGACACCATCAATGTCAGTAGGGAGCATTTGAACCAAGGCCAAAAGGACAGATATCACTGTTGCCTTCAGCTTTCACCCCTCCATCAAAGAAGGACACCCTGTGGTTACCTTTTAAGAGAAACCTACTGCAATAATATGCATTTTGTGTTACTTTTGTTCCTTTAAAGTAAAATTAAAAATAGTGATTTCTATTAAGAACCAAGCAGGAAACCCTGAGTGACACTTCTGAGCAGGACTGTCAATTGCAAATGGTGGACCTAATTCTCATTTACACTCATGGTCTAGGGATATAAGGAGGTCATCACCTTGGCTTAATGTAGATTTGCAACCACTCTCATCTTCTAATTCTAATAGAGAGGATATCCTTGGTGTGAGTGGTAGGAGTCCTGACGTACTTTAAGTCAATATGCCACGAGTGCTTCTTGCATTGCTACCAGTGCGCAAAATTAAAATAAAAAATAAATAAATCACAATTATAACTAAAATAAATAAATAAATAAATAAATAAATAAGTAAAACTCGATACGCCTCAATTTTCACATGTTCACACAAGGAAGCAAAGCAAACCTTGAAAAGAAGGGCGATTAACTTGCAAAGTTAAATTAAACATGCAACATTTCTTATTAGTTTAAACACAATCATCAAGACAATGGAACAGAAAATTTATTGAAATGTCTTTTTCTTAAGGCTATTTTTTTTCTTTAAAATTAAAGAATATTGAGATACCTGTGATGGAAGCACAAAACCTTGAGGTTTTGGAATAAATGGGTAACAAGAACAAGGCACACTTGTAGGGGTGTGTGTGTGTACATGCTTTGGTAGATTGATTGAAATCACTCAATTTTCATTAAGAAGAAAAAACAAACACTGAATATTCGAGTGTGTTTTAAAGCCAACAATTATGTCTGCTGGAGCACGTCTCTGTAGCTTCGTCTGTGCAGACCAGCCCTTTAGCCTCCATCACAGAACAGAGCTCTCTTACCAGTTTGCCTGTAATCCTTATGCAATACTACAAATGCTTTTCATTACTGTTGGAATGATAAATCCAAGTAACCAAGAAGCTGTCAAAGACGTAACACGTACCACCATTATATCATGTACCATATCATTTGCCTTCCTTTCCTTTTTATGTATCGTGTAGATGAAGTCTATAGTTAGAGTTTTCTATTTTGTGATATAGTGTCTCAAATGAATTAAAGGTTTGGCACTTTTCACTTGTTATGCAGATATATTTCCCTTGTTACTACATTCTTCACCACACATTAAGTGTTAGAATGCACAGCACATTGCATGTGAGATGGGTGTTGTTTCTACAAAAATAAAAACTGTGAAATAGAGATTTTTAATGATTTAGATTAAAGCATATTTTTGGATCATACAGATACTCTATGAGACTTTTTTAAAAATAAAAAGCAACAAGTTCTGCCTTCTTTTTCTACTTATGCTGTAATGATTTACATTTCTCAAAGCATATGGTGAGAATCTGAATTATCCCTTCTCCACCTACTACTCACAATTTCTTGCCTACTGATTTCAGCACCTAATCTATGGTGCTAAAACCAATTAGTGATACATCAAAGGTTTTTGCAGTTGTAAAGTTTGGACCACTACAGAACATTAGCACATGAGCTCCTCATTATAGGAACAGATATATGTGATCTTTGATCCATGTGATAAAAGATACATTCAAAATATGTTTTCTTTGGCAACCTTACAATCTCCTAATTGAGGAAAAAAAAAAAAAGCTAATTATACAGTTCTTTTCAAGGACGGAATCTGCTGTAATAGGGATTGTACATAAAAACTAAGTAGTAAATGAGAAAGGCTAATTTCACTTCATTTCTTTGTCCAGAAATTTTTCTTTCTAAAACTCTAGAAAGTTATTTTTCACAGATCATATGCTCTAGAGCTTTGAGGTTTCAAGGAGGCTGCTGGATTAATATTCTGAACAAAATTATAGTCCCATAGATGTGCTTAACTTTTGGCACAGATTAGCCCCACCAAAGTCAATGAAATTAAGTCATGCCAAATGAAATTAAGCATTAAAGAATAAATTAGTAAATGCCATTTTCTCCTGTTGGCCAGTTCCCATTATGCCTCTCCTATTTGCAAAAAGTATGTGGAGTTAAAACAAGTGATGAAATAAAAGGTGAAGCATGCTTGTCGTATGCTTTACTGCTCAGGCTACTTTATAGGTTATTCATTTTCTCCTGACATTCCCCATCCCTCCGTGAAGTTGTTACATAGATGTAAAAATAACAAATGGAACATTGCCATTTGATATTAGATCACCAGCAACATTTATTTATAGTCCTTTTTCTTCCCTTGAGATGGAATTTTTCCATCCTTTGGAACCTGTGCCCAAGCTAGCTGTGCATCAGCCTGTGTTCCTTCAGCAGTGCATTAGAAGAGAAAAAAATAAAATCCTCAGGGCTGGTAGAGAGATGTGATGGACTGGACATGACATCTATAGTGTGAGATGTTGCAGCCACACTCCAAAGTAAGATGAAGAGGAAGGTTGCAAGGTCAGACCTTTATTTCTTCCTTCTGCTTCCTAGGGCAAAGATATTGTTTCTTGTCTTAGTATAGAAAATAATATATAAAAATATATAAAAAAAAATAAAATAAAAGAGGGGGAGAAAGTAGAGGAAGAAAGGAGGGAGGGAAAGAAAGAGTCCTTTCTGCCCAGGAGATCTCTGTCTCAGACTGAGATGCTTAGATTGGATGTTGATTTAGTGGCCAAGATTTTAATTTCGCAGAATAACACTGGAATTTCCAGCATAAGTAAAAGCAATATCTAATTTACAATGATTCAGAGAAGGAAATAGAAGCTTGGGAAATCACATATATCAATACAGAAATGTTACCTATAAAACATTCACTAACACTTTGCTATAAGAATTACAGAGGTTTGTTAGAGGAACATTTAGCCACTCCTGAAAAAAAAAAAAAAAAAAAAAGTTTTCTAAATGTCCTTTAAAGGAGATTCTTCCTTATAGTGTAGCCTCTTTGGAATGGAGGTTGCAGAGATTTCGGTTAACAGAGAAGATAGGGTTTTCATTTTGTAAAACACCTATTTCACTAATGAAAGGGCAACAGTATACATATACATACACTTAACATAATCTGGTCACATTGGGTAATTCTCTTAAATTTTTAAACTATAATAACAGACTTAAAAGTAGCCTTTGAGGTACCATCAGGTATTCCACAGTTCCTTTTCTTTCCACAGTAACCCTGAATAGCGACACAGAACCCCTTTCATATCACCTAAATTATCTACTATTGAGGGTTCTTCACATCTCAGTAATGCCCAGGAAAGACTCTCCCTGATATAATTAGGGCACCACCTTTTGAATATCACTGGTATATGCTGGTGAAGAACGTAGGTAAGTCAATATTAGCATCCTTTTTCCATCTTTGCTCATCACCATCTATTGAAAGCCCCTAATATGTCTTCTGAAATATCTACATTAAAGCACAATTAAGTAATCTAATCTCTTTTTCCATCTCTCCAGCAGAATGGCATGGAATAAATCTAATTCAAAAATGATCTATCTGGTTCATAGGCAGACACACAGATTTTTATATTCCTCCTCCTTTTTCAAGACACCCACTTCCTCTAAATTTCATTTTCTTTCCATGCAATAAAAAATGAACTAACATTGATTTCACTTTTATTTAATTTTCTTCTATTGTGCCTATATGACATGACAGTGAATAACAGCGTATGCCACGGAAACAATTACATAGCACCTCTGCATTGATTTGTTTAATTACATCTCTTTATTCAAAACAAAATTGTTTGCTTGGACATCACTGGCAAGCCATAGTGATTTGTGCACCTGTTTTAACTTTAAGTTTAATGTAGTTAATTATTTCTTAGAATAAATATCTGAAAAAAAATAAATCCCTGACTTTCAGATACCCTTCTGCCTAGTGGGTCTACACACCCCAGCTAGGAGCCCAGATGGACACCTGAAGAGCTGCTTGTGCCAAAGTCTCGTGGCAATCAAACATATAAGGATTTAATAGGATCAGAATACCAGACTGAGCCTGAATTTAAAACCACTATGGACACAGAGCACAACATCAACAAGTCCTTCACAGCTTTGCTGCACCACGCAGTGCCAAAGGAAGCACAACTGCGTGCACCAGATTGTGTTGAGTAGCCCTACCAGTTTGCATGGAGAAAGCTGAGAGGCATCCATGCAGCACCATGCATACATCTAGGTATCCAACCCATCTGGAGGAAGGCACCATCTCAGGGTAGTTTTCACAGACAATTTTTATATAGAGATGGGTGCCTGGACAGATACTACCAAGCACTTAAAAGCAGAATCTTTGCCAGCCAACCACATGGGAGTACATTCAGCTGCAACAGAGGTGACCAAGTTTGTCATTTTTCTTTACCTTAGAGAACTGGAACCCCAATCCCCTTCAATACCTGAAGTCTGCCCTAATTGCCATGCCGTAAAATACTATTAAAATTTGCTTTGGTTGAAGAAAGGTGGTTACTGACATTAATGCATTATGCAACACCTTGTTGGCATAATTAAGCTTTTGCTGGGGCAATGGAGAATTAAGCATTTGCTGGGCAGAACACCTGGGTCCCAGTGCTTCTCCTGACCAAGGAGGGAATATTACACTGCCAAGAGGGATCATACCAGAGCATTGCAAGAGAGTGTCCTGGGAGCCATGACTTCTGGTTATAAAAAATTATTTCCAGTAGAGAAATCGCAATGCATGGCTCATCTGATCTGATTCTCTCACCCCCATAGGTGGGAGGAGTGTCTGATGGACAAGCTTTCCTGAGTGAAGAGCTGTGGAGCTGGGCAGCATGGCCAAGGCTATGCCTCTTAGGTGGATGTGTAGGTACCCTCAGAATGAGCCAAGAGATGTCCACATTTTATTTTTGGATTTACAGTTCTGAAAAGACAAAAAAAGCAAGAAATCCATCCCTATGAAACTATCCCACTACCATCAGATGAGGTTTTCAAAGTTACAGTGAAAGGCAGTAGCAAATCAGGATGCTCAGGTACCTCCTTTTTTCCTTTAGCCATTACTGACCCCTGCCCAGTACCAATTCTGTCTCTGACTAATGGGTCATTGCTGCTGCTTTCACAGGGACCTTTCATGACTAGCAGATATGACACAGCATAGTAGTGGCACTGGAATATATTATTTTACTTCATTGTGTCCAATGGTTTGATATGTGTGTTGCTGTCAGATGAATTAATTGACATTGAAACAAATAAAACTTAGGTCTTAAAGAAGCCCCAAATTCCTCTTAGATTCAACTGTTTATCTATTTTCAAGCCATTTGCTTCACATATTCACAGTTTCTCTTTGTTCAGCCTTGTAAAAGGAGAAGGAAAGAGGTAAATTCGATGACATGAAACACTACTGACAAATGTAGGGAGGCATTGTTTAATTAAATAATAGTTAAACAGAACATACGTGCAGTGAAATTAATTCTAAAGCTATTGTTTGCAAACTTGGAAAGTATCCAAGTTATTTTTTTGTCCTCATCTGAGGAACTGAAATAAAACCAAACTGTAACCCACACACAGATATATATATATATACACATATACACCCCTCCATCCAAGTATAAAGAAACTCTTTATACAAAATATTTTCTTGATACCTTTTGTTAACACTGAGTAAACATGAAACACTCAATTTTTTAAAGGCCTGTGGTTTTATTTGTTGCACTGCTTAATGCAACGAATATGCTTCTAACACAGCATGTTCCATCTAAGTAGATACACTTCTGTATATATTCCCTCCTCCTCTGCAAATTGCCTCTTTGTATTTAATTCTTTTATATATGAAAAGAAAAGTCTATGTAGGTAGACCTTATACATTAATTTAGCTGTATTAATAATAGAAACTGTTAAGGTATATCTAATTAATTAATTAGATTATAGTACACGAAGTGGGAAGAAAAGGCAACAAACAGAAAAATCTGAAAAATATTTCAGATATAAGCACAGAAAATCCAGCATCCAGGCATTTATTGAATCCTCTAGACTCAATAAAAATAAATAAATAAATAAATAAATAAATAAATAAAAAGGAAAAACTGAAGATTAGTTACACTGACAGTATTTTATCTGTCATGCAAAAGCTGACAGAGGAATAAGCCAGGTCACTGGTTATCTTACTTCAGCAAACAATGCCTTGAGCTTTGTTATGAGAACAACAGATCTGTTCATTTTCCTACAGAATATCACAGCCCATTGGTGATACACTTTTAAACTACAACCTTCCTTCTGCCCTGTCGTATCTCCAATCAGAGGAGCCAATTTTTTTTATTTTTTTTTTTTTTTGGGGGGGTAGCATTTTTCCACACTGTTGTATTTCTGTTCAAGACTCCCTGGCTTAGAGTGGGTTTTTCAGCCCATCATAAAAGAGTTATGCTACCCTTATTTCTGCAAATGGATGTTTGCACATGTTTTGCACCAGTCTTTCAATGAATATTTTTAGAGCCAAATTCACGCCTTTGAATACTTATGAAAAGCTACTAGGACACGGTTGCAAATGCTGTTAATTAGAAAAAAAAAAAAAAAAAAAAAAAAGAGATAGAGAGAGAAAGAAAAATAAATAAATAAAAAGGAATGTATTGATTTACCAAAATTTACAGAATTCCTTCTGAAATAAAAGAAGGTTGGGAAAACCCAACTGGCTCCACTTTGGGTTAAGCAATAGCTTCTTTCCACTTATCCTTTCCCTTTTACTTTCTCAGCTTCCCAAGGGGTCTCCTTTGTGAAAGTCGCAGCTCAGTGATGACCACCAACCCCCCAGCCACAGGCTGGGGTGCAGCTTGGATGGTAAAAGCTCTGCTGTTACACCCTAGCTTGTTTTGGTGGGAAGTGCTAAAAATGGAGAGATGGGGCAGAAGAAAAGCCGTAATTGCAAGATGAGGATATGGCAGCTGTTGAAGCAGAAGAGTCCTCTGGAAATCATTTCCCTTCCCAGTTGTAGCTGCAATCAGATACAAAGTTAGTTTGCCTGCTTTTCCCAGACTCCTGCGGTGTTTAATCAGCTGCACTGACGAGTTGGTGATTCGGGCTGTGCTCACTGGGACCACTAGAGGGCTTGGCTCTTGCTCCTGGAAAGTAATAATAAAAGAACTTCTGTATTCCTCCTTCGTACTTCACCTACACACACACATACACTTATATATATAAGTTAGATTTATGCAATATTTATTGGTTTTCTTCGTTAAAGATTTGCCTGGATGTTTTACTCAGTCCACTCCTTTGGGAGCATGGCAGAGACACTCTTTGAAGAAAATTCTCAGAGAATTCTCTGGGGGCCCCAGAGCTGAATGCAGTGCTCCAGCTGGGGTCTCATGACAGCAGAGTAGAAGGGGAGAATCACCTCCCTCGACCTGCTGGCCATACTGCTTTTGATACAGCCCAGGGTATGGTTGGCTTTCTGGGCTGCAAACACACATTGCTGGCTCATGTCGAGCTTCTCACCAGCCAACACCCTCAGGTCCTTCTCAGGGCTCCTCTCAATCCATTCTCTTCTCAGCCTGTGTCTGTGTTTGCACAATCCCTGTTGTGTAACATAAGCTTAAGAAATCTTGCTTAAGTCGACTCATTCTTAGTACAAAATAAATAAATAAATCTGATTTAAAAACAAAGGACAAGCAGAATTGTAAAGTAATTCTAGTACTGCATGGGCACAGAACCACAGAGACCATGAGTTCATTCTTGAGAATTAAATCTGAGGATAGTACTGTCAAATAGGTATAACTGTGCTTGTATATAACTTACAAGCTAACCATCTAAGCATGTTCAGGGCTTTAGTCCCATTTATTTAACCACAAGAGTTCTTCTGATATATCTCTACAATCAAAACAGTAGTGACCATTATCAACACAGACAAAAAAGGCAAAAATATTTAAATCTTTTTATACATTTGCTAAAGGGTTATTTTCTAAGTCGGAAACATTACTTCAGCAGAGCAGTTAAGAATCTAAGTTAATGCTGCTTATGGCATCATTCTAATTCACAGGAAGAAATGCATTACAAGGGTGAGTTGCAATAAAGCATGTAAGTGTCAAGAGCAAGACTGGGCAGTTAAATGCTTAAATGTAGAAGAGAAACATATATACATATATATATATGTATGTATGTATATTCACTTGTGACTTCCTTTTTGACCGCAGCTTCTCCCAGGTATTTAGAGTTGTGTCCCTGTTTACATTCAGACTCCTCCAGTCCTTCCAGTTATTTCTTTCCCTTTTAGCTCAAAAGCAGTTGGGATCCAGAAAACACCCAAGATGCTCATCCAAGGCTGTCTGCCCAGGAAACCAGTACCTTCTCCTTTTGTCTTTTTTTTTTTTTTTCTTACCAAGTTAATTTTCTTGACACTTTCACTTAGTCACTACATAGAGTGGCAGCTCCACGAGTCTCTTGGTCTTAGACTGATCCACTCAGATTATCAGTTCCTGACTCCTTACCCCAAGGTCACAGTACTCAGAGTCTAAGCAAACCCTTCAATCCAAAATCATTTGCTGCTTTCTGGAAATCCCCATATCCATAGATCTGCATATCCTCCTTTTGTATATCTTCATATGATACTCTCATATGAATACTCTCATGTGATACTCTCTTCCAAGTCCTTCAAGTGAGCTTGTTACAGACAGCTTCAGCCTCCCCTCTCCAGTTCCTTCCCCACTCCCTTATCCTATACTTGTGTGTTGTTTTTTTTTTTTGCTTTCCCACATTCTTGTACCTTAGTTACAACCATGTAAACTTGTCCTGCCATACTAGGCATCTTTTTACTGCCTGAATCTTGGGTGCCAATGGAAGTGTTCTGGACAGTATGAAAGCAATAACCCCTCTCCTCTCAGCCCTCTCCTCTCAGTCCTGGCATCCTGGCACTAGTCTTTACCAAGTGGGAGCTAGCTACTTTGCAGATTTTTTAACTTAATTGAAGAGGAACGGATTTTTAATAGAACTGCAAAAACACACAAGACTAACAAATTTCTTGCCATGAAAGCACAGGAGGTCCACTTCTTCTCAAAAGAAAAGACATAACTTTTAATGAGGAAAAATGATCTTTTTTTCTTTGCTGTGTTTTTAGAAAGGCTAATCTATCTGGCCTATAATTTCTAATTAAATAAGCAAATTTATTATGAGAGAATGCAGTTGGTTTCTCCAAAAAACATAATTTACAGGACATATATATGTGCATATAAATGTGCACTCTGCTTTGCTCCTTTCTGTCTTTATTCCTCTGCTGCATTATTTTTACTTTACTGTTCTCCCTTCCTTATCTTTACACCTCTCCACAGGTTCTTTCAATGCTTCTAATCTTTCACCTGTCTGTTCAAAGGAGGCTTCTATGGCTCCTTTTGTTTGTAGCCCTTTCTGCCCCCTTCTCCAAGAACATAAGCTACTAGGATTTGCTCAGGGCACAGCAGGACTGTAGCAGTTTAGTAGAGTCAGGATGCTGGGTTGTAGGTTCTTGAAGGCAAGGACTGTACCTGGGTTTCTCCAGTATATTGAAATTACTCTGCTACCTACATAATGCTTAATAAAATGAACAGTGGTGTCAATGCACCTTCTCTTTACTTCCTTCTCTGTAAATTATTGTTGCTTATATTACATGGCTAACACAGAATTTACAGCACCATTTCTGTCTTTATTAGATTGAGACTCATGACTTTTTAAGCGCCATTCATATAAATGATGTTATAAAATCAGAATACATGTATAAGCTCTCCAGTTCTATGAAGAGAGATATGGAGTTCAAAGCACTTTTATTCCAGTCTTATTTATTTCAGTTATTTCTTTAGCAGGGTTAATAAGCTGTATTGCAACACACTTAGCCAAAATGAGGGTATAGAGGTCATCAGCAGCATTTTGGCTTTATTTTCCTTGTTGCATAACCATTTAGGGAGGTTGGTCAAATTTTAATACATATAAATGATGTAAGAATAAACAGACTGCATGAGGTTTCAAAATGAGTTACATACTATTAAGCATTCCCAGTATGCTTAAATTAAAGCTACGTATATACTTGTATATAAACACATGTAGAAAATTCTGTTTGCTGAAGTGACAGACAAGTAGTGGCTGGATCCAGCTTTCTTCATTTAGATGAGCAATCCACTCTCTCCCCTCTTGCTTACAGCTTGAAAATAAGACTTCCTGGCAAAATATTTGTGTTTAATGATGTTTTGTATTTATTTTAATTTTACGAGCATCTTCCCTTTTCTCTTAGTTCTTTGGCATCTGCTGGAAAAGTATACGCCTTATTTTTCTCTACAACTCTTGAGTATAAGCATTAACAGGGAAAAATGTGCTTCCTTTACAGAAGAAAAATTGTGTCTGTCCTGAATTTCCTTTCATTTTTACAAAATCTCCACAGTGGAAAGGCTATACACTTTTATATTTTGTCATAGTGAATTCTGTGCATTCTATTCTTGCAAAACTGAATAATTTAACATGTCTTCTCCTTGTAGTAGGGTAAAATAATTCTTAATAAATCTATTCTATAGAATTCTAAAGAGAAGAATTTTCAAAGTGCTTGAAATCATAGCATAGACAATCAAGGACTTCCAACTTTTGAACCCACTGATGATTAATTAAATGTCAGACATTACAAATGTCACCAATAGTTGTTTTATCAAGACACATGTGATTCATGTGCTTATTCCATTTCAAGCTTCCCACACTTGATAACTGGTAAAATGCCCCTTTCCCTCTTGACAATACTTCCATCTCTCTACTTCCTCCAGCAGTTCATGAGAAATACACTTTATTAATACACACTTTTTAAATACAGAGCAGAGTAAATTGAATGTAATATGAAAATGCAAAATAGAGGAAATCTTGTGTTGCATTATTGTTTGTAACCTTTAATCAGTAGAAACACCCATTTTAATTTATTTGCAATTGGCAGAAAATGTAGGAGGTTTGTTTGCTGCAGGTTTAAAGCTCAGCTTACTGCAAAGAGTATAACCATTCTCATCTATCAAATAAAATGTCTGCATTAGCTTCTTGCTAGCACCAAAAGGGAAGGGAGAACTAAGTAATAGGAAAACAAAAGGAAATGCTCAAAATTTGAGATCAGCAGACAGAATCAGCAGACTTCAGTAAGGCTTTCAATACTGTCTCCCTTATGATCCTCATACAGAAGCTCATGAAGTATTGGCTGGCTGGGCAGGCAGAGAGGTGGATTGAAAACTAGATGAGTGGCTGAGCCCAGACGGTGGAGGCCAGTTACTAGTGGTGTACCCCGGGGGTCAATGCTAGGTCCAGTACTGTTCAACATCTTCATTTATGATCTGGATGATGGGCCAGAGTGTACCCTCAGTGAGTTTTCTAGTGACTCAAAACTGGGAGGAGTGGCCAATAAGTCAGAAGGTTGTGCTGCCATCCAGACAGACCTCAACAGGCTAGAGGAATGGGCTCACAGGAACCACATGCCAGGCAAAAAAAAAGCGATGTGCCAAGTGCTGCAGCTGGGGAGGAACAGCCTCAGGCACCAGGATATGCTGGGGGCTGCGTGCCTGGGTAGCAGGGGTCCTAGTGGAGACATAGTTGAGCATGAATCAGAAACATGCTCTTACTGCTGAGAAGGCTAATGGTATTCTGGGCTGCATTAGGCAAAGAACTGCCAGCAAGTAGAAGGAGATGACCCTTCCCCTCTGCTCAGTACTGGTGAGGCCACGCTGTGTCCAGTTCTGGGCTCCCCAGTACAAAAGAGACAAGGACATACTGAAGAGAGTCCAATGAAGGATGACAAAGCTGATGGAGGGACTTGAGCATCTCTCCTCAGAGGAAAGGAAGAGCTCTTGATCTTCAGCCTGGAGAAGAGAAGGCTCAGGAAAGATCTTATCAGTGTACATAAATTCCTCAATGGGAAGTTGCAAAGAGAATGGAGCCAGGCTCTTTTTGGTGGTGTCCAGTGGTAGGACAAGAGGCAATGGACACAAACTGAAACACAGGAGGTTCTCTCTGAACATCAGGAAGCACTTCTGTGCTGTGTAGGTGACAGAGCACCCAGAGGCACAGGTTGCCCAGAGAATTTGTGGATCTCCCTCTTCAGAGATCTTATGTGGTCCTGGGCAACCTGCTCTAGGAGACCCTTCCTGAGGGGAGTTGGATCATATGACCTCCAGAGGTTCCTTCCAAGTTCAGCCATTATATGGCCCTCTCATTCTCTCAAAATTTCAAATTAACCTTCAAAAGTTGGTTTGATACAGCAATATGGATATAACCCAGGACAGAACTACCTGCAACTAGTGCCATCTCTAATACTTGTGGCTCAATAGAAAGGCTGTTAATGCCTTTATCTGAAACTTGCACTTCTGATAATATATTATTCTTTGGATCTTTGGACAAATGCTGTAAATCAGTACATTCTTCTCTTTCAGTGCTTTAAATCTCTCTGATTAGTAAAGACCATCAAGGCTTTCCTTGTCCAAACAGGTACAGAAGGGGGAAAATATGGTTTTCTAATTTTTCCTCCCCAAAATTCATAGAGTTGCTCTCTGGAGAGGTAACCAAAACCAGCTAGAATACCACTTGGAGAATTGAATGCTTCTGACAAAGCTTCTGAAAAACAAAAGATTAAAAAAGACTCTGGCAGTTTGAGAGCCAAACCAGCTGGCAGTTTTTGTAGAAGAATGAAAATATTCACATTCTTAATAATCACTATGGAAAATCCACCAAGGAAAACCCACATTCTTTTTTTTCTTGCACTTTTCTATTTGAGTCATCAGTTTTCATGATTTCTGGAAGAGGCAACAGGCTGTCATGAAAATTGTCAGGAGACAAAGCTTTAACACAAGATATTAGAAATTCTAGGATAGGAGTGCATTGTTGAAGCAGATAGGCCACAGTAAATCCCTTAAGCCAAGCTGGAACAGGCAAACACAAACACAGGCAGCACTACATGAGGCTCACAAAGGTTCTGAAATTGCACTTCAGATCTTCCAGGCTTATAAAGAAGTACCCATCAATTCATCCTCTCACTTTGAAATGTATTTTTATTCTGCAGCTACTATGGATCTGTGAGACTACTTATATTGTCACGTATTTAACAAAAAAGAAAAAAGAAAAAAGAAAAAAAAAAAAAAAAGAAGAAGAAAAAAAAAGAACCATGCATAAACACAAATTTTTAAAGGTAGGTTTTCATTTACAATATATGATGTGTATGATGTGTATGCATAAAGGTGCTAAAACATTCTGCAGTATTTGTTTAGCAGTACTATAACTATTTTAGAAAATCTTACATATTTTTGGTACTATGTGTTTTTGAATACTGACTTTTATGAACATGTGTGTACACTAGCATATGTTTGTAGAAATAATGTCTCAGAACAGGGACTTGGGTCTCACAGAACTTGAATAATTTGCCTTGTCCATTTAAAAAAATGTCTTCAGTAATGAAAATGGCTGCCAGAGAACTTCCTGAGAGCAAACAAATGTTGGTGCTGGGCTGGATTTAAAAATGTGCTGAAAGACTACAGTGATAATTATTATTGATTTATGCATATTCCAATGTCTGGAGCAGTGTCTGGAGCTGGCTGAGCTGTGTTGAGCACAGAAATGCATACAACAGAGAAGGAAAGACCTTGGCAAGAGGCCAAACATTGAGGTAAATAAGCATGAGAGGTCCAAAGACAACCAAGGAATAAAAAGAGCTAGATGACTTTTAAAACCTGAAACTCATTTTTAATAAGGGCCACTCAGGCAGGTCCAGCAGCACTTAGCAGTTCAACAGGGCATTGCTACATTAGACCAAAGGCCGGGATGGAAAGCCAGGCAGTAAATGCCTAAGAGACATCTCTGTAGCTTCCAATGTCATTTAGTAGATAGAAGGACCATGGTGTCAGTTTCCAAAAGCTGCTTTATACCCTCAAGTAATAACTGTGTCCTAACAACCTTTTGCCAAGCCAGAGACTACCATGTGAGCAGACAGCAAACACAGAAACCTCAGTTTTCTAGCAAATAAATACTGCCCAACTAGGCAGCAGAGCAATAGCATTTTGCTTTTCCAATTTTACTCTGCCATCCTAGCCAGGTGCCTTCACTGACTGATGGCTGGAGCCAGACCTGCCACAGCCTTGCTTCTGGGTTATTGGAAACATTCGTACATTTATTTAGAGAACCACAGCTAGACTATGCTTACTTCCAAGATGAGGTTAGGATATCTAGAAAAAATTCTAAGGAGGCACTTTCATAGCCATAGTCATAGTCATAGCCATAGCCATAGCCATAGCCATAGTTATAGTCATAGTCGTTACCCTTCATGTTATCACCCAGTTTCACAGCACCTAGACATATAGGTCCTAAAGTTGCTCTACCTTTTGTAAATAAACTTAGAATGTCCTTCATGCTCCCTTTTGAGATGTCTGGGATGGAGTAGTTAACCACTCTGCTTCCCATGTCCCGTATCATAAAACATGATAATGGTTGTGGAAGATGCCCCTGCAACAGCAGAGTGCTTTGACGTGTAGCTGACTGATGACTGAACGCCACTTCAAAGTCTTCCAGTTGCAGTTTATTTTTAGAGAGTAAATAGTGCGGTGTCAGGAGGAATAGTATTATTGAAAAGCAGTACAGTAACAAGGGTCAAACCCATGGGATGTGCAATTAAATAATAATAATAAATTGAAATAAAAAAGAGTTAGCTTATAAATGTTGGATAAATGTTGTCACGGTGCTTCTAGAAACCTCTTTCAATCTGTATTAGTTGTTTTCCCAGTGCCACCAATTGTTCATGCCTTACAAACCTGGTTTTGTCACTAATAGTTGGGCTGTGTGATGCACACACTGCAATGTGGCTTGCTCTGCATTCTGAATGAGAACATACCTCATTTTAAATTCACTAAAATGCATTCTTAAAATAATATCACTGAAAGGGGGAAAAAAAAAAAAAAAAAAAAAAAAATTAAAAAAGTAATACATTCAGATTTCACCACTTGTTTTTATAATCTGACAATGGGCTTCTTATCTTTCAAAGCCTGGATTATTTTGTGTCAATAAATAAATATTTTAAATATTTGCAACATGATGTGAAGCAAATCATTTAGTTGCTTAGCATTGCATTTACTCTTGTAGTCCTAAAAGAGTGTCAAAAACATGAGAAGAAGCCCTTTCCTTTTTCTGTAATGAACAAGAAGGCGTTGCTCCATCTGAGGAGAATTTGGAAACTGACAGCTGAAGGGACACAACGAACTGGAGAAAATCCCATAAAGGCACTGACTTGTCACCACCTTGTTACTGTTGATATTGGAAAAGACTTGTCCAGACAGATGTATCAATTTGTTCCACAAGACAAAAGCAAAAATGCAGAACTACAGTTACAACTAACCCAGAGAATAATCTGACTGGCAAATACTGCAAGTTTCATGGAATGAAGCACATAAAGCAATTAAAATTCACACAATAAAATACCTGAGGCACATTGCTTTTTTAATCTCTCTCTCTCCTCCCCCCCCCACCTTTTTTTTTTTTTTTTTTTTTTTTTTTTTTTTTGTGGAGGTGGGGAACTGGATACTGCTAGATAGAAGCAACAGGTAAAGCAGAGGAGTAAAGAGAAGCAAAAGAATATAAAGACCAAAGCCATGAAATGATAAAAGGTGTGAAAAATCCAAGGTGTGAAACAGAAATAGAAAAGATCTCCCAGAAGGAGAGAGGAATGAACGCTCATACATCAAGTATTGATTAGGCTGTACTGTTACATTATGAGCTATAGCTAAGGTACTAGCTTTAGTAGAAGAAAGCACGATAATAACTAGAGATGGATTAACTTAATTTGAGAAAAAAAAAAAAAAAGAAAAAAAAAAAAAGGTTGAAAATTGTGTTTCAGTTCTTCTTAAATTATTCACAAATTATCATCATATCCAATTAACACTTAGGAAATAACTTGAAGGGGAGCACAAGACAGATTCACTGTCCCGGTGGTGCATTGTTTCTATTCACATGAAGGAGCCAGAGGGCTGGGGCACTCCTCCAGGACAGAATGAGATGCCTTTTCATGATACATATGAGCACACACATTGTTGTCTTTTCAAAAGCATTTTACCCCTCAGGTTACAAGACTTTCAAGGTGAAGACATTCTTGGTTATTCCTAATGGAGCTTGATATATAATAATTCAATCATTCTTATGTTAGAGGTCTGTTAGTACAAATGCACATGCCGGGGATATCTGGTTTCTAGTCCCACCTCCAGTGAATACTGACCATGCCTATAGCAGAAGGTGATGGTCCTCAGCTACAGGAGACAGTGTCTAGATACACCCCACATGTCTCAGGGTCTGTCCCCATGCATTTAGCTCAGGAGTCTGGCCAGCGAGTGCATGGTGCACTCTCCTTATGGTGCACCTGCCTGCATTTTCTTCCAGGGGAAAACAAGGTACACCAGGCTGTGCAGTGGTGTCCTACCGGGTCTCTGCCCAACAAGGCACTTGGCAGTTAGATGTGGTAGGGCACATTCATGGTCTTGATAGCCTGGAAATGCTCCTATATCCCACAGATTAATGGTTAACTTCTGAAAACATTTATTAGTTGTGGACATGGCTCAAACTGGCTTAAAAACCAAAGCAAATAAAACAAGCATCTTCCACATGCTTAGTTCATTAACTGTTACCACATAGAACTGATTGCCTTCTTGGAGGCATCTAAACAATTCTGTATCTGAAGTGGTATTACTATTACTATTTTGAAGTTTTACAAGTACCAGCAAATGAAAATTTCCATTGACTTCAAAAGGATCATTACATGTCAAACAAAATTACTTTTTTTTTTCTCAGGTATTCATGTTGCAGTAATTACACTTTCATCAACCTTTTTGTCTTCACATTTCACACTGAAAAATCAACTATTTTCACAGCTTAATTAACAAGAAATATGCCAGGATAAACTGCTTGAACCAGAGTTTAAATTATTGCACTCATTCTTATCAGGGTTTTATTTAACCTCAGCATTAAAAGATGACATTAGCTCTGTGGCACAGGAGCCACAACAAGCAGACAAGAAAAACTGCATTTACAGAAGGGTGTTTCACAGATTCTCTGTAAGAGTATCTTTTCATTTGCTATTAACTTTACAATACTTGAAATGTTTGGGCTGAAATTTTCCAGCGTGGGCATCTATTTCAAAATAATTTTTCACACACTCATATATACGCACATACACACAGAGAGATTTACAGTTACAGATGAATATCTTAGTTCTTAAAAAAAAAAAAAAGAAAGAAAAAAAAAAAAAGAAAAAAAAAGTGGGAGATCAACAAGAAAATATTTTATTTTGCTTAGCATAAAGAACGCTGATTGACCTTCCCTCCAAAGAGATTTACCTTGGAGTTTGTGCTTAATATATAGCAAGAAGGTAGCTTTTGTGCTAGGCTTATCACTTTTAATTTCTGGAAAAAAAAAAAAAGAAAAGAAAAAAGAAAAAAAAAAAGAATGTGGGAATGTGATATGATGATAGCTGAATGTGACTTCTTATTTTTAGAAAAATCTGACTTCATATGTAGCAAAGAGACATCTTAGATTGTTACAGCTGAAAATTGCACAAAACCATCCTGTCTGGGGCTACGAAGCACTTTTCCCAGCTCTGGACTGTGATGGGGTGTGCTGGAGATGCTGTAGGAACACCCCTTCTGCCCACATCTGTGGGCTGCTGTCCCAGCATACTGTGGTGGTTTTACCGTGCTAGGCAGCTAAACACCACATCTGCTCTCTCACTCCCCCTCCTTAGATGAGGAGGGGAAGAAGTAAAGCAAAGAACAAATCACGAGTTGAGATAAGGATAATTTAATTAAAGGGAAATACTAATAATAATAATTAAGGAAAGATTATTATGAACTAAATAATTTATCTAAAGGGAAAAAAAATGGAAAGGGGAAAAGGGAGGGGGAAAGGAAAAAAAAGGAGGGAAAAAAAAAAAAAAAACTAATAAAGGCTATGTGGAAGTGCAGAGGAAAGAAATTACTCTCTACTTCCCATACATGAGTGGTGCTTGACCATGTCCTTGAAGCAGGGCCTCAACACACGTAGCCGGTGTTTGGTAGGAGGATCGACGTTTTCACGAGAGCCCACCCTTCCCCTCTTCTTCCTGTTTCCACCTTTTATTGCTGAGTGTGACATCATATGGTATGGAATATCCCTTTGGTTGGGTTAGGTCAGCTGCCCTGGTGATGTTTCTCTTCTCACTTTTTGCCCACCCCCTAGGAGGGTTAGAGTCCCAATGCTGTGCCAGCACTGCTCAGCAGTAGACACAACACTGGTGTGATACCACTGCTGTCCCAGCTACAAGTGCAGAGCACAGCACTGAATGGGCTGCTGCAGTAAAAGTTAACATTCCAGCCAGACCCAGTACACGTACTTGCCTGACTGCACGCTGTGCCTTCCCTGCCCCATTTACTGCACAGCGGATGAGCATGATCTCTGCAGTGAAGGAAACTGCTGGCTGCAGGGCCCTGCCTTTCCTTATGTAGGAACTTGGAGGTAAAGAGGAATTAGGCAGGAGACAGCTTGTGGAGACAGGAGTCTCCTCACTCATCAACAGTGTCCTGCCCTGGAGAAGCAGCTCCTTGCACTGCCTTAAAGTCAAGTAAACTTAAGAAGATCATTATCCAGGGGAGCTGTCGGGCTTCTGGTGCCTGATTTTCTGAGGCACACAGATGTATGTCAGCTGGGACTGTGCTTTAAATGCAAAAAGTGTGACTTTGGGTTATTCTGTCCTGTCAAGTTAGATATTAGATGCCCAAATGAGGTGAATAGGTTTTATATCTATTGTCAGAGATCCCCAGTCATAAAAGTGAGATAATACCACATGAGAATTTTGAAAATGAACAAGTTAATTTTAATACATTCCTAGGTACATTAATTACTGGGGTAATACAGTGATGAAAACCATTGAGAAGTCTGAGAGGAAAACAATAATTCTGTCTGTACAATTGTATACAGATAGTAATTGGTACCTTAGATTTGAGGAAAAAGAGAATGTTGAGGACTGGGAGGAAATGGCTTTTTTGAATACATTTCCAATTTAATCATCACCATTGCTGGCTGCTAAATGTGGCAGGGCATCTGTGGAAAGTCTTGAAGATGTTCAGAGTGCAGGGCTAAATTAAGATCAGATAGATTGATTTAATTTCAACAGTTCTTAATTTATGGGTGGTTGTGGTGGTGGTTGGTTTTTGTTTGTTGGGGGGGGGGGGGGGGAGGAGAAAGGATTTTTTTTCAATTTGAACAATATCTTTAGCTCATTTGGAGTGCTCCTCCAAAAAAGTTAAATCACATATGAATGATAAAGTTATTGGTTAAATAAATAAATGAATAAATAAATAAATAAATCTTGGCAATACTGCAGAAGTTGAGGTAATGAGGTCTAAAAATTTCTTAAACTTTCTGATTGCGTCAAACTGGTATCTTTTCACTATGTGGGGACAGTCTAATATTTGCAGTGCTCCTAAGCATTTTCATTAGTACCTAGTATCGCAATGCTATGGAAAATGGGCACCTCAGGCAGTTAAGCTGATTTTAAATTCCAGTTATTAATGACCTAATCAAAAAGTTGGATAAAAATGGCCACAATGTGATGTGTTCATTTCGGAGATTTCAGACAGAGATATCAAGATAACATTCAAACATACACTTTATTTTAACTTCACAAATGGCTATCCACAGGAATACAAATAGGACAATGAGCAATGCCGTTTAAAACCTTAAATGCTGTTCTGCATTCTGGCAGTTTTAGTATTTTTCCACTCCAATTATAATTTATTTTTAATCTAAAGTACCTTGCTTGAAATCTTGTGAGGTTCAGTTACATCTGGTTGAAAAAAATGGGATACAATTCACAAAAATGCTGACAGTATTCCCTTACTTCCCCTTTGTGTCCAACTGCAATAAAACGAATGGTATCTAGGGGGGTTGTTTATTAGCTTTCCTTTTTTGCTTTCTCACTTTTACTACCTTTCCAGTTTTCCAAACTTTTTCAATGGTTAAAAAAGTCACTGAGTGGCAAAATAAAGATTTGCATTAATTCCTTTGGGTTTGCAGGGCTCTTATTTCTTTTTTGGGGAGTTGTTTTTTTTTATTTTACTTCACAACTCAGGTTGTTCTAAAAAGTTGCAGAGTGGCAGATGGCAACATGAAAACTTTTCCTTTGTAAAAATTCTTATCAGTTGATTTTATTTAATGACAAAGAGAAAATGAGGTAAATTTTCACAGTAATTTCTGTACCCAGCTGGAGAAAAATAAATAAATAAATAAATATTTTCTCAGAGCTTTTCATTCCATCCCTTTAAGAACCAAAGAGGTTGGGAGTATTTGACTGATGGTTGCCCAGAGCAGATGTGAATGTGTGAATGACATATTTTCACTAACTCAGCATCTACTTCCAAGAATATGTTATTTCCATGGTATTTCTTGAATTCTGCCTTTAGTATACATAATTAGGAATACAGGTAAAATTTAGTAATGAAATAGAAGCAAATATATTAATTTGAGTCTGTAAGAAAGTTTTGGATTGCTTTTGGTTTGGTTATAGGTCTGCCACTGAGCTTCCATGAGTGTCCACAATAATCTTCTGTGCTAGCATTTATACTAATATATTTAATTTTAAAAGTGTAATGGAATATTAATTAGAAAAAGCAGGTAAAGGAAGTTGAGGTAACAGTAGTGAGGCTATGCATCCTACAGGTGAGCACAGATTGACTCTAAGAGGTAAATCATCCTGAAAAGAAAGTTTATTCCTCCCCAGAAAGTCCCAGGACACCCCACCCTGCCCAATGACAATGTTTTCTTCCTTTCCAATATAGGGCTCAATAATTTTCTTTATAATCAAAGTAAAATGATAGGGATAGAAAGCATAAGCACGAAGTGAGCTTAAATCCCAGTATTTTACTGATATGTCTTCTGTGAACTTCACTACTTGCAGGAATATGTTTAATGACAAAAAAAAAAAAAAAAAAAGACAAAGTAGTGACAAAATGCAGACCTTGTGCAAGTGAGAGGGTAAATGGAAGGAGAACTCTACAGCTGTGGCAAGATACTTATTATACTTAGTGCATTTTCTGTTGGGAGGGGGGGGAAGTAGTGACCCTTGTAGCAATTACATTTGTGCATTAGCATCTTACATGACTGCTTCTCCCTGAAAAACATTTGAATAAAGGCCAAATTGTTGCCAAAATGCTGACCCTTGCGAAGAGAAAATAATTTTTTTCTTGCATTAAAGAAAAGTTTAATGGAGGAAAGAAATATTTATTGTATATGTTTCTTGGATGTAGGAACATAAATTTTTATGCTGTAAAGACACTTCGTGTGTTTACATTCACAAGCACTAGTCTCAACAACTTGAAGAACAAGCTAGCTCATAAAAGTGCATTTCAGGCATCTGGTGTAGATTGTTGCTTAATTTTTGGAGTGTCAACTAGGAAACTTTCAAACACAGCAAATTACATAGACAATAATTAAATAAATAACCCCACTGGGGACATGCCAGCAAAAAAGTCTAGCCTGTCTCTTGGTTCGATTATTATGCAGGTATTTGGTGTGACACCAAAAGGCCAGCTACTGTTGTCCCATCAGTTTAATCTTGGTGGAAGTCTGTAAATGTACTAAAACTCCTCCTGATCCCTGCTGGTCAGGTAATGGCAGGATCAGGCTTAAAGAACGTTGACTACAGCAGCAAATAGCGAGCATTAGATGCTTCCAGGTGTGAAAACACAGTAAAAAAAAACAAACTTGGGGATAACATCTGTGTTTAATGGCCATCGTAAGTCCTAAAATCCTGTAGAGTCCAGTGAGGTCATACAAAGGAAACATTTGAAAATAAACAGTAGAAGTCACTTTAAAATGTCTTTTTTTTTTTTTTTTCTCCAAAACTGTTACTTGTTTTTCTAGTATTTAAATTGACCCTTTTTACCTTTTCTCCCTTACCATCTCTGTACCTGCTCCTTCTTCCAGGAGGATGCTTCAGTGAGCAGCACATCTTCTTCATAAGTAATTCTAAGCTAAAGACTTTTAAAAATACCTCTTAAAATATGTACACATTTTTAAATGCCCACCACAGGCAAAATGGTGCTTGTCTGCCAGCCAGTGGCCATCAAAATTTTTGTCATGTGAAAAGCTGCAACAGCTTTCTGAGCTAATGTAAATATACATGTAAAGTAACTGGGGCCTGGCAGATATTGTAAAGCTGTACAACTGGACAAGCAGAGGAGAAACTTGGTAATTTTTATTCACAGGCTGGGGAATCACATGCTTACAGTAGAGTACAGAAATACCTCCTACCAGTGCCACTATCTAAACGTG
This sequence comes from Aythya ferina, assembly GCF_964211825.1. Classification (NCBI taxonomy): domain Eukaryota; kingdom Metazoa; phylum Chordata; class Aves; order Anseriformes; family Anatidae; genus Aythya; species Aythya ferina. The sequence goes on from NC_140297.1 coordinate 110,586,900, forward strand.
AATGTTGTTTAGAGTGTCAAGGTAAAATGAAGATGAGTTGTTTCTTACTTCACACTGATACCCCAAGTGATGCAGCAGTCTATCACATGTAACCATTAATCTGCCTGGAGGATGCATCTCAATTTTTCCTGTTTGCCATAGAGAAGGATCAAATAATGCAATTGCCTATTGCCACACAAACTGTGGAGGTGGCTCATCATACATCTTCCAGGTGTTGATCCTGCAGGCAGCCCCAGTGCCTTTAAAACAGTCAGTCCTTTTGAAGAAAATGAATTTGCAGTCTTTGGGAATACACGTAGCAGCAGTAAAGGAATACAGGCTCCACCAGAAATAGGAGGTCTCAGAGTATTCTGTAGCCTCAGCTATGTCAAACATCCAGCTCCAGTTTATATTAAAAATCTCTCACAGCTAAGCAGTCATTGTCTAGTGCATACACTATATATATATATAAATTAAAAAAAATATGTATGTATGTATATATAGTTATAGACATTGTCTTTAGAATCACTGGATCACCAGTTCTACAACCACATGCTTACACATGAAAGCTCTGCTTTACATGCCAAAAATGCACTTGGTCAATACACAAACTTATCAGGTTGTTTTGCTGTTGTTGCTGTTGTTGTTGCTGATTTTTCCAATCTTCATTTTCTCTTTGAGTTAGCAGTTTGATGGTGGATTCCATGGTGGAAGTGAAGTCCTGCTTCATTCAGAGTTACAACTAAAGTCCTCTCCTTCCAGATATGGCCCTATTCTGACACTAGTGAATGAAACAGCAAAGCTTTCTCCATGAACAGAGAAAGAATGCCAGATACTCGAAGAAATTCACATATGCCTCCCAAAACAATTGATTTCACTCGGACAACAGACACTATTGTCACAAGCAACATGACAAAGCCCCCAAATGACTTAAAGTAGCCATAAATGCTTCAGAGTAGCCATACTGTTGAAAATGTGCAAGTGCTACCTTTCACATGCATGCCATCTGCATTGTATGACTTCTGTTTCTCAGTTGCTGCACACTCATGTATATTTTGTGCATTGCTAACACTTTTTTATTAGATTGCTCCTCATTCAAAAGCTACACTATTTTCTGTGCTAAGCCTCTTGTAGTGGCATCTACTGGGTAGGCAGGATATCAATCCTGTTTCCACAGGGTACATGCAATTTTGATTGCACCCCACAGGTTCCAGAAGCTGCGTATTGTTGATCTCCACTTAGTCTTATTAAACCAGGAGCAAATTCTATCATAAAAGTAATCTTTCTATAATTTTTTACATTCTATCTCAAATTCTCAGCAGAAATAACAAGTTCCTAAACTATTCAGCTCTCACTAAAATTAGATTTAGACATTAATGCTGAGGTGAAATGAACCTTAGTCAAATGCAAATTAAACATGAACCAGCAGAATAAATTGGTTTGTAGGCCTTTTTTTTGCCTCTAGTGATCCATGTTGCACTATCTACCTATTTCAATTTTAGCTCTTATGTGGGTACAGAAACACAAGATGTTTATTTTATTATGAATTACTAGTAAAAGTTTAAATAATGGGTACAGCAGGTTCTTCCAGAGCCTAGAGGCTTTTTACTTCTGACACTTTCTGGAGTTTATTTGGCAAGACTACTGCTGTCTTTAATTGCTTCCCAAAGATAGCTGAATTACTGGGGAGGAGGGGGGAGGGGGAGCAGACAGGAGGAGAAGGAATGGCACTATGGCCAGCCTTTAAGTCTTTTTGTCCTTAGCTTAGATGTGTACTGGTTTTACCCTGCTGGCCAGCTGAACTCCACCAAAACCACTCTCTCACTCCCCCTCCTCAAAAGAAGTGGTGGGGTGGGAAATATGATGGAGAAGGGATCAAGGGTTGAGATAAGGACAGGGAGATCATTCAACAATTATTGTCAAAGACAAAACAGACTCAGGATAGGAAAATTAATGTAATTTATTAGCCATTACTAACAAGCTCAAGCAGTGAGAAACTAAAAAACCACCACCAACAAAAAAACCTTCCCCGCATCCACCCTCTTCTACCTCCTCCCCCCAAGCAGTGCAGGGGAACAGGGAGCTGGGGTTGTGTTCAGTCCCTGGCGCTTCGTCTCCGCCACTCCTTCACAGTCACTCTCTGCCCCTGCTCCTCATGGGGTCCCTCCCACGGGATGCCGTCTTTCCTGAACTGAGCCTGCGGGGGCTGCCCACAGGCAGCAGCTCTTCAAGAACTGCTCCCACATGGCTCCGTAGCATAGGGTCCATCCCCCAGGAACAAACTGCTCCAGCATTGATCCCCCACGGGTGGGCAGCAGCTCCCCCCAGACCTCCTGCTCCTGCAGGGGCTCTCCATGGGCCACAGCCTCCTCCAGGCCACATCCACCTGCTCCACCGGGGGCTCCTCCGCGGGATGCAGCATGGAGATCTGCTCCATGTGGGACCCATGGGCTGCAGGGGGACAGCCTGCTCCACCTGGGGCCTTTCCACAGGCCGCAGAGGAACTGCTGCTGCATTCCTGGAGCACCTCCTGCCCTCCTTTGCACTAACCTTGGGGTCTGCAGGGCTGCTTCTCACTCCTCTCTCCCAGCTGCTCTTGTGCAGCAGTTTTTTCCCTTTCTTAAATCCCAGAGGCCCAACAAGTGTAGCTCACTGGCTCAGCTCTGACCAGCAGTGGGTCCACTTTGGATCTGGCTGGAGCTGGCTCTGACCTGACATGCGGCAGCTACTGGGCTCTGCTCACAGAGCAGAGCTGTGTAAAGCAATGCAAGATGCATGCATTGAAGAAAATGGTTTTTAACTGTATGAAACTGGGATTAGAGCAGTGCAGGAATATCACAAATAAGAGAATAGCAGAGTCAACTTTTACAATAAATCTTGTAGGTGCTAACTGGGAAATAAAAGACTTAATGTCCTGCTGACCTTCATATACAGAAATCATTCAGGAGGTTAATTAGGCAGACTTCAAACACATTTAATACCTCAGGATTTGGGTTTGAATCATATTTTCTCTTCCCATGTCTATGAATGACTTTCTGTGAGTGATTTATTGAATTTTAAGCCTGTTGTGTATCTTTCTGTAGAAGATTAAAGATTGTGTTGAAACTATGATTTTAGAATTAGATTTACTTTAATTGTGACACAATTTGGAACAGCATTCACTAAAGTATGTAAAACTATTTTATGATTTTTTTTATTTTTCTGCAAAAATTGAGGCTGTGGAACTGCTAATTCTCTTCTGTAACTTTATCTCAACTCTAATAATGGGTGAGACGTTCCCTTCTTTTTCATCTAGCTAATTTTTAGGAGTTGATGGAGTTAAGGAGAATAGAATTCTAGAAAAGCGGTGAAGAAAAAAAAGGAAGAGCCATAGCTTGTCTACAGAAGTTTATCAGATATGCAATGGACTCATGGGAAGGATTACTAGCTCTAGCTCAATTTCTAAATATGTTCTGTACCAAATGAGACTTGTAAATGATCTGCTATCTCCTAGTCTTTTCTGAAAAGAAAACAATATGCCTATTGTTATTAATTACCAGTACAATATGTCTCTTCGCCATTACCCATTCTTTTTCTGGGCAGGCCAAATGCACATGTAGGCATAGATAACACACAGGATGAAGAAAATGAATGTGGAGTTTGATCATGGTTATTTTTTTTTCTCCTCTTTTTTTTTTTTTTTTTTTTTTCTGTTTGCAAAGACAGTAAGCATGAAGGCATCTGTGCCTGTCTAAATTCAGCCAAAGCCATCTGCCAACAAGTTGCAGCTAAAGGGTAGAAAATCTAATCATGACTCAGAGGAGTTAGAAGGGAATGTGGGAGCGAAGGCCCAGGCAATAAGCTGTAGAGATGTGTAACAGTCAGATGAAAAGAGATGGGAAGCAGTTAAATGAATGGGGGCCATCTATTCTTACCACACTTACACTACATGAACTGATAATTAAATGAACAGTTACAGTGTAATATACCGCAACATAGAGTGAGGTTTCTCAAATTCACACGCATGCTCTGGTCTTCCTCCCATCTCCATCTTGCTCCTCCTCAGTGCCAAACCATCATCACTAAGAAACTGTCTGCCCTGTAAGTTTGTAGTTTTGTACAATGATAGTTACTTGAAATCAATGTTGTCTCTGAGTTATGGTGGCATCATAAACTGATTGCCTTAATGGAATTATTTATCATTGTAATTATTTATTATTTATCACATCAGCTCTTAAGTTATTCCTTGCTATTGATCATATTATCCTGTGCAATTTATTTTTTATTTATGTGGCCCAAATTAGCAGCACGTGAGGGAAGAAACTCAGATAATTACTAGCATAATTTCCTCCTCAGCAGAGAACATTTTGGGAGAGGAGGACAGCATCACAGGATATACGAGCATAATGAATAAGAATCACTTGACTTTTAAAAGAGGTTCATTGTCTAAGTTATCTCAAGGTAACCTCTATTCATTTCCTAATTGCCTGTGATAAAACAGTTCTTTCTCTGATAAACTTTCTTGTTTAATCTGCAGTTATAAATGGGAATGCCGTTAAACACAAGCACAGTTATCGAGAAGATGCAGAAAACCCAACAAGAACTGAGCTTGAGCTGTGTTGTAGAGTACGGCACTTTTAAACACTTCAGAATTATTGTTGCTATGTGTTTATGTCAGTTCAATGCAACACACCGAGCACTGAATTAGGTTTCAAGAAATCACGATTCCTGTTTTGGCAAAGAAAGTCCCAAAACACAGGGAAAATCTGTGCCTGAAAAACCTTGTTGCCACCTGGTCTCAGATTTTTCCCTTGCGACATATTTTTCCCTGTCTCCTTTCCATGTCTTGGCAACTTCCCTGTTCTCAGAGTTATCACAGATATTCTGGAGAGAGGGGAGGTGGCACAATGCAGACAGTTCAGCCCCAATGCAGGATTTGTACAATCTGCTTTAATCTGTGTTTCCTTTATATATCTTTTCTCTCTTGTGTTTTTAGAAGTGTTCTAATCTCCCTAGAAAACCATCTTAGCTTCTTGTGCCTCTGCTTCCCTATCTCCTCCCTGTATTGCCAGCTCAGAGTACAAACTACACAGTGGTACCTGACACCATCTATTGAGTACCTAGCACAATGGGAAGTGAAGGGCTGCAACAACATAATAATGGAAATAGTGTTTGAAGATAAACTTTTCTGTATGGGAAATTATTTGGAATGTATCTAAAAAATGGTTCAACAAGCAGAGAGAATGTTGACTTTCTTACTGAGAGCGAGACCTCCCAGATGGTGCTTTTCAGCCCTTGCACTGGTCTAGTTGTAAGAAAGGTATCCTTTTGCCATCAACTTGACATATCAAAAATGAGTAACACTTAAGGGTACTGTATAGGAACAGATCTCAGTAATTCCATTCCAGAAGGAGGTTATGTACAGCTATAAAGTGCAAATATGAACTCAGATTTGAAATCAAATAAGAAATTGAATACAGAGAAGCATCTTATCAAAAGTTTAACATGAGACATTTGTGAAGAAGGCTTCAGACAGTTGTGCTTCTGAGCACAATAGGTTGCCCAGAGAGACTGTGGAGTCTCCCTGCTTGAAGATCTTCAAAAGCTATCAGGACATGGTTCTGCACAACCTAATCTAGGTGGCCCTGCTTGAGCAGGGAGATTGGACCAGATGACCTCCTGAGGTCTCTACCCATCTCAACCATCATGTGATTCTGTGATTCGGTGAATATTATTACATTCACAGAATTTATATAGTTTATATATATAACAGAATTTTATTCTATGTTCTCTTCAACCACACAGCAATTTCAACTTAGAATTTCTTCACAGAAGCTACGGTTTCTCAGCAATGACACTCTAATACAGAAGTTCAGAGACAGAATTGTCTAGACCCACTAATGTGTTTCAAGAAATTCTTGCTTCTAGAGAAGGATGATTTTATGCTGATGAAATATCTGCAGGATTTATTTTCTTTTTTGTTCCATTTCTATTGTCTTGCTCTGCATGGAGGTAGGTAGCAATGTAGTTTGTATGTTTCAAAAGTCATTTCACGTTCACATTCCTCTTCAGAAACAGCAGATCACTAATTTCAAGCCAATGAAAAGATCTTCATTGACGTTTAAAGGATTCTAAGCAGGATAGCCCTCTAAATATATTGCTATTCCCTTTTTACTTTCTGATCACAAACACAAACAGGCAAAGCAGATGCTGATTTAGTGTAGTTTGAAAATCTCAAAACAAAATTTTTCACAGGCAAACCCACCAAACAAGAACAAAAAGCACAATGTAATATATTAATCCAATGCAATAAGCTATTGAACCATATAAATGGTAATTCATCTCCTTAACTAAATGAATAAGGCGTGTCAGTCATCTGGTCCATTTTCCTTCAACTGTACAAATATCTGTTCAAATATTGTATGCACCTTGAATCAAACATTTGTTCCCTTTCTCAAGGATTTCACCCTTTCTGAATAAATTAAATGTCCATGAACCAACCTGTATTATGTTGTTCTTTTTTTTTTTTTTTATGTCAGAGCTTGATTATTTTCATTTTTATAAACACATGAATGCATATTTTTGATAAAATAATTAATATTGCTATTTACTAATAATCAAATATTCCCTACATTTTCAAAGTAAAACAGCATGAATACAGCCTGTGTTGTGTGTTAATAGTGAAGATTGTAGTAGCAAGTACTATATTAACTTAATTAATTGATGCCTGAATTTTCAGCCAAAGTAAGCTGCAAAGGAATATTTATCCAGACAGGAGGAAGCTGAAGAAAATTTTAAGCATAAGATACCAAAAATGAATACATAGATAAAAAGCACTACAGAGATATTCTGATTTTTATTATATCATAATTCAGAACCTTATTTTTAAATAGCTTACATTCAGTGAAGGGATAACTTTCCAGCTGGCTGATCAGGAAAAGGACTAAGCTTCTCAAGTAACAAAGACTTCAAAACATGCTGTAAGTACAAATTTGTATTTAAAAATTATTGACTTAAGCATGCACTGAAGAGCTTTGATGTATTCATACCTGAATTAGCAACACAAACTGTACTTTTAGAATGAGCAGTTCAATCTGAGTAGGTCTTGAAGACCTGGGGCATCCTTGTGTTGTATGTGGTTTGAATGCCACTGCCACAAACTTGTCAGTCTTCCAACAGCAAAACCATCTTTATTGATTTGTTGGACTTCTTCACAATTTCTACAACCAAACATCTCCCTTTCCAGATTTAAATTGTCAACAGATTGCTTTCTGATCTAGTTTTCCACCCTGAAACTAACTCTTAGAGCACTGCGAACACTTTGGGATTTCATTTTCCATACCAATGCTTTTCACAAAGCACTAAGTAGCCACTTATAAGGACAAGAGAACAACAGCAGTAGTAGCTAACTGGCTTTTGCCATTATCCTAGACTTCCACACAGCTTCTCTTTGCAAATATGACTTTCAATAGATTTTTTTATCTCCAGTCCTGTGAACACCCAGATTTTTAGTTCTATCTCCGTGATGTTTTTCCTGGAAACTTTGCATGTTTCTCCCATGTCAAATGCAATCTGCTTGCTTTTACTTTCAAGATCAATCAGGGTGCATAGTTGTATTACCTAGCATCCTGCCCAGTATCTCTCATCCATTAGCAAGAACTTTCCTGCATCTGATGAGCTGCAACCTTGATCACTTGGCTTGCCATTTTCCCAAAAGGCTGTGTTGTGGCTTCACCTAAGCCCCTGCACTTCTAAGAACTCCTCCTAACACCTTAAAATCTCCTCATTGCTCTCAGAAAACCTGTCTTTCAGAAACTCCAGAGAAGACAAAGATTTATTTGCTGGAATAATGGTCTCCTTGCTGACTAATCCTCTCTCATCAGATCCTCTGATAGTTCTATCCACCTGTCTTTATCCATCACTCCAAAAAGACAACTCCAATCTCTCCATGCTGGATCTGTACCACCAAGCAAGCAGCAGAATAAAAGGAAATGCACAACTAACATTTTCTGTTTGCACAACAGCATTTCAAAAGATCAACTAACCTCCACACTTGTTTGGAAAGAAAGAACAGAGGCAGCACAATCCAGAAGTTTCAGAGCCATGAACCATGAGACGAGGGAGATGTTTTCTTGTACCCCACAAGAAAACTGTTCTCCCACAAGAAGATTGTTTGCTCTGTCCTGGAGTGAAAGAATAATTAAGGTGCAATTCTGATGTCTGTACTGCATAGCGGTTAACTTGAACAGCTCTTAACTGAAAGAATTGGCTGAGGTTAATTGGAGCTGGCATTCATTTTCAGCAAACAGGAAATTTGCATACACATGAAATTAAAGTGAAACTTTGGGAAAAGTAACACCACAAGAAAATGGCAATTAAATTCAGAAAATAATTATGGGCAATTCATAGAATCATAGAATGGCTCAGGTTGGAAGGGACCTCATCTACTTCCACCCCCCCTGCCATGGACAGGGAATTTAAAAAAATGGGCAATGGAAAAATCACAGATTTTTTTTTACATGTTGCTTTATTTTAAATTAACAATTTCATGTAAGCCTTTCTGATATATTTCCTACAATTTTCATTTTGATTTTAAAGTAGCTTAACTTTTGGTGGGAAACAAAAAAAAAAAAAAAAAAAAAAAAAAAAGAAAAGTCATGAAGTATATTTAAGTAAATTAAAACAGTTTATGTGTTTCATGTAGTTTCAAAGTGAAACACTGTTATTCAGGTGGACTGGAGAACTTTGTTGAAATCTCCCAAAGTTTCTGCAGTAACCTAATCAATGTCTCAGTAACCTAATCAATTTCCCAATTAACTAAACTAGAAACTCCATTCCACACCCAGATTTGTGGTTAGTCCAAATCTGAGGTATTTAACTCTTCCTACACAGTCTAGTGAACCTTTGCAACTAATGGTTTACCACAGATGTGCCCTTCTCCATCTGTGCTTATCACCACTGTAATTTAGAATAGATTTTATGAGCTCATTCCAACTTTGGGGAAAGTTTAGCAGTATACTTTAATCACTGGGTTTGGGATAAGGGGATGGATTTTAACAAGGCATAAGATTTATGCAGGGATAAATATAGACTCTCAGGAAGAAAATATGGAAGTATGAGAGGCTATTAAACTTGTGATGAAAGATCTAGGAGCAAGAGACATAGTAAGTGATTCATCCTACAGCTGAGGAGCATATTTTTTTGTCTGGCACTGATTATCTCTGTATCTCGAGGGATGCAGAGCTTGTACCAAAAAAAAAAAAAAAAAAAAAAAGTGAAGACTTTTTCACTTCGAAAAAGTATTCTTCCATAATACTTGAAAACCACCTACAAAATATTTGCATATATTTTAATTCTTGGAGACAATTTTAATGCCTTAGAGCTCATAAACATTCTAGAAAGCAAATCAGAAAATAGAAATTCATTTTAAAGAACTGCCTGTCAAAAGAATGCCAGGAAAATAAAGTAAATTCAAATACAAGTTTTATTTTATTTTATTTTATTTTATTTTATTTTATTTTATTTTATTTTATTTTATTTTATTTTATTTTATTTTATTTTATTATTTATTTTATTTTTTTATTATTTTTTGTTGTTGTTTTATTAGGCTAAAGGGAGCAGAAAGATCAAATAAAAACATGGAGTAAAGAAAAGTGGAGTCTTTTTTTTTTTAAGCAAAATATCAAATAAGGATATGTCACTATATTAAATACCTTATAACCCCAAGTTGTGAATCTATGATTGATGTAACCACTAGCAAAACAATTAGAAGAACTTTTGGAAACTTTTGCAACCAACAAAGTTTGAAAAGAAGGCTGATAATCTCTGTATGTAAAATCTTCCAAGTGTGATAACATCAAGTCCTAGCCATCCAGCAGGCAGAATTGCAGTCTTTAGAAAGAAGCCTCGGTTGTATCTCAGATAGCCCTTTAAGGCTTATTTAAGTTACACTGAGAGCTGTTCCTTCTTGAAGCAACAGAAGAAAGAAAAGTAAGGGATAAATTCACTCTCCTCTCCTCTGTTTCTGTAAGGATTTGTTCTTTGCTTTTTATTTATTAGAAAACGATATACGTTCTTAAGAACAGAAAGATTTTCACATCAAGAAAAGAGCAATAACCCTAGGAGAAGCATTGACATTGCATTTTCTAAAGCATGTTGCTGTAATATTTCACTAGTGAGTTGGGGAAGAACAGAAGTTAACCAAGAAATCAATGATGATGGAAAATTAGGATTCTGAGCATCTCAAATTTTAGAAGATTAGAAAAGCAGTGATCTTCTGAGTTACACAATGAGGTCCTATCCATCAATATTAAACTTGTATATCCTACCTGTGCTCTCAAATCAACAAAGATTGGCACAGAAAGATATATGGTCTTCTGGAAAAGAACATGCAGGAAGCTAAGTCAGAGAAAAGATGTTCTGTTAATTTTCACATTGATTATTTAATCAAATATTTAATCAAACCTTGAAAGCTGGTCCCCCTCCATGTCCATATTAGTGACTTTCCAGAAAATATATGAAGAGTAATTTGTACAACTAACTGAAAATCGTATCCAGTTATATATATATTTAAAAAATAAAGAATAAAATAAATAAATAAATAAACTAAAATCTTGTATGAGTAGAAATATATTTGAACAGGATGAAACTTTTATTCTTTTACTGACTTACAGAGACTACACCTGGAAACCATCTATTAGTCTGCAATATTATTAATTCAAGGGATGACTTCTGCTGTTTCTAGCTGTGAGTTCCTTCATCTGGACTTAAAATATTTAGGGGAGGAAATGTGCTTTCCTGCTTTGAAGGTGCATGTGAACCTAATACAGTTCAAGCTGGATGTTGAAATCGTAAATATCTCCAGGTACCTACTGCAAGTGACTTGTCAAAAGATGTTGTAAATCATTAGAAGAAAGTCCTTAACAATTTTTGACATGTTTCATATTTCTGAATTGCCTGAACTATATATATATTTAAAAAAAAAAAACAAAAAAACAAAAAAACAAAAAAACAAAACAAAACAAAAAAAAAAAAAAAAACACTTAAACTTCAAAACTTCCGCAATTAAGATAAAATTTTCCAGGTCGCAGGAAGTTGCTGGAAACACTAACTCAATAAGTCTTAGGAAGTCTAGCAGCAAATTGAGAGAAAACAAGATATTGGCAGATCTAATCTCCCTGATTGTGCTAACTTTTATGGGTTTTATGTGTGCTATCACCCATGATTTCTTTTAGATGGAATGCAACAGCAAACCTTTAAAGTCCCCATTGGGAAATGTAAAGCAATTTTAAAATAAGAAAACAGAATTTAATATCAGCTTTTGATGCTTACTGCTTAGGGTCTTTGAAAATTATAAGCACATTAAATTGTTAGTCTAGTGTTATTAAACTAATATTTCATTTTTAGTTTAGAGTCCATGCTTTAGAGAAGCTTTATGAACTCTCAACAGACTTTCAAATGCTGGTTACTTAGCAAAGTAGATCATATTGCCTCATTATTGCAAAAAATGGACAATTTTTAGTAAAGTATTTCTGACAGCAGTTTTGTGTGAATTATTAGCAAACTGAAACTGAACAAGATACTGGTTTTTATGTCTTCTTTGAAACATTTCTTCATTGCTGCCACTGATGGGCTTTGAGTTGCACAGCTAATTAGTTGTACTACAGCATTTTGCTGTACGAGTTACTTCACCTTCTCTCCTTGTTTGTCATCCACCTGTTACAGCTTGTGTTTTCAAACTGTGAATGCTCTGGGACACAGGCTGGCACACACCGTATGTTTGTGCAGCATCTACTACAATTATGCCCCAACCTGGCTGAGGATTACCTGTGCCAATATTCATTTGAATAATTATAAACCCTAAGCCTGTGAGAGTTCTTTGAAAAACTAAAATGCGCTGGAGCAAAAGATGTAAATATTTTCCTCTGCTTCATTGATGGAATCTATTTAGTCAAATCTTGCATAAATTAGCATAGGCAGCACAGTTTATAAGACAGATGCCTTTGCAAGAAATCAGAGCATCAGTTTAGCACATGAAATTTCTTGGGGCAAATTCCAAAGATTTAAAAATTTCAAGTACAATTAAAAAAAAAAATGTTTTTTTTTTTTTTTTTTGACATACAGAAAATATATTTAATCATCTCAGATGATTATACATAATACCTATTAAATGCATGTTATGTTATTTAGAATAAAATGCCTTTACATGAAAAATTTTGTTGTCACACTTCAACTAAATAAAGAAGATATGAACAGAGAGTTCATTATTTTTCTAGTAAAAAATTATTAGAGACAATGCTGTTGTGAAATGTTTTGACATTTGCATACTTTATTTCTAACCAAGTAGTGTCAAAATCTGAAGGCATAGACAGAAACAAGATACATATCTCCTGATTTAATGACTCAATGAAAATAACGTAGATAGTCCAAAAGGGAGGCAGATTATAGCAAATGTTTGAACCTCAAGATCTGCATCTGAGTATTAACTTGTTACCTTCTGCTTTAGAAGAAAAGTCTTGCTGTTAATCTGAAGAGGATGTCACTAAAATGACAAGAAAAGCTTGTGTAAATCTCTACTACATTTCCCCTCCCTTTGATGCTAGTGTGTGTTTATTGGGTTTTGACTCCCAACCATACATACATGTATTTCACATTTTTGTTTTCTTTTGTTTTGTTAAGCCATAGCTACAAAGCTGCAGGTTTTGTTGGATTAGTTTTCTTATTCATTCATCCTCTCTTAGATGGCGAGTGGAAGAGTGAGGAGTTTCTTAAGCATTGCTGTAACTTGCACAAGCTTTGGTTATAGACCAGCTGAAAACTAACTAGCAGAAGTTTTCAACCTCATGTTTTCTAATCACTCTTCATATTTTTGTTCCACCTCATCAACATCCATGCAGAATGAGGAATTAGTATGTGTGTGCAGCAATCATGGGTTGCAAGGCTTCCCATGAAAGGAAATTATCAGTGAGGCTTACTGACAGCCTGTGCAAGTGATATAAACACAAAAACAACCCTTGTTAGTCAGAACTGTGCATGAAGACATAAATATAAAAGGCAAGGGAATTCATATCTAATTTACCCACAGGTTTTCTAAATCACCTCTCCTGTACAGACAAGAAAGACTAGGTCAGCTATCCCTGCTGACCCCCTCTATCTCTGGAGGTAAAGAGAGCTTGGACTCTACTCCAGTCTTGCTGCTCTGTATTTATATTCATGCTAGATGTCACCTAGCATATTATATTATGCCTCCCTAGGCCATTTGTCTAAATTCATGCCTTCCTTCTTGACAGATACCCTTATGGAGGTTAGAGCACACCAGAACAGTGTTGTGTGTTTCCTCCTATTTCTGCTCAGAAGAATAAAACAGACTACCAGTGTTCCTATAAGATGAGCTCTAACAAGCAAATAGACACACATTGTCCCATAATAACTCCATTTTCTTCACTTGTCTTACATGGAAGATGTTCAAAGTTGATACCACCTTTTGTACATGCAATGCTGTTCAAAGATGCCTTAAGTCATAACTGACTTCAGTGAAATGGCATGCCATCTACCAATGGGTTTGTCTTGCATTTTGGTATTGATCTTAAAAAAAAAAAAAAAAAAAGTAGAACTAATAGCAGTGAAGCTAAGAGAAAGCAGATTCATCTATGTCTGGAGCTGCTACTTGAATGGCTCTCAGAAGAGTCACCTTGTACCATTACTATTCAAAGATGGAAATTGCACTCATGTCATGGTGATGACTAAAAAAGCATTAGACTTCTACCTTAAACCTTGCCACTAGTGATTTCAAAACAAGAAGGATAAATTAAAAATAAAATTAAAATAAATAAAATAAAATAAAATAAAATAAAATAAAATAAAATAAAATACAATAAAATAAAATAAAATAAATAAATACAAATACAAATACAAATACAAATACAAATATATAGATATAGATAGATTAGATATAGATATAGATATAGATATAGATATAGATATAGATATAGATATAGATATAGGTATAGGTATAGGTATAGGTATAGGTATAGGTATAGGTATAGGTATAGGTATAGGTATATAGATATAAATAACAGCCTTGAAAAGAAAAATGATAAAAGACCTGCTATAGCAGAAAGTCTGGAAATGTGACTGCTGGAGAAATTCTAAATAGTCTTTCACACTAGATCACTTTCACACAAGATGCCAGTGAAAAGATAGTTAGACATAAAATCTGAGATATTAATCTGGAGTGAATCTATGACAAAACAGAGAAACTACTGGAAGATCCAGGATTAACCCTTAAGAAAGGAGTTACGATTTACAGCATAATGAAAGTTACTCAATGAAGAATGATGTTTGAAGAATATAAACCAGTCCTCTGAGGTTGACCTTTGACACAGACTATGAAAACAAAATGCCATCAGAGGAAAAAAAAAAAAAAAATAGGGCCTGTTCAAGGAAGTTGGAATAAGTTGGAATCCTCCAGCAACAGATAGAGCTGAACACAATGTGGCAAACATCATGAGCCAAGAAGATACCAAGTGTTTGGAAAGCACTTCATATTGGATTACACTTACCAGAGTTTACAAGCTCTGGCACAACACTTAAAGCATGGACAGAAAGGATCACTGGATCAATGGACAGTTTTGTGGCCAAAGGCTAAGATTTATAAATCTTGAAAACAAATGGGACATAAATACTGAGTTCAAGAACAAAATGGAAATGTTGCACTGGAGGAAATGCATTAAGGGTATACGTTTGGAGCACAGAGAGTGTAAACAAATAGTAAATGCAAAGACAACACCGTATATATGGGACCATATCCAATATCTAGTTATAAAATAGACCCTTTGTCTCCTCCTTTGTGAACACTCAGTAGAAGTCTGGAAAATAAAATAAATGAAAAAGTAAGAGAATGTCTTGCAGAAAACAGGTCTATGGTTAGTTGAAGACCAAGGAGATGTGAAAAAGTTATGAAGATCTTTAGCCTATGGCTGGAGTTGGAAAAGGAGACAGCTAATCTCATTGGGAGCTATAGAGCAAGCAACAGAATGGACAGCTTTGCTATATATATGTGAATTCACGTATGTATAGAACTAAAATAAAGCACTAAATAAATCTGTGAAAAGGAAACATTTTTATTACCTGCCTGGGGAGAAATCGTAGGAAGAATGGCACAAAGCCCAGCTAATAAGATCTGCACTGAGCCAATGTGATTGCCTCTACATTGTTCCCCTGGAAGCAGGAGCATGGTGGAGTGAAGCGACACCAGGCTGGCTCCAAACCCAGTCATCTGGACCCCAAGCGTGGCAGCAAGGAAATGCTGAGGAAGAAACATTGCATTGCAGCTAAAGCAATTAGAGCTCCTTCAGTGTTGTCTGGATTTCTTTTAAACAGGGTCTCCCAGCCAGTTTCCAGGAAGGGACAGCTGTGTGGAAAACTATCCATTTGATTTAGAAAAGCATTTAATGTTTATATTTTATATTTCACACACACACACACAAAAAGGGGGGGGGGGGGGGGGGGGGGGAAGAGGCAGAATTATTAGGCAGTCATCTTATACTTGCATAATAAACATGTACTTTTGGAACAAATGCTGTACAATACATTTGCTCACAGTAACACCAGCAAATTCCCTAAACCATCTCCATTTGGTTTACTGGGCTTCCAACCGTGTGGGTTGGATAGCGTACAAATTGTGCAGCAGATTTGTACATATCTCTGTCAAGAGAATCCGAAGTAGCCCTCTACTTAGAAAATCTATTTCAGACAATCAGATAGGTTTGAAACATTTTGCCACAAACAGATCATTTGTACAAGTTCACAAAGATGTTACCTCTGGCTTAAAAACAGTGTTTGCCTGCAGATTCTTGAAGTGCAGTAGAATAGTCTGGTGCAATACTGATGTATGCTGATTTCTAAACATGAGTCAGCAGTAAATGCTGGCATTCTGGGTTTTATTAACAAAAATACGTACAACTGATGAAGAAAAGTGATTATATGCCTTTATCTTGTGTTCATTAGAAAAAATCTGGAATATTGCTTCCAGTTTTAGTTCACAGTGAACAGAGGCCACCAGGGTAACTCGGGCTGACAGCATTTGCTCCATGAGCAGAGGCTGTGGGACCAGGACTCTTTCCGCCTGGAGACAATACAGCCTGCATGTATCTGCAGGGAAGTTAGCAAGAATATAAAACCTTCTTATGGAGGTTCATGGCAGATGGGTGAAAAACAACAAACCCAAACTAAAAGAGGGGAGCTTCCAAATAAGTCCAAGGAAAGAAATTGTCCAAGAATGTCCACTAGGACAGTGAAATGTTTGGACAGGGTGGCCAGAAATTTGCAAAGTTTTTGCCATGGGGGTCTTAAAGACTGAGCTCAACAAAGCCCTGAGCATTCTGGTCTAAATATTGAATTCCTTTCTGACTGTTCTTTGAGCAAGATGTTTGAGTGGATGTCCTCTTGAAGTCCCTTCCAACCTAATAGATCTTATGGAAGATCATCTTCCAAGTTCACAGATATTCAGCGATATTCATATGTGGGTTATTTGAGCAGCCAAATATTTTCCATTTTCTTATGGAAGGTCTGAGTGCAGAATGGGTTTACGGGTGTTATGAAAGTTAATGTGGAAAAATATATGAATTCTAATTACAAAATGCTAATGAGTGGATGAGATTAAAAGCAGGATATCTTGATTGATAGAAGGAAGACTTAAGATGGTGACTTTTAGAAAATCTCAAACACTTTTGACATTTTATTTAGGAAACAGTGTTGATTGTAACAAGACTGGACCAGGGATGAAAATTTTGGCATTAAGTTCAGATAGTCTGTGTTTTCATTTTAAAAAGGCTGTATCTGATTAGTCCATCATTCATTCTCCTGCATTCTCAAATGTTCAATAATAAATGATGGAGAAAGCTGCAGGTCATATTAGTCTTTCTGAATGTCTATGTGTACATTAGCATTTGTTACTGCATAATTAAGCCCACAACATGCATCTTTACATTCAGTACCATGCAAGTGTTCCAAGTTCAGCTACTCAAACTTATGATAGGCATCTAAGTCACATATAAATCAGAGGACCAAAGTTAAATGCCTAATTTCATTATATAATCCATGAAGAAAATTGGATACTTCCACAAAATGCAATCAGAACATCATTAGCTCATCTATATTAACACATAGATCCCATTAGCTACCGCATAGCTGACATTTCTCATAAACTATTTCAGAGGAAAGTTAAAGTTACTGCTCTACATGGTAGAAAATATCCCAATTAGAACTGGCCAGGAAATTTCCAGTTAAATAGACTAGGCATGAGAGGTGTTTTTTTTTGTTGTTGTTGTTTTTGTTTTTGTTTTTATTTTGTTTTCTGGAAAAGTGCCATATATTTGATGAAAATCATTATTTATTTTTTTTCTCTCCTAAATCCAGCAGTAAGCCCTTTCAGTAAGAGGACTGGTATACTGTGAGCCTAATAAAGAGAAGAAGTCATGGTTATAGGCAACATGATTATGTAGACTGGTCTTCTGGTCTTGGAGGCCCAACCTTGGCTTTCAGGTTATATATCTATAGATTTCATTTCACCCAGAAACCAGTTCATGTTGGTACAGTCAATCTTCCACAGACTCTGGAAGTAGGTTTCATCTTCAGACATCTACAACATGTATTGATATATCAGAGCTGCTCTGTTAAGACTCCCTTTATTATCAGTGGGGAAGAAACAGGTACCAAGAAAAAATGATTCATCTGGCCTGTCTTGAGATCTACTGAAGGACAAGATGACTCATCCTCCAGCAATTTGTATTACTATACATTGACAAGAAAAGTTGAGACAAGTGGCCCAGATGCCAGTAAATCTGAACTAAGCAAACAATTCTAATGCATAAGACTAGAACCAACAATACTTTTCTAAGAGGGACAAACAGCCTCATTCCTAAAGAAGAATCAGATTTGCAGTGTACCTACTACAGAGATTATTAAAACACAAACCTAAAAGCAATATCACAGTATTGTAACAGCAATATCATCAGAACCATACATTTGAAAATCAAAATTCTCTATTTGTTGACGGTCTTACATTGGTAAAGCTACAAGAGATCAGAAAGACAATTTATTTTTCAGAATCTTTATACACCTGAACCATATTTTATTAGCTTTATATCCCTGAACCTTTATTTGGCAGTGCAAATAAAGGTTTTAACTAGTGCAGCCCTTTCTGCATAGTATCACTTTTTCATTAATGTGCAAAGGTATACCTTGAGGTAAGTAGACAAAACAAAGGAAAATTTTGGAGCTCCACTTGAGAGGAGAGTAAATTTTTTCCAAATTTGTAAAGGGTACCACCCTAAGAAGAAGAGGTCACATGTTTGTTTGTTTGTTTGTTTTTGTTTGTTTTTGTTTGTTTTTGTTTGTTTTTGTTGTTTTTGTTGTTGTTTTTCCCAAACAAATAAACAAGTTTTGTCTCTGATGGCTCTAGAGGAAAGATGAAAAATTTGACTGGGAGAAAGTGCTTCACCACAACTGAAAGAAACATTTTTAGAAATCATACAATTCTCCTGTACGGCTGCCAAGCTGTCTACCAACCCAAGTTTAGCAGTGCAGTTTGTCCTCTGTCCTCCTCCTATAGTGCTCAGTTCAGCTGCAAGATTAATTCCAGCTACACAGAGTGACCCTTGAGGCCACCGCAGCCTCAGCTCCATGTAATGATGAAGAAAGGGACGTGAAAGGAGTAAGAGGAGGCTGTGAAGGAAAATGTACACACTCGAAAAGAAAAGGGAAGCCAAAACAGTAGGGATGGGCAATTTGACAGAACAACAGTGTGGTCACTGAACCAGAACTTAACAGAGTATGCCTGGAGAGCTGGAGAGGAAAGGAGCTAATTGTCCTGGCTGTCTCCACTTAAAGAAAACAATAGCAATGCACATCCTTGGGTGAGACAGATACAGTGTGACAACCACATGGAAAGGTCATCACCTTCTCCTGGGCTGAGAAGAGCAACCAGAGAACACAACCTTTCGCCAAAAGAGAGACCAAAGTTCCCAGCAGATACATATTGCTCTTATCCCTCCCCCCCAAAAAAAGCAGTCTTTCCATCCTGCTAATCCATGTAGGGTTTATTTCTCAATGGCTCAAAGACTTCCAGCTAGATGGCAACTTCTCCCTGTGAGTAAAGGAGTGCCATAAGTGCTGAAATGAGTTGCTTCTGCTGGTAGCTTAACAGAGATTTTAGTTTAGCTGGGTAGCATGAACAGTAGCAGGATGGCCAGGCAACAAGCCATGACAGGGAAGCAGCAAAGCCAGCACCTGCACTGGTCTCTTCCCTGTGGTGGTTCGTCAGCATATGTCAGATAAGGTGGATTTTGCAAGAACTACTCTTGCTAGCATAGCTGTGTCTGTGCCTCTGGCAGCCCGAGGTGTTTATGAAAGCAGCATTGAAATATTTGGTGACACATAACTATCTACTGTTGTATTTCAAAAAAAAAAACAACAATGTTGAACATTCAGAAAACTCCAGGATGATCTAGAAAAAGAGCAGGAGTATTTTCAATAATTTCTTCTGGATCTTCTTAATAAAGAGAAATGAAGCTTCTTTTCAAATACTGTAGTCATGGGAAAACCAGGAAGAACCACTCCTTTCTAGATGAACAACTAAGAGAAAAAAATCTGCCATTCCTGTTTCTCACAAATCAACACATGGTTAGCAGAAAACAATGCAAGTGCCTCCAAAGGTAAGTACCCTTTTTGACCTGGGTGGCTAATGAACATATTGAGGCTGTAGACATGCACCCTCATCTGGATGCAGCAGAGCCAAAGATGTTGTCTGCCCCAGCTCATTTCCAGCTCATTGGTCTGTCACCATCACTTTACTGGAGGTTACAAATAAGCCAAGCAAACTTAAATGCCATAAGATCTCCTCTAGGCTGAGATCTCCTCTAGGCTGAAGTTCTGCAACTCATCTGGGTCCTCAAGTCATCACCTGAACAGACACACCAGTAGTGCTGGGGTTCTCAAACATCTGCTACCTCTGGTTAAGGACTCTCTGTATGGAGAACTGAGACAGTCCCTTCTCCCCTCATGCTGCTGGATTAAAACAGCTCTTTGCTGACAACACTTCCCCCTAAAAACTCTGTCTCTAGGGTCTTCTCAGGTCATACTGCAATCTTTCTCTTGCTGCTTGCCTTGGCTGTCAACTTCTCTGGTGTTTCTGCCATCTCCACACAGCCCCCTCTCTGGCAGCTTGTCCCACAATACCCATCCTCCAGCAGAGCCCTTCTCCCACGTAGTTCAGATCCCTGCAGCTGGCGTGTGTTTTGAGTCATAGTTCTCGGTTGTCTGCTTTGTAAAGGAGCTTAACTCCTTTATGGCAGGGTAGCAAAGTGCATGGGTTCTTCAGAAAAATAGCAAATCAGCTGGTCCTTGTCTGCATTGAAACAAGGCACAGAGTATTACCATAAGGCAGAAATTTAAGTGGCTATCCAGTACAAGAATTACAGTGGGATGGATTTGGAGAAAGAGACATGACACAATACCTGCAGGGTAGGGATGAAAAGGATGACATCTAGAAGGACTTGGGCAGGCTTGAGAGGCAAGCCCATGTGAACCTCATGAAGTTCAGCAAGGCCAAGTGGGTTGGGGCAGTCCTAAACATGAATACAGGCTGGATGATGAAGGGATTGAGAACAGTCCTGAGGAAAGGATACTTGGGGGTATCAATGGACAATAAACTGAATATGAGTCAACAACTTGCCCTTGTAGCACAGAAAGCCAACTGTATCTTGGGCTGCATCAAAAGTAGGGTAACTAGCAGGTCAAAGAAGGTGATTTTACCACACTCTCATGAGACCCTACCTGAAGTATTTTCTTAAACTCTAGTGCCCACAGCATAAGAAAAACACAGATGTGCTAGAATGAGTCCAGAGGAGGGCTTCGAGTATGTTCAGATGACCACAGCACCAGTCCTATGAGGACAAACTGAAGGTTTTTCAGCCAGGATAAGAGAAGGCTCTGGGGAGACCTTATAGTGGCCTTCCAATACCTAAAAGGAGCCTACAGAAAAGATGGAGAGGAATTCTTTATTAGAGATTGTAGTGATAGGACAAGGGGCAACAGTTTCAAACAAAAAGTTTTAAATAAAAACATGCTTTCTATATCATGGTTGGTATGGTTTAACTAAGAAAGCCCATATAAAACTTATAATGAATTTATATACTTGTAAATGAGGTGGAAATAACCCATAAGTCTTCCTTTATTTATTTATTTTTTTAACATATTTTTATCTCCTGGTCTCACTTTATGTTTGATCTGAGAGGCTCCATGGTGCATCCAAAGGGCCCTCAGGCAGAAAGCACTCACCCCGTCATGACTGAATCTTCTGCAGTGAGATTTCTTGCCTACTTTCTCAAGTTCATGTAGAGACTAAGCTGTCATCTGAACTTTCAGACTTTCTCACAGCTGAATGAATTTTCTCAGACTCCTGCAATGCAGTTATCATTATACTTTGTCACTGTGTAATCCCTCTTTGCTGAATGTAGCCCTATAAAGCTGTTCACATCTAGTTCCCATTTGTTTTATAAACACTATTTTCTTGAGAGATTTCCTTGTATTAACAGTTTATAACATTTTCTTCCTGAGATATTTTTCATTCTGACCTGAAAACTTAATTCTCATCTCTCTGTTTTTTAATCTTTCAAGCTGCATCAACTGAACATTCTCTCTCACTTTCCTCAAGATTTTTTTTTTTTTTTTTAACTATTTGGCTTTGATCTTTTTGTGATTATTATACAAACAGGGCCAGGTAAACTTCAAATAATATGTGGTGGTCCAGTGATTTGAAACAGAGCTAAATTAGAACTGTATTTTAAAATATTGCCTAACAGATTATTAAAATATTAAAATTATTAAAATACTAAAACGTTGCCTAACAGATTGCCTAACTTTCAATGAACCTCTATGAATTTTATTTCTATATTTGTTTACTTTTGTTTTTATTCCACTAATCAACTCATGAAAAATTTTACCAAGAACAAGTCAATAGCTAAACTTGTTATCAGTCAGGTGTAAAAATGTAAAATCAATGTAACTGCTTTCTTGCTATCCTCTCTTAGAAACACAGAGGGAATGAAAACAGTGGAAACATAACAAATTGAATAGAATGTACTGGAGGAGAGGAAGCCAGTACATGATTGTTTCTTTTGCTGCCCTAAAACCTTTCTTATTCCACCTTTTACTCTCTGAAAGAGTAGCTTTTATTTCTAGGGTTGCCCCTAAACTAAACACAAAACGTGTAATCATGTGCAGCTGCAAGGCTGAAAGTGTTTCTTCTAGATTCTCTTCCTACTGGGAAGAATGAAGGTGCTCTTCAATTGAAAAGTGGAGTACTTGGGTAAAAGGACAGCTGAGCTAAGCTAACTGGGCATTGTTAGTTACTACGCTCACCTTTAACAACTGATTTCTTGGAGGAAATCTGCAAAAATACAGTCATGTCTGATGAAGTCTGGCAACAGCACGCTCTATCCGTTAGCATGTACATTGTACCCTAGTAGTTACTTATGGGATGGAGGAATTTTTCAGTTGCCCCATACCCCTGATTATGTTGCTGGTATTAGTGTTTCTAGTGTTCCTCAGTCAGAAGCAGCAGCCTTGGTAGGGGTCAGACAAGCAGCCCTCTCCAGGCCTTATAGAGTCCACTGGTCAAGTCTAACATTTGCTTCTTTCCTGCTATAAGTAAAAACCTCCTCTCACATTCTACCCACCCCCAGCTTGGAATAATATCACCATTCTATATTTCATATGAATATGCTCTCTTTTTGTAACACACCTTTTTTTCCTTCCAGTACTCACTATCTTTCAGTAAAAAAATTTTTGACATGGATCTTCTCTGGCAATAACCTGATGGCAAGAAATCCAGATAAGCACACAATAACTTTATATTAACCTGACTTACAACCTCTAAATCAGCCAGATATCCTTGTCTACTTTGTGAATCTGTTCTGGGCGCCTTAATCTTTTGAACCCCACCACAGCAAAAAAACATTAAACACATCAGCACTGACATGGCCTTGTATTTGCTTAGCTCATCCTCTAAAATGTTCACAGTGCCTGGCCTACAGATGAACATGACTAAATATCAGTCTAGGAAAGCAGGATGGCTCCATGCTTTGAAAAATCTCAGTCTGCTGTCTTACAGGAGCCAGTATACCTGATGCACATGAATCTTTTTCTAATTCTACTGGACTTGAAGCTGCTTTTGATAAGAGTAAGACAGCAGGAAGGCAAAACAGGCACACCTTCTGAACACGGCTAAACTTTCAGGAGCTTGTAAGGTATTTCCTCAAATCAGTACTAGAAATGTGCTGAACAGGGCAGACAAACGACACTGTACACTGAGTGTCTTAACCACCATGCAACATATGTAGAGTATTCATGAAAAAAAGACATTTAATACAAGATCTATATGAGATTTTTTTGATCTTTGGCAGGTATTTTTCACACCAATATTTAAGTTCCTTGAGTTTCCATTACCGATCTTGACATGGAAATGCAAAGTAGTATGATGTTAACATCAGGATCTTGGCAAGATTAAAAAAAAAAAAAAAAAGTATGTTTTTATTTTAATATATTATTTTGTGCATTAAATTAGTATTAAAAGTTTTCTTTTTTTTTTTTTTGCATTAAATGACATGATACTATGATTTTTTTGTTGTTGTTTCTTACTTTTTTCTTCATTTCAGTCTCATTCTAAAAAAAAAAAAAAAAAAGGAGGGAGGAATTTCTTTCACTAGAGGTTTTTTTAAAACAGGTTAGACAAATGTCTGCTGGAAGCATGCAAGGTAGAACTGATTCAATCTTTTCTGCAGAGAAAGTAGCTCCGACCATAGAATCACAGAATCACAGAATCATGGAATTTCTAGGTTGGAAGAGACCTCAAGATCATCGAGTTCAACCTCTGACCTAACACTAACAAGTCCTCCACTAAACCATATCACTAAGCTCTACATCTAAATGTCTTTTAAAGACTTCCAGAGATGGTGACTCCACCACTTCCCTGGGCAGCCTGTTCCAATGCATAACAACCCTTTCGGTAAAGAAGTTCTTCCTAACATCCAACCTAAAATTCCCCTGGCACAACTTTAGCCCATCCCCCCTCGTCCTGTCACCAGGCACGTGGGAGAACAGACCAACCCCCACTTTGCTACAGCCTCCAGTTTCATAGAATCATTAAGATTGGAAAAGACATCCAAGATCATCTGGTCCAGCCATTCCCCTATCACCAATATTATCCACTAAATCATGTCCCTAAGAACCACATCTGCCCTTCCCTTAAACACCTCCAGGGACAGTGACTCCATCACATAACCTGGGCAACACATTCCAATGCCTAACTACCCTTTCTGAGGAGAATTTTCTCCTAATTTCCAACCTAAACCTCCCCTGGTGCAGCTTGAAGCCATTCCTTCTGGTCCTATTGCTAGTTATCTACGAGAAGAGGCTGACCCCCAAATCCTCACACCTTTCCTCCAGGTAGTTGTAGAGATCAATAAGGTGCCCCGTAAGACTCCTCTTCTCTAGACTAAACAATCCCAGTTCCCTCAGCCATTCCTCACAGGACTTGTGTTCCAGGCCCTTCATCAGCTTCTTAGCCCTTCTCTGGACATGCTCCAGGGCCTCAAAGTCTTTCTTGTAGTGAGGAGCCCAAAACTGAACATAGTACTTGAGGTGTGGCCTCACCAGAGCTGAGTACAGGGGAATGATCACTTCCATGGTTCTGCTGGCTACACTATTCCTGATACAAGCCAGCATGCCATTGGCCTTCTTGGCCACATGAGCGCACTGCCAGCTCACGTTCAGGTGAGCATCAACCAACACCCCCAGATCCTTTTCTTCTTCACAGCTTTCCAGCCAATCTGTCACAAGCCTATAGAATTGCATGGGGTTGTTGTGACCAAAGTGCAGGACCTGGCACTTAGCCATGTTGAACCTCATCCCGTTGGCCTCTGCCCATTGACCCATCCTGTTCAGGTCCCTCTACAGAGCCTTCCTACTACCTGGCAGATCAACATTTCCCCCCAGCTTGGTGTCGTCTGCAAACTTATTGAGGGTGCACTCAATTACCTCATCTAAATCATTAATAAAGATATTAAAGAGGATGGGCCCCCGGGGGAACACCACTGGTGACCGGTCGCCAGCTGGATTTCAACTCCATTCATCACCACTCTCTGGGCCCGGCCATCCAGCCCGTTTTTACCCCAGCAAAGAGTGTGCCTGTCCAAGCCATGGGCTGCCAGCTTCTCTAGAAGAATAATGTGGGAGACCATGCCAAAGGCCTTGCTGAAGTCTAGGTAGGCTACTTCAACAGACTTTCCCTCATCCACCAGATGGGTCACCTGGTCATAGAAGATGAGGTTGGTCAGACAAGACTTGCTTTTCATGAACCCATGCTGACTGGGCCTGATGTCCCAGTGGTCTCACATACATTATGTGATTGCATTCAAAATGACCTGTTCCACCACCTTTCCTGGCACCGAGGTCAGGCTGACAGGCCTGTAGTTCCCCATATCATCCTTGTGACCCTTCTTATGGATTGGTGCCACGTTAGCAAGTCTCCAGTCATCAGAGATTTCTCTGGATGACCATGACCACTGACAGATGATGAAAAGCAGCTCAGCAATCACATCTGCCAACTCCCTCAGCACCCTTGGATGTATCCAATCTGTCCTCGTGGACCTGTGACACTCCCGGTGGAGCAGCAGGTCTCTAACTGTAAACTTTAACTGTAAACTGTAACTCTAACTCTAAACTTTTGAGGACCTAGGTTTGGCAAAATTGTAATTTCACTTTATAAATCCACAAAACTTCTCAAAACCCCAAGAAAACAAACCATGGTAACCACAATGACCTGTTTCACTGCTACTCTTATCTTCCCAAAAAGCCCTACAGTCACATCTTCAAAGCAGCACTGAAGCTTCATACTCTGATTTCATGCCTTCACTCAAGTTGGCTAGAATTGGGATTGTCTTTTAGCTATTTGCATCCATGCAGGAAACTTCTAGTTCAAGGAGTAATAACAGTACAAACAGATACTAATGACAAAATCGTCATTTAGAATCAAATATCATATTGATTTTTAAGTTTTATATATCTGACTGGACTTAGGAAAATAAATCATATTCTCATCTTCATATGGAAAGTTATAAAAAAAAGAATAATCTACTGCCCTTTGTGAACAGTCTCTATCACACTGCTTTTCTATCAGAGCAGTAGACTGCATATTCAGCATCCAAGATCAGAACCATTTATCACTTAGAAACTGAATATTTAGTAAGATATATGTGACAAAATTATAATTTTCAGCAGGCAGTTTTACATGTATGGGCTATAATCCTGATTATTTCAATATCACTGAGTACATTATTTACTGACTGTTGAAAATTCTATAGGATAAAGAGATGATATAGAAGTTGTCATGGTAAATTATGATCTGTCTTTAACAAGGACTCAAATAGTCCTTTTACAAGGACTCTGCTCCCAAGAAGATGCAGAAGATGCAAAACCTATATTTTAATGTAATGTAATGTAATTTAGTGAAATGCAATGTTTCCAGTATTTAGGGTAGCCAGTAGTTGGAAAATCAATGGAGAAGCAACTGATTCCTCATTATAATTTAGATGGCAGCAATGTGCAGAGCTACATAGGAGTAAGACTTGTTTGGGCTAGTGACATGAAAGGGATTCAGCAAGTTTGTTCATACACAGCATGAATCTACTTGCCAGAATGGTCTTGGAGGGGGGAAACCAAAAGAGTAAACCTCACCCATCAGATGTACTGTTACTAGCAGCAACAGCCCTCAGGTAAACAACACTTGCACAATGGAAAAAGAACTGTCCAATAACAACAGCTTTCTGTATGCACAAAGTCCCTCTCTTTAGCCTTTATTAATCTCCTGACAGAAAGGAAAGGCTGTATATGTTGAACTTGCTTCATATGCAGGCTAAAAGAAGACTATGCTGAAAGATGCAGAGTGGTTTGGTTATACTCTGTCATGCATCCCTTTCAGTTGCTGCCATGGTCTGGCCCAATGCTGGGGTGAGTTGGCTGAGCAAAGACTTCAAGATTTGACTGTACATACTGTAATATCATAGTACAGCAGACCATGTCTTATAATAATTCTGCACAACTGTGTAGAATTTGTGCCTTTATAAAAGAAGTTGGGCACTCTTCCTCAAAAATAAATAAATAAATAAATAAAAAATAATGTGTAATGTAGCTGTTGAAAGAAAGGTTATTACTAATAAAAATAAAATGACTAGGGCCATGTGAGCAAACATGAGAACAAATGCATACCCATATGGAAACTCAGCACTAGAGCTGAAAGCTTATGAAAACACCTGCATCTAAATTTTGACCTTCGACTTTTCTCCTTGTTATATTTCCCTAGGCTTAGCCAAAATCTGCAAATAAACAATCCAATCAAACTGCAGGACTTCTCCAGGATTTCACTGTGTCCATCTGTTTGTGAATCAGTCACAGGCAGAATCAAGTAAACAATAAATACATGAAGATACAAATAATAAGTCTTTACTGAGGGAAAAAGCATATCTATTCATGTCAGAAATGTGTTGTGTGTTCTAAAACTGCTGGTATTTTTTACATTTATTCTGGGAGAAGGAAAAAAGGCAGCTTCTCAGCAGGCTTTCTGTGATTTCTTAACAGACACTTCATCATTTGCTGTTTATTCCCTTTATATTTCTTCCATAGTGCAAAATTTATGCAACTGTTCATTATGTTATTATAATTTCCTCCTAGTTTGAGTGTTCACAATGAAAGGGGTCCCATGGAGTTTAGAAGAAAATTCTTAATTCTGTCTGAAATGTTGTTAGCTTTTTCTATTAAAAGAAACATTTATGATACTGAAAGGTATGGCAATACTGAAAAAAAAAAAAAAAAAGAAAAAAAAAAAGAGGTGATTTTTAAGGTGAAGAACAGACTAAAGGAAAAAAAATCTACTATTATTAATTTAAAAAGTTGCTACAGTGGAGACATTTTTTTTCCTCAGTACCACTGGGGATATTACAAGAAAGAGTTTAAACTGAAGCAAAGGGGAAAAATATGTTTCTCTATTTGTTCACATTATGAATTTAGCAGCCACTGGGGTATTGTTGCCATTCTCTCAACATAGCTACTTTTATCATGGTATTCAAGTCATTCACAGGAAGGTCTTCATTTCTGCAGTTCACCTAGTAGCTTGTTGCTTCTTCCTGATGCATGCCCAAAGACATTCTCCATTTCCCAAGTGATCCAAGCTATTCCTGCTATTCAGACAGCTCAAAAGTGTAGACAAACTGAAATGTTTTATCCTCTTGGACGAGGGCAAAGCAGCTGAAGTGCAGTGTGATTCAATATTTGATGGTACTGAGGAGCTGTTGAGAAGGAATGGTGAAAAAGAGTTATGTTTGGGGGACTGTTTTGATGGGCAAAGGAAGTCTGCACATGTAGGCAGTGGATAGGATCGATGAAGAGGAAGGTCATTCTCTGGTTTTCAATTTGATTTTGTGGAAGGCAACTGGGAGGTGTCCTTCTCTGAAAGGCTGTTATTGGAGATTTTTTTCCTCTCCACATATACTCAGTCCTTCAACACTACCTGCAGAGACTTCTCTTTCCTAACACTGCAGGCATTCCCCAATCTCAGTCTAGTCTTCCCTGCTATCCTAATGTCTCAAGTGTTTTTTTCCTCAGTTTCCTCACCTCCTCCTCTTCTCACACCTATTCAAGAAGGCTTCTCCTCTTCTGAAAAATCTGTTTATCTGCATCAAACACCAAGCCTACACTATTTCAGATAATGAGAAAAGGCACCATCTCTAGGTGTGAGTCTGGGACTCAATCTCCAACTTTGCCATGCTTGTTCCTTTCAGGTACTGTGAGGTTTGGGATCACCACCTATTCTCAGAAATATCTACTGGCCTGTATATCTTGATCCCCTCCTCAGCAGCTGAGGACTCTGAACACGTAATGTGAGGACCAACTGAAGAGATAAGAAAATACAGTCTAGAAGAAACCACCATGAGTTATACAAGTCCATTGAAAACTACATTCAAAGAGCACTCAACAAATGTGTGTCATTACCTAACCAGAAGGGTGTATTGAATGGGTCTCTAAGGGCTGCATGTCTCAGTCATGTTGGCCTTAGAAAAGAGAGATGAAAGATGCTTATTAAAATGTAGTGTATTAATATGCTTATTAAAATGTAGGCAACATCTCCCAAATAAGAAGTTATAAGCATTTCAAATAATTAAAAATTTAGAGAAATTATTTGAAACAAGTAGCATTTTAATAAGCAAAATCCTACACTTAAATAGGAACAGTTCACTGCTCAAGTATACTCATGTACTATACATGAGTAAAAAAAAATAAAATGAGCTGAGTAAGTGTGAAAGTCTATTTAGATTTTCTTTTTCTTTATGTCATTTTGTATGATATTGGAAAAAGACTTTAAAGTGAAGCAAAAGAGATTTAGATTATTTATTAGGAAATATTTCCCAATGGCAAGTTTAGCTATGTGCTGGATTAGGTACACGCAGAAAACAGAAACTCCATCACCAGGGGAATTTAGTCCTTGTTTACACACACACACACAGATCCCTTCCAGCCCTAATGTCTATCAGAATATAATAGTGTGAGCATCAAGCATGGCTTACTGCTACTTGTGAATTACTTCTCTGTTTTTTTCTCTGTTTTATACAATAATACAGCTCAGGAGCAACATTTTTTAATTTTAATGTCAGGGTTTCAATTTCATATTCATATTAGAAATCAAAAGCCAAGAGAGAGACCATGCAATCTGGAAAAATAATATTTTCAGCAAACCCTAGACCCAGCATAATATAAATGGTTTTCTTTATCTGAACAATAATAAAACATCCTGGAAACAATTGAAATCAGTCAAACCATTTCAATAAATTATTTTTGTTTATTATGATCACTTTCGGCATGTTGTAAACTAGCAGTCAGCAAGTAAATTTGTCAAAGAATCTGTCTCACCTTCTCACCTACTGCAGTGCAAAAGAATCCAAAACAGAAATGCTTAAGTTCTTGTGTCAGGAAATGTATTTATGAGCTCTGTCATAAATAAAACAGTCAATACATACTATTAGGAACAAAAATGTTGTGGCACAAAAAAATGACTCTTCTGCATATGCTTTGCACATCTGTACTCCAAGAGTATATGTATATATAATTAACTGAATATTTTAGACACAGTACATGCAAATATTAATTTTCACTCTGATCCATTTCATCTGTTTCTGATTAAATAACCTGTCTGCCTATAATTAGTTTTGAAAGATAAGGAGGCATTCAAGCAAATAATAGACATCTATACATTTCTAAGACACACAACATCATGTTTTTTGATTGCTGTAGACAAGACTACCCATGGTGTCTTGGTTTCATCTGGGATAGAGTTAATTTTCTTCATAGTAGCTGGTATGGTGCTGTGTTTTGTATTTAGGATGAAAATATCGTTAACACTGATGTTTTATTTGTTACTGAGCAGTGCTTACACTGAGTCAATGATTTTTATGCGTATGCTGCCCTGCCAGTATGCTGGGGGAGCACAAGAAGATGGGAAAGAACACAACTGGACAACAGGACAGCCGACCCAAACTGACCAAATAATTATTCCATAACATATGATGTCATGCTGAACAAAAAAAGTTGGGGGAGTTGGCTGGACAGTTTGCTGTTACCATTGCTCAGGGACTGGCTGGGCATCGGTCAGTTGGTGGTGACCTAACCACAATGCACAATTATATTGTGCATCACATTATTTTTTAAAAATTATTTTATTTTATTGTGTTTCTTGTTTGTTTGTGGTTTTGTTTGTTTCTCTGTTTGTCTTTCTTATTAAACCATTTTAATCTCAATCCAGGAGTTCATGGTCTTTCACATCATCAATTCTCTTTCCTGTCTCACTGTGGGGGAGTAAGTGAATGTCTGTGTGGTGTTTAGCTGCCTGCCAGGTTAAACCACAATACATGGAAATGCTTGTGTTATATTTATAGAATCATAGAATATCCCAAGTTGGAAGGGACCCACAAAGATCATCAAATCCAACACCTGGGTCCCCAAAGGACCACTCAAAATATCAGACCACATGTCTGAGAGCATTGTCCAAATGTTCTTGGACTCTGGCAGGCTTGGTGCCATTATCACTGTCCTGGAGAGCCTGTTTCAGTGCCTGACCACCCTTTTGGTGAAGAACCTTTTCCTGATATCCAGCCTGAACTGCCTCTGTCACAGCTTCAAGTCATTTTCTCGTGTCATGTCGTTGTCACCAGAGAGCAGAGATCAACATCTGCCCCTCCACTTCGCCTTGTGAGGAAGTTGTAGGCTACCACGAGGTCTCCCCTCAGTCTTCTCTTCTCCAGGCCAACCAAGTCAGAAAATGGTGCATTCTGCAATTAAACCCAAACCACACAACTGTGTGACACAGGACATCCTGGGGTGCTGGGCTCCTGATACTCCAAATGAACAAACTAACAGGAATATGCCACAAACATATATTTCACCAAAAGAGCAGAGCCAGGAGTTGACCCAACATGCAAGGGACACAGTTTTGAAGTTTAAACAATATTTTTGCAGACCTGTCTCATATGGGAACCTAAG
Organism: Aythya ferina; assembly: GCF_964211825.1. Taxonomy (NCBI): domain Eukaryota; kingdom Metazoa; phylum Chordata; class Aves; order Anseriformes; family Anatidae; genus Aythya; species Aythya ferina. The sequence goes on from NC_140297.1 coordinate 110,618,505, forward strand.
ATACTAATCAGCAAGACTAGTGCTTAAACTCAGATTACAACTCTTCTACTGGTACTCTGACTCCTCCAGCCTTCTCATCCATTATCATCCCTTAGGTATATGTGATTCCAGTGTACAATAAATTTCCCTGTTCCTTAAAATCCATACTCCTACGTTACCTTTCTTGCAGAGTATCAATGCTGGCATGAAATTTATCTCTGGTCCATGAATCAGCTTTCTCACTAAGAGAACTAATTTAGCACCAAATTGGAGCCAACAAGCAAGTTAACATGTATGCAATGAAGACAGTAGGTGAAATAGAACCTCAGATGAAGGCACAAACAAAGCAACTTGACAATATAGTTGAAGCCATAATTGAGAAGATTTACTTTTCCAATAAAAATATGTTTTCCTTGAGAAATATTGGATCTAGTTCAGTCACAAGTCCTGCATTAAGCTCACGTTTTCCACATTCTAACATTAAGTTTTGAAATTCCTTTGCTATTGGCACCTGGTTGTGCCTTAATAAAACTGAAAGAGGGGGAGAAAATTGGGTTTGATTCTCCTATTATTCCAAAAAGGTTTTCACTGAGACCTCAGCAGGTCCCAATACCCTATTAAGATATATCGTAACTTTTGTAAACATCAGATGATCTTAAAAGAGGATAAAATAGTGTAGAATGAGAGACAGAAAAAGAGTGTAATGGCTCAGCAGTAAGTGCTGTGACTTGAAAGGCAGAGTTTTGGGAGAAAGAAACAGCATTCTGCATTGTTTTTCTCTTATATTATGAATCCCCACCCCACCCCCTTTTTTTCCCTACACACAAAACAGGAGCTAGGAGAAGATGTTTTGGGGTGGCATGTTACTTAAGAAAACGCATCCTTTGGATAGAAGGGAAAGAATGATATCCAAATGGACCATTTATTTATACCTTGGTAAGATCAGCCCTGAGTATCCTGTCACAATTTTGTTTCTTCCCTCTCTCCCTTTTAAACCCATTGTGAAAGAATGACAACAAAATTCATCTAATTGAGATGAAGATCAAAATAATTTTATATCAGGAAGGATCCTAAACCTAAATGTAATTTGTAGGCAATTTTTAGATATTCAGAAAAATCAAAAATCATTGATTCAAAACTAATGCACAGCATTTAAATAAAACATTCTAAAAACTACTTGTGCTATCATAAAAAAGACTCAGTTTGCATACCTGAAAAAACCAAAGGGCATAATCCATCAAAGGAGAATAATCCTCCATTGGGCTATAAACACAAATCAAGGGAGTATAAAACCTATGTAATGTCAAAATTTTATATTAAAACATAAATGTTAGCACCAGGATAGACTTTGCTTTCATGATAGAGATCTCTTTTGCATTGCCCCTGGGTGAGCTCATTACATGCCAGGTTGACTCTAGTTTGGTTTCTGATGGATTTCAGCAATCTGATTTCTAACTGTATGAGGGTGTTGATATGTTCAGCTTGATCTGGCATGAAATCTTTCAATAGCAGAATTTTCCCTTTTTGTTAAAAACTGTAGACCTCTCCAGGAAAACAGTGGGTTTGCTCAGCCTGCATGGCTTCTACTGTTAGTAAAATTTTCATGAAGGATACAATCCTAGACCCTGTGATGTGAACTATATGTGAACTTTGGAATAGGATAAAAGTGTATTAACCCAAAGTTAGAGTTCCAAATTGAAACTCGTCTTCAGGATTTTTTTTTAAGTTATATCTTTGTATAATTCAAATGTAAATTTATACATGTAACTGTATAGCATATTGTAATGTAGAGAAATAAGGAATGTGGAATATTGATATTACATGGCTTGTATTACAGCGCTTGTATTACAGCCTGAGTATGAATTATATCTCTTCAGATCATAATCTTTTGTAATGTTGAAAGACAACTATGCAGTCTTTTCCTACTAAAGAAAACAACCTAGAGGAGAAATGAATGGCCTAATTTTCTCTAAATGAAATTTAATTTCTGGGCTTATGTGGATGTCTTCTTGGCATATAAATTCTTTTCTCACAGTTTGGCACCTGGTGGGCAGAGGAAGGACATAAAGAAAGATGAGAATGAGAAGTGGTCAACTTTGATGTATTTAAAGTCAATGGGACTTTGAAAATCCTGACTGAAAAACATGTATAATATAGTTAACAAGGAAATAAAGATTTTTCTGCTTTGAGTTTTCTACATTAGTTATTGTTCTACTCCGTGATTCTTCATAATGAGGGGGAATGGTTGAGGGAAAAGCAAAGGCAATGGAAGAGAGAAAGAAAAAGGAAGATTAAGAGAAGTCTGTCCTTGGATAGCCAATAGTTCTTCCAATGGTCAAGTTTTTGATAGGGGTGTAAGGTAGGGCCATGGAAGAGTCTGTGGTGGTAGAGACCAAGAAAACCAACCCAATGAATTGAAGAAAGGACATGGTTTTGCATACAAATGAGGGAGAGTGTCCTGTGATGAAGGCAGCTTACTTACACCCCAGGAAAGGCCGTAGCTCACCCTTTATAGGCCTCTTATAGTGGTGGGAAGAATGATTCTAAGCATAGGCTTGGAGCAAGAGGTCTTCATCCTCACCAAGGCTGAACTCAGCAACTTTCAGCATGCCAGATACAGGTAATTGGCCTTGGCAACAGCTGGGTAGTAATAAAAGGCTGCTTGATGATGAGCAGTTAGAGTGGACCTTACCCATTTAATCCTCTGTAACTGACACTGCTGGAAAACTCCAATTTATGGCATCTTTGGCACCAGTAGTTGAAAACAGATAAGGAGCAAAAAACAGTTTAGCAGTTTTGAAAAAAGAGAAGGTTAGGGAAACAAATGCCCAGCAGGTAGGAAAACAAATCCGTATTGACACACAGTAGTCATCTGGTGAGAATGAATACAGCATTCTAGAATTAGCAAAATAATCAGACAACATTGATGGGTAGAAGAGGGGCATCCAAGTGTGTGTGATTCACTTCCTCCCAAATCAATGTATTTAGTTTAAATTTAAGCAATCTCTCAGTCATCACAGTTTCACAGTATTTCAGGGTTGTGGGTTTTTTGGTTCTTATGTAACCTGCACATACAATACAGAAACACAGTGTGATGTTTTATCTTTTTTTTTTAAGGGAAAAATTCACAAGTTTTCATAAATTCCCATTAGAACTAAGATTTTTTTTTAAGATAACACCACTGCTCTGTGTGACCTTAAATGTTGTGGATTTTTTTTGTCTGTGATTCACAGATGCATACATTTTGAAGTCAAAAAGGAACGTCATGAGTTACTGGGTTGATAAAGCATGCCCAATGTACAGAAACCACTTGCTACTTTTCAAATTTAACATAATGGGAAACACATAAAACAGTTTTAATTGCCTTTAAACTACACTGTCTGGTGTTGGTTACTATCTAGACTAAGAGTTGTTCACATCTCTAGTCTGAAGATTTTTCCGCCAATCAGGTCTTGTTATGTCATTCTGCATTAGATGAAAGAACAGCCTATTAGAAATGTCTTCTTAAGTCAACTACGAGAAGATTGACCAGGTAAGCTTCCACCCTGCTCTTCAATAAACTAATGACTTTGCATTTCTTTAGTTTTTCTAGAGTGCATTGTCTAGATATCAGTTCATCCCTGAATTACTTTTCCAAATACCATCAAACTTCTGAAGTACAGAGGCTATAGCCAGCCGGTACTCCATAAGCAGCTGAACTTCTTCCACAGAGTTGAAAACATCTTTTCATTTCTAGTTGACTTCTTTCTACTTATGTGTCCAAAGATTACATTTTGAATACTGCTTTGCCCTGGCAGCACATGCTACTTACCTAAGAAACTGACTCATTTGAGAACCACAGTTGAGGAAGACCAAAATCTCATAGAAATAGCATCCTTACATTATTCGGAAAAGTTCATATTTGCCTGCTTTGAAATGAGAGATGGTTCAGAATTCATGTACTATTGTAATCATTTTGTTATATCATTGTATTTTGAATTTGCATTGTGTTACATTAAGCTAAATGTAAAATATCTGCTGTCCATAAAACAAATGCATAGACTGTTATCATGCCATGTCATATTACAATGATATTCCATATGCTGTAAAGACATAGAGACATCTATATTCTAAAATTCTGTCAACAAACAACATATATCAAAATATTTCATTACCAGAAAACAGGACATATTTTTTTTTTTTCTTTCCCTGAATAAATAAATGGCTTCAATATGTATATAGACTGTAATTTTCAGTGGAAGTAAACCCTATTCTAACCTGTCCCGAGGTTGTAACACTATAAGGTAAATAAAGGCATGAATTAACTTAAATGTTATGATTTCTTAAGATTTGTTCTTTTTTTCCTAAATATCCAGTATAAGCCTTGGAACAGTAAATGGATCTCAGAATCACTAAACCTACACACCACTTCAGCTGAAAAATTCAAACAATGTTGGCTATAAACAAAAGACATAATTTATCCAGATGTTGTGCTGTTTACATTACTAGAGGTTGAGACATTCATAGCATAGTAGAATACGTACACAAATTCTAATGGATTTGTGCCAACTTCACATTGCATCCCTCACATTAGGCTTACTCATAGGCAAAGCTAGGAAATTGCCTTTGAATGTAAAAGTAAAATGTTTCTTCTTCTGAAAAGCTAGAATACTACTTGCTAGCAATTTTATTGGGATATTAGAAAACTTCAAATGCACTGTTGGATAGAAGATACTGTTCCATTAAGCATCTTTGTTAAGAACAGTCTGAGGGCAAGTAGGAACTATGCTAACTGAGCCAATGCACCTGTTTTCAGGTTTATTACATTTAGCACAGGGGAAAGCAAAAGAAAATTCATAATAAAAAGAGTACAAACTTTATATTTTAATGGACTTTGCTGAAACTAGGACCAGACACAACCCACTAGTCTTCCCCCAAGGGCAGTGAAAGCTCAGCTCAGATGACAATGAGAAGAATAAAGGGCTATGAAAATTCATATTAAGATGCTAAAGGCAAAGCTAAAGAAAAAATTTAGTTAATTAATTATGGTATGATAAACTTGAAAAAGGCCTTACTGTGTTGCATTTCAATAAAGCAAATGAGTATGTTATACATTTTCCATGCAATATTTTTAGAAAAAAAAGTGAGCTTTTGTGTATTTTGTTAATTTTCTTTTAAAATAAATTTCTTTTCATCTGAGCTAAAGCTAAATCCTTTCTTTATAAATCACAGTTTGGTTTTGCTTTCATGACCTCAGTTCATGGTCCTGTACTTACAAAGCTCATACAGCTGAATCATCTAATGAATTAAGCTATAAATATAATTGCATTTGTTTCCTCTTAACAAATCATGGGTTTGTAGTTGCAATTCTGCTAAAGACTTCTGTTAATCAAAAATTAAACAGTCATTGAAAAAATATATATTTTTAAAGCAAATTCTGAAAAAAATTCAGTTTTTCAGGTAAGAACAAAATTTCCATGACTTGTAAGTTTACTCTTTTCCAGTTAACATAAGAACTCACAATTTCAGAGACAAGCTCACACTGGCATGTGCAAAGGTAGAGGTGGGAGAAAGCAACCTTACTCAGCTTGGAAGACCCCAAACACCCCTCCCACAGGTCTCACCTAAGCTAGACACACATTTCTGCTTTTGGGCACTGCTTGTAGAATGCAATACATTTTAGCTGGGATCAGGGGACTTTGGATGAGAGCAAATGAGAAGGGGAGATTTATCATAACAAAGGTGAATTAAGATGTACATCTGTGGCAAGAAAATGTAGCAAGGGACTTGACATAAGAATCTGATGTATCTCTTAATACAGGAGTCACCTGACATGTTTCCTCTTCATCTCTACAATCCTTTTTTTTTTTCTTTTTTTTTTTCTTTTTTTAACATAAAATAGTAACAAAATATTGTGCAAAATTTAGGCTGTTATTAAAGGAAACATGACCAGTCTATATCTAAATTACAGTCCTCTGTTCTTCCAGTCTGTAAACCATTTTCTCAGTTTTCATTAATGCTGAATACTCAGAGGTCTCTTTAATAATGTAGGTGATGTAAGAGAGAACCTTGTATTGTTTACGTCTTTCCTCCTATTTTTAGCCTAATGATGGTCAGAATTAACTGGATTTACTGTCCTTTGAAATGCCCAAGTGTACCAAATCTCCCACAGAAAAACATATAAAATTAAAGGCTGACAGTTCTATTGCCAGAAGCACGTTACTCATTCTGCATGTGAATAATAAGTTGCCTTTATACACCTTTCCAAAAAACAAGAATTGAAGAGGAATGGAACAGTTCATTTGCATCAGCTCCTTCTTTTAAAGTATATTCTTATTGAGAAACTCCATATGGTGGAAAACAAAACAAGCACAATGAAAACTAGTGTTATGCAATATCTATTAAAAACCAGATGAGTCACCACACAGAAAGTTGCCTGGCCTTCAGAAACTCTTCAGAAACTCTGAAAATCAGCTAGCCTCACTAGAGCAAACTCCTGTGAGATCTGAAGGAATGTTTGCTATTTTGGAAAGATGTTCCCAGAAATGGGTTTGGCAATTGCTGTATCAGCACTATGAAGACAGGTCAAATTTGCCTCTTATCCTTCTGCAATACTTCTAGGGAGACAACTTCTTATTCAGAATTCCATTTATATGTTGACAGAGTAAGAAAATATAAAAGGAGAAATATATGTGTAGATATTTAACGTATCATTTTCTGGGAAAAACAACAAACAGAATTACTGTTTTCAGGATCATTCTCATACTGCGTATTAATTCTCACAGAGCCAATTACTACTGAAATAAATTATATTTACTGCTGGAGTTGTTAAACACTCATGTCATTTTACAGAATCAGTTTTGCTTTACAGGAAAGCCTCAACTCTTTCTGAAATTTGGTGTGCTCTATCTCAAGCAGGACCTGAAGCAGAAACCTTATGTCCTTTAGGATAGGAGCAGTTGTTCATCTTCTGCTTCTCCTGAGGGCCAGTGGAAAGCAGGAAGAGCAGGGAAAAGCAAGGTGACTAACAATTTGTGCTGAGAAACACAGAGGTAAACTAAAGGATAAAACAGAGGTACTGTCTCTGACCTTTCTCACTCAACTAAAGAAATTATTTCTCAGAATATTGAGTTTCTGACAATTGTGCAAATACTCATAAATTGTGCATAGTGCATAAGTTGAACTTAGCACCTACTTTTTTCTGGGTTTCTACTAACTTCCTTGGAATTTGTTATATGCAGCAAAATACACATGAATTGGACTCGGAGCTTATCTTCACAGAAAAATGGACAATAATTTTGAATGTTCACATGGACAGCTATTCTGGAAAAACTATTGTGTTTCCTGTCAATTTCCACAGGCAAATCCTTCAACTGCTAATATTGATTTTGAACAGCAGCCAGTGAGAGTGCTATCAGAACAACAACATAGTTAAATGATGATTTAAGCTTTCTTCCCTCCCCCTTTAGAAGCAAAATTTAAATGCCATATGCAAATAAAAACTAACAATTTCTAGACAGTGTGCATATGTTCATCTATACAACTGCATCATGTTACATCAGGAAGAGAAATATATATATCATGAATATAATGTCTGCTTCAGTCATCCATATCATCACTGGCATTATATTCATGATTTTCAGGATCTAGAACTCTGTTTCTCAGATCTTGATCACTCTGAAGTGTAACACAGAATGAAATAAAACGTCATCATGCCCATTTATCATTTAGGCAAGTTGGTAAAATTAAGCCTGATATTAAAAAGCCTGAAAATATAAGAAACTCATTGAAAATACACTTACTATAACTGATTGTCAACAAGGACTTTGTCAGTCCTTAAACTGTAGTTTTTTTCATTTCTTCTGCCGCTCATCATTACCCTTTGTCACCTTATTTGTTCTAGCCAATTTAATTCATTGATGTTGGTTGCAAAGGCTATAAAACTCGATGCGATTCTTGGTGAGTTTGAGTCAGCCTCACACATGATAAGTAGAGTGTAGACTGTCATATCATCACAGATGCAAATTACTTTGTCCTTTTTTTTTTTTTCTGTTAGAAATGGATTAAAGAAGAAAGTTGCCAGAAGACTTAAAGAAGAAATCAGAGTATGGATTTTTTTCTTTCTGAAATGTAAGAAAACATGCTGATAACTATTACAATTTGTATTAAAAAGGAATTTAAAAGGAAATTATTTTTATTTAAAGATAATGAGGGGAGGGGAGGGGAGGGGAGGGGAGGGGAGGGGAGGGGAGGGGAGGGGAGGGGAGGGGAGGGGAGGGGAGGGGAGGGGAGGGGAGGGGAGGGGAGGGGAGGGGAGGGGAGGGGAGGGGAGGGGAGGACTTTTCAGTTCATTGGATATCCTTTAAGGACCAGAGAAAAAGAAAAGAATTTTTATGTAAAGGACTTATTATTTTGTGTGTTTCAGCTCTCACTAAATATCTGATATATCTATGGCAGACCTATAACAAGCCTGAAAACTGATGAAAGTACTCAGTTTCAAAAAATTTTTAAAGTATCTGAACCTCAGCTGAGGAGTATAGTTGAGTTTAAGCATGCCAATTTTTCAAGCAGACCAAGTACGGATTTCCAGTGAGCCCTGAAGCAAGTATCTTTGCACTTGAACCTCAAAGTCTAAAAGCAAAGTCATTAAAATGCTTATAGAGAGCTGCACAATGTAGAACTGCAGTTCTCCTTTCCTTTGACTGCTTTTGTGGCAGGAGTAGGAGGTCCCACTATCCCTTATCTACTGTAGACAATAAATCTGCGTCTTCATTTGTGAGAGGAAACTGAGAGCTCAAGGCAAAGCACCAGGAAGCAGAAGTTCCTCTTTTATATAAAGTGAAAGAAAGTGTCCGTATCAACTCCCCAGTCAAATCATACAAGTGAATCTTTCAGAATTGTACTGTTACACTCATAGAGATAATCCTGTTACAACAAGATTGATGGATCACTTATTCCAAGTAACTTTATTATAAACTACTGATTAATCAATCTTAAAAATAAATCTTAAAAGCAGTCAGCAGAAGAAACAGTTAAGTATACATATTGGGCCATCTTCATCTGTTATGAATAAATATTTAGACCCAGAAGTAGTCAAAAGGGAAATAAAGGGAGAACATATGAAAAAATAGCTTCTGAGAAATAGGTCGAAGAGCAAACTATTTCTTAATTGAGTCTAACTCCGCTAAGACATGAGCAAACGGTTCACTCAGAGAAAAGAAAAGCAGTCTGCACCATGCCGAAGCTATATTTTTTCCATTTACTTGACAGACATCTCCAAACTGACTTGACAGAGTAAAATACAGTACAGAAGCAGTACAAATGCAGATTCACCACTGTAGTCCACTGTGGTCTGACTAGTGAAAGAGAAATTAAATTTGCGAAGTTTACTTGGTAGGAAATGTACCAAGTAAACAACCCCAAAAGTTTATGTAGACCACAGCCATATCTCTGTCAGGAGTAGTAGCTAAGGGACAATGCATGATATGCCCCTGGGTTATTTTCCCATATTCATGTATTCATGACTTCAGATAGATTTCTCATTAATTTCTTTGCCCATTGTTTTTATTTCCCTTTCTTGCTTGCTTTCTTTTAAACTCCATGGAGGGGATTCTGGTTTCTTCAAGCACAAAACATGCTGCAAAATTCTGAGAACATACAGGACTGACAACAAACATAAGCAAAAGAGGCTGAGCCTCTTTGCCCTGTAAGCCAAAGAGAAAGGGAAAACTAGCACACATCCTGACAAGACTTCATATCCTTGCCTTCACTTCATCTCTGGGTTTTTCCTCATCTTTCTTCCACTTTGTAAGGCCACACTTAGCACCACAGGTTTTCCTTCATCTCTCATCCATTGGTAATGTTTTCAGAACCATGAATTATTAATTAATTACTTACTGAAGGAAAAGCTATTCACATTACATTCACAAAAGTGACCAGCAAAAAGTAGAAAACCATACTCTTTAAACGGTTTTATGGCTAAGATTATTTTTCCAGATAGTAACTAACTTATATTGTCTGTCTTCAGTCAGGTATTTTAAAAAAACAAGCTATAATAATCACTCTTAAACCGCTGGTGAAGGAATTCTCTCTAATGATGCATAAGTTGAATGTGCCGATGGTCTTGAAAGCCTGCAATCACTTCTGCCTTATGTGTTCTGTTCTCCAGCTGGACAGATGCCAGCTATAAATCTCTTGGCTCACAAATGAAAGAGACAACTTCCAGTCTCCCTTTCTGCAGGGCCATTATTTCTGATTTATGAGTATTTGGGAAATTACTAGTGTTCCATAAGACCATATGCAAGTCTCAAAAGCTGCAGAAGTCAGTATAACAATGAAAGACGATCCTAAAATTGTAAAATTAATGATTTCCTGATTTCTACTGATTAGGCTGTTGTTTAAGGGGCATCAGTCTTCTGTTGAAAAATAAGCAATACTCCTACATAACACAAGCAACAATTTATACATTGCAGTTGTTTTTCTTAGTCTGTACAAATAATAAAAACCTTAAATTAGTGAACAAATAACATTAACCATTCAATCAAAAATCAAGATAATTCATTAACTGCAGATGAACAGAAGAATGGACTGAACAATCAATGGTTGTTATTAATGAGGAGTTCATACACGTATTATGGGGCTTGAGTTAAAACATTAAGGTTTGTGGTACCAAATATATATATATATTATGATGCTGTAATATTCTTTCAGATGTTCAGAAATTTGATCATATTTTTATATCATATTCATACCATTAATTTTCACTGTACTGGTTTCTCCTAGGTGCACAACTTCTGTCGTCTACATACTGAAGTTAAAGACCACTGAAAAAGGACTACTGAGGCACACTACTGACAACAGAATTGTTATTAGTGGTAGGTTGATCATTGCTTTGATTTGCCTATGGGAGCAGAAAAAAATTTGCAGTTCAGCAGTGCAGGCAATAACTCCACACTATGGGCTGGCAGGGAAAAAAAAATATCATTCTTATTGTGTATAGAATCCTAAATTTTATAATGATACAATAGCTTTTGGTTCTTTATGGAGATGGAGACAGTGCAATGAGATATCATGCTCACTAGCATTGTTGCTGGTGTATCTCTACATTGACTTTGCTCATCCCATCTGTTAGTGGCTATATGGCCTTTGCCCAAATGTTGTTCAAATCATTTTCCTTAAACAGCTCTTCCAGAGCATCAAAGTCAGCTTTACTAGTAATTCTTACATTGTACAAAAATGGTACCTTGCCTGGGTCTAGAATGGGAAGAGGGTAAGTCTGATGCTATATTTTTTTCCAGGACTATCATCAGAGCAATCAGATTGATATTCTGTCTCCTTGAGTCAAATGTACAATAAGGTCATCGATATCTCTGTGTAAATGTGTGTTTAGGTAAGAATAGATTCAAATGCCTGTTTTACCAAAATCTGCAGAAATAAAAATCATACCAAAGCACTAATATGAGTAATATCTGGTCCCACAAATCACTTTATAGACACAAGCCACGGGATCAGGCAAGAATTCACAAATATGTCATCAAACTATTTTTGTAATTTCATGGGATGTTGTGATTTAACTACAAACACACAAGTCACAATGAAAGTAGCAGACCACTTCATCCTGTTTTCTACTACCTAAATATATCTTTTGATAGTAAAAGGCTATCTACTGCAAAATGCTGCTTTATTAAAAACAAACTGACAGGGTACCACTAATGGCTACTACATATTAAAGGCTCACAGACTAGAAGACATGTGGCCTTAGTTAGAATAATAAATTGGGCTTCCCAACTTGGCATAGAGTTTAGATGAACAAGGCTGCCACTATTTTCTCATCTGTATCTGCAAGCAGACACCAACTCTGACACCAGCTTCTGTGAGGAGAAGCCAAGTGATGCACCTGAAGCTGCAAGAAGAGGCAGAAGGGGTGAACTGTTGTAGTTTTTCATATGGCTGGACAGAGAGGAACACAGGCAATCTCACCAGCTGGTTGTGCAAGTATAATGATGTCTACTGACCAGCAGAGAAAAAGCATGGGGAAAAAGGAGTACATTGCTGCTTCCAAAAGCAGAGTTGAACTACAAATATAGACACCCTTGTGCACAATACCATAGATAATGAACAGCCCCTTCCACCTAAATGTTTTAAATAGGCAGTTTCAATCCATACATCAGAGATGTATTATAATTTCAAATTATTTTTTCAGCATTACTAAGATGAAGACATATGGTTTACAACTGTTGTCTACAGTTTAAAATTCAACATTATCATCACAGGGCTTAAAATTTATTTTTTGAACATTGCTACAAGTCACTGTTAAAGAAATAACCGTTGCCAGAAAGAGTATATTTTAACTAAATGACTTGAAATAGCAGTTTCCTATATAGGAAACCGAAGGTTAGCTTTAGCCAGTATCATCATTCCATCCCAGTCTTCTAGGCAGTAACTAGAACAGTATCTGTCTTATGTAATGGAATAATTCTGACAGCTCCAGGAGACATAATGGTAGTACTAGTCAGATAACATCAGAGTCATTTATCCAACATTATTTCATTCGTCTTCCACTCCACCACTACAAATAGAGTGACAAAATGTCTATGCTATATAAAGATTTCTAAAACAAGAAAAGTTGCTTACTGTATCTTCGTTATTTGTGCAAAAATAAATCGCCTTGATTTATATTTCCAGCAACTTACCATGAGTGACATGTCAAAATCTTTAAATTCCTATTAAAATTTGGCATTTCCTCTAGATGATAAAGGGGAAAATGCCTGAGGACTCTGAAAGTTTAAATTCTTTGTATTAACTAAATTCATGCTTTAATATATCTTGATTGAAAGGCAAAAGTCCAGCTGAAGATATCAAAAGTTCATCTTAATGGAGAAAACAAATCTATAGCATTGAATTACATTAGGAGCAACTATGTGTTTATGACTGAATTTGGGTGTTTATCTTTTTTCTTCTTTTTGTTTTGTTTTGTTTCATTTTAAATGAAGCGCTTCACAAGTCTGGTGGTAAAAATGGATTGTACCTATGTACAGCATCATTACGCTCTTTGGGGCAAACCTGTGAGGTTAGAGGTACAGGATTGCTCCAGAATGATTTCAAAGGAATATATTACCTCTATTATAAACCCTTCATATCCATGACAATAATAAGGACAATAAGTATGTTAGCACTACATCTACACTATGATTGCATTCCTTTTCCACACAGGTTTCGTCACGTTTCTGTTCTTAGGAGAAAAGAAGCATGTAGGAAAATGAAACATTTATGTTGCTAAGGATATCTTCTTCCAGCTGGAACCACTGGAGAGATTTCACATAGCTTGGTATCTCATTTTAAAAACACCCAAGCCAATTACCAACCTGCTCTAGATAGATTTCTCACAAGCATATAAAAAACGTGCTGCTGAGAGGTGTACTGAAGACTTCACAACAACAATATTTAGGAGAGGGCTTGTGCACTGAATTATGATTAGGATTCCTACTACTAGCTTTCATGACACTTAACAAGCATCTACACTCTGTGAATATATATAACCAAGCCTAAGCTATGTAATGTGATGCAGACAGCAAGGTAGATACAGGCAAAACCAAGAGGAGCCATGCATTACACATGGTTTTTCCTTCCTTGTCACGGTTATTCCATAGTGTTTACAAACTAGAGACTTGATTTTGTTTTGCATTTGAGTGTTCTTCACAATGCAGAAGCCAAAACCTGGTTGTTTTCAGTTAACAATCCTCACCTTTAAAAATAGTTTCAGCAAGGTAAATTACTTCTTGATAGTTCTGTGTTCCTAAAGCTTCAGCTGAGCAAGAGCACTGTAACAGTAACAAAGAAGCTTACAGCATCTTCTCTGCTAGTCTGTCAGAACTCCAACCACGCTGGGATTCACTTGTATGGATAAGGATGGATAGCTTTTTCCCATTCTCATCACACATAATTTGAGAAGCAGAACACATGGGTGAGAGGCTGATAAGTCCTCATTCTTTTCAGATCAAAATCTAGGAAGTTCTGATCCGGACATTGTCTGGGCCAATCTTTCACTTAGATACATGACAGCAGACGGTCCATTCACTCAAGCTTTTATCTTTAAAGCATTATACAAAAACAAATTAATCTCCAAATTCTCAGGATTTAGCAAAGTGGTTATTTCACTGTTGGCACAACTGACTGAAACATGATGGCCAATAGCTGGCCAAATTCAAAAACTACAAATTCAGATTAGTTAGTGACTGTTCATTTCAGTTTGCAGTCATTCAGTGATGATATGTGGATAAGCGCAGAAAAACCTTTTGTCCAGATAGCATCTTACTTATTTACTGATACTGTGATAAAGTTACCAGCAAATGAATGCCATGAGTAACTGCAAAAAGGAAGGCAGGTTCATATACTGACTACATCCTAACAAGAAAAGGTGCATCAGCTTGACTTAACATATTAACACTTACCAATACAGGAAAAAGGCTCATTTTCAATATTAGAATAAAAGGATTGATGGGGAAAAACAAGTTTTTAAACTTTTAAAATGAGAACACATCAAGACCAAAAGATTCAGCATAGGAAATTCAAATGTGACTTTAGTATAACATATGCTCTGGTATGTTACTGGGAGAGGTAATGTTAACAATGCAACTATCCCAGTGGCAGCAATAATTTTAATTAAATCAAGGTTGCTTAAAACTAATCAATCGTCATATCCAGAGGAGCTTGAAAGTACATGCTGAGGGCTGCCAAACTACAAACACAGGCATGCAGATTACATAAAATACGATGAAATCAAGATTTACCAGTGCAAAAGCTCCTGAAAGTTGGGATTGCAACTGGTCCCAGGAACCAGAATGTATACAAGCACTGGAAATATAAAGTTCATCACTACTACTGGCATAATATTTTATAAGACTTAATTGCACTTAATATTTGTTTCCTGAGTAGTAAACATAAACCATTTAATTAGCTTGTCTCTTTCCAATTACAATTTACAAATGCATTGCAGTTTACTCTGTGATTAAAAACACACTAACAAGTATTGAACAAAAATAAACCATTATAGTCCAAATTACAATGTGGAGTACTCTTTCTCAGTATAAGGCTTAGAACCTGCATCACAATAATTTGATTTCTTCTACATTTTATCAATGAATAGCATTTTACATTCATCTCCTCACCTGAGCTGGCTCATATAATTTCTTCACTAGGCAGATGCAAAAGTGTACTTGTACTTTATTGTATTGCTGAACCTTCCAAGATTACTTCCTCCAGTGTCTGTCTTGGTATCTACCTCATTCTTCCCCCACCTTGCTGGGGACTCTAGGAGCAAAATCCTTTCCCTGAAATGTTTTCACTCCACCTTGATCTGAGCCACTGCTGGCCTCTCCCCCAGAAGACTGTGTGCATAAAGGCTTCTTAAAAAAAAAAAAAAAAAACTCTTTTTTTTTTTTTTTTTTGACAGAGCTAAGGAAAAAGATGTAAACAGTCTATGCACATACTGCCATTCTTGATTGTGACCTTAGTAGACCTACTTCTCATCATACTTTAGACAATCTCTATGTACCTGTCAAATATATCACAAGTAAAGTATCTCTGTTGAAAAAAGCCTTTTTATGTCTTACCAAAGGTTTTGTTTGTTGTTTTTCTCTGCTTTGTCTTTATTCTTCCCTATGTCTTGTCTTTGACTCTTTTCATCAAAAAACAATCCTGCAAGACTGCAAAAATCATCACAGCTCAAAATCTCTGTCACTACTCTAAAATAATTCCTACCTCTCTGTTAGTTCATTTTAATAATGTATTTGTCCATACCATCAGTTTTTCAGCAGAACTACTTCTTGAGTTCTGTTGCTGTGTTCATATCTGAACTTCCTGATGATCAGGCTAATTTCTACAATTCAAAATTACTCTACCATATTTATATACACCACTTGTATTTTAATCAGTACTGATTTTCTATATAGATTTAGAGATATATCACTGGCATATTCAGAGGTCCAAACTTGTGCACCAAACCACAGAAAGCCATTCACAAAACCCCTCCAAAAACTCTAAATGGGCCAGATAGTGTTCAGTCAGTTCCCAAAATATTGGTAGCTCATTTTCCAAGACAAAATTACTCTCTACACTAACTTTAGTCTTTGCAATAGACCATAATATGTGCTTAATATGTGCTATACCTGTAAGTGAAAGTAAAATGTCACTTCAAATTTAAAAGCTTGCACTAGAAAGGTCACTAGCTCATTCTAGATTAACATGACTCTTCCTGATTCAGCCGTCAAAGCCCCCAACAATTCCATTTCTTTTCACATACTCTGGCTCATGAGCACAAAACTGCTATTGATTTTTTGTTTGCTTCACGTTCCTGAATAATTAGATTTGATGACATGTTCATAAATTTTTCTATTCAACATAAATACTGAAAGAAAAAATTAAGAAACCCAAACCAAGCCCCTTTTGAAAGGAATAACAGAAAAGGTGGAGTAGATCAATCTCTTTATTAAACCACTGCAGTAGAAATCCTGTGGACTGTTGAGCCCCTTTAAATTGTGAGGAACTTGGAAGCACTGAAAACCTGAAAACATCTGTTAATAGCTGCAGTTTCCCACATTTCCATAGCCATGGGGACATAAGCTTCTCTGGGGACCCCTCACTCCCTAGACACCCAAAGCTCTGTGATAATGAAGGCAAGAAACGAAGACTGACTGGACAGAAGGACAGAGCAAGAATTACCATGACTCTGAAGCTTGATGTTTAGGGCACTGAACTATGTGGAGGAAACAGTTATGGATCTCAAAGAATTATTAATGTCTGTTAGCCAACAGCCATCCCATGTAAATGAAATAAGTCTCTAAAGCAGGGAAAGAATCTTTTCTTAACCACAGAGCTATGCTGCTATATTCCCCTTTCTTCCTTTCAAGTGTCTATTTAGCAAATTCTGAAATCTTTTATGTACCTTGAGAGTGCTCAACTACAAGGTAAAAAATGCTCTGTGCAACCCAGACCCAGGGTGATGACCTATAGCATTTTAGGGAAGTAATATTATCCAGGATCATATCTTGTCTGCATTCCATCTTGTTCTTTAACACTGGCATTGTGATTATGGCACCTGTCTTCATTAAAACCCATTCTAATTCTCTCAATATATACAATTAAATTGCAACTTGTTTAGTTTATTTAAAAATATTTCCTTATTATGTTTTAATAAATTATTTTGTAACTGGTGCATGAATGTAACAACTATCAAATTAATTAAATAAATAATTGGAACTTAGCAAGCCAGTATACTTTCCTTCACTCCTCTACTGCTTAAAGACTTGAGAGGAGTGTTGGAATTACTAGTTAATGAAAGATGCAGATAGGGATTTCTCTCTTATTGGTAACTAATGAGATTAGATGAGAAATAATTAGACAAAATAACAGAGCAAAACCCAAGGGGAATAAAAAAGCAGCAAGCATTTCACTAAGAATCTTTCAAGTCCTCTATCAATTCTGTTTTAAGCTACTGAAACCAACATGTTTTATCAGAAAGTTAAGTTGCAATCTTTTCTGATTTTTTCCTGTTATATTCTTGTAAAAAAATCAAAACTGATAATGCTTGTCATGTTGCCAAGCTAACAATTAATACAAAAAAAAATGGGGGTTAATGTTTGAGAAATTAATTTTATTTTCTTTTAAAAAAGAATAAATAAATTAAGATTAAGATAATTAATCTTAATTTTGAGCTCATGAATGCTACTACAGGTACATGTAAATCCATTCATGCAGAAGTCATTCTTAGGAAACTGCAAAAGTAATTACTCCTAACCAATGAGAAAACAGATGCAATGGCATGTGATCTACATAGAATGGCTTACTTATTCTTTTCAAGTAGCAAGGCAAGGCCTTTTCATGTTTTCCCATAGTTTCCCCCTTTTTTCTGAAAACAATTTTAAATAATTAATAAACCTCACCAAATTTGCAGACTGTTCACAGATGAATGTGATACACAGCAAAATAAATTGAATGCATCTTTTCTTATGAATTATTCATTTTTTTCTAGTAAAATCTTTCTTGAATTAAGAAAAAACGATAGTCCTTCAGTGTCTTAATTCAGACAGGTATTTCTGTAGAAAAAAAAAATGTCCTCAAGACACAGTCAAACACAGGTAGGTTATTTAAAAAATAAGCTAAAATTTTTATCAAACTGACATTCCTGTAGTAACATCTGTGCATTTCGACATGCATGAATTCTAGATGTCTAATTTGTAATGTTTCTAAAAAGTGACAGTTGGTATTCATCAAAAAACAGTTAATTAGTATAATAGGTTGCAGCAGAAAAAAAGGCAATGCCAGAGTCTAACTGGAACAGGAATAAAAAAATTCTGAATAACATATTAATATGGGCACTGATAAAAATTGCCTGGATATACCATTATATGATATATATACTCAAGGCCTGAAGTGTGTCATTGTGATTTGGTCTGTTTCCAACTGAACAAATACATTGTTGTAAGGAAAGCATTGTTTCCAAGTTATACTGCCATTCAGCTATAAAGACATCTCAGAAGAAGTGGATTGCAATATTGAATTTAAGTGCAGAGCATTACACAATGCCCTGCCTGAAATAAATACTCGGAAATGGTCCTGATCTATGAATTATCATTACACAAATAAGGACAGTGAAAAGAGAGCTTAGGAGTGGCTTGAAATGACTTTTCTAGGACTTGATAGGTTAAAAAATATTTATTTATTTTATATATGTATATACATACATATATATGTGTGTATATATATATATATATACAGGACTATATATATATACAGTATATATATAGTATACATGTATATATATACATGTATATATATATATACAGTACTTGTATATATATATATATATAGATATACTATCTATATATATATACAGGACTTGATGTCTCCTGATCACAATGGTTTTTCAGTGGACAACCAGAGACACTGGGAAATGAGAAGGCATAGTCTTGTTCCAGAATGAATAAAAGTATTGGTTAGAACTAGACTTTTGGACATTTAGATCAAGATTCTCCACTGGTGTAATCCAATTGGAAGTGTCAATGGGTTGACAGGAATCCACATGAGCCAAGAAACTGCCTCCAGAGTCCATACTTTGTCACATCTTTCTCCTGATTTGCAGGTAGCCATGGGAAAAGTCTTACAATTCACAGATTTAGATCTCTGAAGTTAGGAGTACTGGAGCAGTTCTTTGAATGAAAAAATTATCACTTGCATGTGAAGTACAAAACATTATTATTTGTCTAAAATTTAATGTTCCTGTTATTTTAGAAGATATATTGGATATTTTCAGTTCTTTCCAATTCATTTTTTAAAGCAAAGTCACACCAGTGATGTTTCTTCTTTACTGTTTTCAGTTTTTTGAGAATCACTACAGTGATGTAAGAGAGAGAGAGAAAGAGAAAGAGAGTTCTCTTTCTGGGCTGTACATTGCATGTTGCAGACCTATGATATAACCTTACCAGCCACACTTTGCTAAGTACTACATACAATTTTTCTTCAAGTGTATTTCGGATGTGTGCACAAATCAAGCAGCAAAATTGAGATATGGGATCAGTGAAGAGAAAGTTTAGGACACCGTTATTTCCTGTGTTTGGAAATTGCCTTCTTCCTCCTGCACCTCTTATTCAAGGACAACTAAAATGAGTTGGATTTGTTTCCACGAAGCAATCATAATCCTAGTATATTGAAGTGTGAGGAGTTATATACCAGTACTAACCCTGTAATATAATGCTGCAAGACAAATTATTGCCAGTGAAGCCAGGTTGATACTCCCAGATCTCAGAAATGAGCCTCAGTTTACTCTTCTGAAAGGTTTGAATCACAGACTGAAGTCAAAGGATAAGAGAGTCTGTGGCCACCTTCAACACAGAAACAGAGGCTGTCCTGACCGTACAGAAGTCAACAGTCTCTGCTGGCTCAGAGCTTTTCATCCCTAGTCACTGGATGGCTATTTATTTTTACCACAAGAGATTTCTCATGAGAAATATATGGCTGAAGTCTAGCCAAACTACAAAGAGTTATTCTATCAGTGAAAAGTGCAAGACCATGTAAACAAAAGAATCTGGTGTCACTGTTTTCATAAAAGAGCGAGAGAGGATGACGTCATTGGCACAATACATGAATAGAGCAGTCAAGTTTTCAGTATTACAAAGTGACAGTCAAGATAGCTCACAAGTATTTTATACATTTATTTTTGGAATAGCATTTAATCATGCTTTGCCAGTATTCTGGCTAGGAAAAGCAAAGCTATTCATTAAATATATATGTTCTGCAAACAACATAAAATTGGCAGTGATATTTTAGCTAGTTGAAGAAACACAAAAATGTCAGCTGACTGTCCCTCTTTTTAGTCAGAGCTTTTTGTCTGCTTGTATAATAATGACGCTTAACATTCACCAATGAACTATATCTACTGTCTTACTTAATGATTACATACCACTAGTAAATCTTAAGAGTCACCCAGTGTTTGATATATCTTGGCGTTATGAGATAACCTCACCCTAAAAGCAACCCAGAGGCTTAGAATGGAAGTTAATATTGCAGAAACTCTTTGAGGCTTTACTCATACTACACCTTCCCAGGACTTTGGCCTGGAGAGCCTGGCCCCCCTGCCCAGCTTAGAGTACTGATCTCCACCCCTTTTTCCTGGAAGGCATACTGAGCTCACCACAATGTATGTATTACAGCTAATTGTGAGAGGCCAGCACCCAAGTACGTATCATCTGATATAGGGAGAGCAACAGCAGATCCCAAGCTCCTCTTCCAGTCCTTAGGTATTCCTTCTGGAATTCCTTAGTTCGAGGCATCTGACAGTTGAGTTAAAGACAATTTTCCTCACCCTCTCATTCAGTCCTACAACACTACCATGCAGACTGACCTCATACCCGAGGCTGCAAAACCCTTCCCCGGTCACTCCCTAAATATTAAGGCTTCTCAGTTGAAATTGGGAAGAAACCCTATGTATGACTCACCATGAAAACATGCCTAGTATCCCTGTTTTAATGAACATAGGATGAAGCACAGCTTCCAGTCTTCAGATTACTGTATACCCATAGACCTTCTGAGCATCCAAGTCTGAGTGATTCTTTTAATGTAAGTGAATCACTGGATGTAAGATTTCTCTGGAAGGGTGAGGGGAGCTGTCTTATTTTTTCCTTGCAGTTCCCTAAAAATGTAATTTGGATTGACTTGTGAGCAACTGTAACCAGCTACAAAACTCATCTACCTCTTCCCTCAGGCTTTCACCAGAGTTACTGTTGCTTGTAGTACTGTCACAGTTGTCTAAAAAAATGCTGAATGGAGTGAAGGAAAATCATTGCCTAGCTCCATAGTATCAAACAGTCATAGCGAGGACTATTTGGTCCAATGAACTTGTCATTTAGCCCCTCTGAAATGTCACTAAACTTGGGCTGAGAATCCTGTTTCTAATTTTAAGAAATGCAGCTTGTGAGTGGGAAGCAGAAGAATCAGACACAAATAAGAAAAAGAACACATGGGGCAGCATGTTATGCTGGTAATAGAAGAACAAAAACAGTTGGATTGAGAAGTTGCCTTGATTTAACTCCTGACTCTCAAAACCCACTATTTCCATAGTTTGTCCACCCTGCTGTGGAGACTCTTCACCTTCCCACCCACACCAGTTCTGAGAATCATTTTTTCTTCCAAATTTGAGCATGAAGGCCTTTTGATCAGAAATGGACAAGACACTGATTATAACATACGTACTTTCTGAGAAGACAGCACAGATGTAAGGTCTAAAGGTTGCATCTGGGTCGTTCATTAAAATTGCTCTGTATCCCAAACCTAGACTTGGTGGACCCAGCTCTGCTTCCAACTGACATGATTTACACACCCTTTTTACTATTAGTTATCCACTCAGCACAGATTGGTAAAGCATACAGAGGGTGGAATTGCATTCCCCCTAATTTGCTGTCTGGCATAAGTTGCAGCTTTGTCCAGCACAGCCCAGGGCACTGGTGATATCCCCCAGCAAACAAATCAGCTTCTGTATCGGAAGCAAGATAGCATCATTAACATGCCACCATAACCAGATTAATAAGCAGAGACTTAGAGACACCGACCTAGGCACAAACACATAATATAGCTTTCTTGCTGCCAGCACCCAAAACATTATGACTGCACTGTGCAGCAATAGACCTTGTGATAAATACACTAAATCCTTGGAGCCAGTTTAGAGACATTAAAGTGGTTCTACTTTGCTTTACATCACTGATAAGTTCCACATCTAGGTAATCAAAACAATGAAACAGATCTTTTAAGATTATTGTTGTGGTTTTGTTGGTTTTGTTGTTGTCGAATATTTCCTCTTTCTTTTTCATTTCAGTACTACAACTAAATCTGGATATTTCAACTGGAGTTAGTGGATAAATTCAAGAAAAAAAAAAGTGCCTACAAATGCATGAAACTGCATGCTTACATACAGACAACCTTGGTAGAGTGCCAAAGTACTAGACTATGACTAAGAGCAGCAGACCAGTCACATCAGTAATAGCTAAGACTACAGTTCTGTCAGCTAACAGGAGACACAGTTCCTGGCCCTTTGATTGAGGTATACCAGATGCAGTACTCCAAAACCCCAGACTGACATCATGCAATCCTAACTTCATCCATGTATTTCCTAGAAACTCACATGTATAGGAGGTTGATGCTGCTGATTTATACAGTAGCCATTGATCTGCGGTCAAGGATGATTCATGTGCAATTGGCAAGCTGGAACAGATAGGACCTGCCCGGGCTCTGCAGAGGTTCAGTCCAGCTCTGCAGAGATGGAAGTTAAAGCTGTCTCCAGCATGTTCTGCTCCCTGACACCCCCCTCCCAGTGGACTTCCTCACCAAGATCAGCCTGCCAGGCAGCCCTCATCCTTCTCACACCTGCCTGCTCAGACGCACTCCCAACAACCATTCTTGGTGATGTGGGTGCTGGGAATTGTCAGCCTGGCAACATAACTTATTTCTACCCATGTTCCTTCCTTTGCTTGCTCCCTTTGTTTTTGCTTTCCTGACTAAAGGCAGCTGATATTCCAGAATTCAGCATGGATTCTTTTACTCACTGTCCAAAAGAACTTAATTAACAAGAGACAGATGACTTCTGCTTTGTCCAGAGGCCAAAACTGTTCTGATATGGAATCCAGCAAATCTGAGCACTCAGCAATGCTGAATGGCAAAATGTACTTTCCCAAAGCTTGTTTTGCAGGCAACAATTCTGTAGATAACTGGTCAGAGTACATCTATCATTTTCCTGATTATCTATATTTTTTCCCTGCCCTAAAAGAGGCAGAAAAGACTTAAAATTGAACTTCTTTGATGGCCCTGGAAATATTTTCCTGTGATTTTACCTGTCAAAAGCTACCCTGTACCCTAGTTATAAAGTCGAATAAGAAGTCACTGCTCCTGGTGATAGACATCAGTAGCCAAAATGCATTGTACCGTCTCCTAAGATGCCACAGTGAAAATGTTCAGCTGGACAGGGCAGTACACTTTCATATAGATAGCCTGCTTGCTACAAGTTATACAGTATATTTACTTGGGGGAGGGGGGGGGAGGGGGGGGTGAAAAGTGGGTTTCCCCTTTCTTTTGGTTAATAAAATGCTAGGATTTCGTGGGACTACTTTTCCTCAGTAGAGGTCAAAAAACATACAGGAAATAACCAAAGATTAAACTTAATAACAATTATATCATCCAGATCAGAAATCATCCATCACTAGTCCCAATTGCAATATAATGAGGAGATAGCATAATGCATTGATTGGATGTCTAAGCATCATCCCACTCACCGTGCACATCCATGAAGCCTGCTGAGATGAATCTACCATTTGCCTTTAAATTATTTTACCATATTTCCCATATTTATCATCTTTATTTCTTTATAAAGAAATGTTATTCCAAAACTGTGGAATCTAATCAACACAATAGCATTTTACAGAGGCTGAAAACATACATGTTAGGCATACTGGATATGTTTCTGTGCACAATACATGAGAATCTTAGCTTAGAGTTCCTTTGGTTCTGGCACTGCACAGACAAGCAACAAATTCCTTCTAAATCAAGCAGCATATTTTTTTTCTTTGTTTGTTTCTATATTCACTGCAGCATTTTCTGTAGGCTCATATAATGGGACGATAACTAGAAATCTATAGCAGCAAGGATCTCAAAATTGCTTAGCCCACCCTGAAAATAAGAGAGCTACATCAAACGCCAGGACTCCAGGATTCAGTGCACAGAACACCAGGAGCAGAGACCAATCAATCAAACACACAGGAGCATTAGCAGCTTGGTGATTATCATAACTTAATCAAAGAAGACAAATGAAAACCATCTTTCAGTACTACTTGTGCAACAATTTGTGTATGATTATTAGAAATGATGCAACCAAATAGGAAAATATATTTCTGTGGCCTGGCACCTTCACCTTCTGGAATACTTTAACTTCTCATAGGCCTGCTGAATTCTCATGTCAAGTATTTGTTGTGATTTCTTTCATTTTTATCTTATGGATTCTCACCTTTTAAAGAGATGAAAAACCTTTAGGAAAAAAAAAAAAAAAAAAAAAGGTTTGATTTGAATAAGCTTGTAAGTATGAATAATCAGCAAAAGTAGATGTTATGACTTAGTGCAACATCTGTTCACATCCAGTATTTATTTTTATAACCCTGGATCTTTCTTAAGGCAGAAACAATAACTGGTTAAGACATTGAAAACTGTATTGATATGACCTCATTCTTACAGGGGCTTAAACTCAACCCAAAGAAAGAAGTTGTATCTTGTCATGCAACAAATATCTCTACTGAATACTGAAAAAAAAATATCACACAAAGAATAATAGAAAATTCTAGTTCCAAGTGTCTTTTCTAAACTTTCTTATAGGTATGTCTTGAAGACCAGAAAGGCAGTAGCAGCTGTGTTGAAAATGCTCTAATTTTGCTAACTCAGGTCAAAATAATTTTGGTTAACTTAATAATATGTGACTGAGTTCAGTCCTCAATTGACAAGAAGTATAGATCCGATGAAAACTCAGTAAAAATATTCAGAAATGTCAAAAAAAAAATGTATTTCATTAATTGACCAAAAAGTTGTTGTTTTTTGTTTTTTGTTTTTTTTTTTGTTAGCTTACACACATCAATCAATTGCTATGAAATCAAGTTGTACTGAGAGTCCTGTGTTAGGGTGTGGATTGATTGTGAAGAGATGCCTCTGATAAACAGCCATGAACAAGGTGAGAGCTTGTGGGTAAAAATTAAGGACCAGGCCAATAAAGGACATCTTATTGTTAGGGTCTACTACAGACCACCTGATCAAGTGGAGCCTGTTCATGAGGCTTTCTGGCTTCATTTCCAAGAAGCATCACACTCACAAGCACTCAGCCTGATGGGGACTTCAACCACCCAGATGTCTGCTGGAAAGGCTACACAGCAGGCTGCAAGCAATCCAGGAGACTCCTAGAGTGCATTGAGGATAACCTCTTGGTCCAGGTGTTAGACAAACTAACCAGAGGAGAAGCGTTGCTGAATCTAGTGCTTGCCAGTGCAGACAAATGCATTAAAGAGGTTAAGATGGGAGGCGCTCTGGACACCAGTGACCATGCCCTGGTTGAGTTTGTGATCTCAAGGAATATGGGCCTGGTGAAAAGCAGAGGCAGGACCCTGAACTTTAAGAGAGCAAATTTCCGGCTGCTTAAAGAACTAGTGGGTAAGAACTCCTGGGAAGCTGTCCCCCTAAGGACAGAGAACTAATCAGAGCTGGCAACTCTTTAAGGATGCTTTCCTTAGAACACAACAATTCAACAGTTCTCCATGCCCCTGTGTGAGCAGGGAAGGCAGAAAACTGGGATGGCTTTGCAAGAATCTGCTGTTCAAACTGAGGTACAAGAAGGAAATGCACAGGCAGCGGAAGCAGGGACACGTGGCCTGGGAAAAGCACAGGAGTGCTGTTTGGATGTTCAGGGATGGAATCAGGAAAGACAAGGCACAGATGGAACTGAGCTTTACAAGAGATGCAAAGAATAACAAGAAGGGATTATATGGGTGCTCAGAAAATAAAGGCCAAAGGGAGAGTTCCCACTCTGATAAAAGAGAAGGGAGAACTGATAATGACAGATATGGTGAAGAATGGCCAAGGCTGACCTCTGAAGATCATTTAGTCCAACCCGCCCTGACGAGCAGGATCACCTAGACCACAATGTACAGGGTGGCATCCAGGTGGGTTTTGAATAAATCAAGAGAAGGAGACTCCACAACCTCTCTGGGCAACCTGTTCCAGTTCTCTGTCACCCTCACAGTAAAGAAATGCCCTCTCACATTCAGCTGGAATATCCTGTGCTTCAGTTTGTGCCCTTTACCTCTTGTCCTGCCACTGGGCTCATCTGAAAAGAGCTCCATCCTCTTGACACCCTCCTCTCAGATATTTATATACATTGATGAAATCTCCCCTCAGTCTTCTCTTTTCCAGGCTAAAGAGGCCCAGATCTCTCAACCTGTTCTCATATGACAGGTGCTCCAGTCCTCTAATCATCTTTGTAGCCGTCCTCTGAACTCACCCCAGTAGCTATATGTCCCTCTTGTTCTGGGGAGCCCAAAAATGGACCCAGCACTCCAGGTGTGACCTCACCAGGGCTGAGTAGAGGGAGAGGATCACCTCCCTTGGCCTGCTGGCAACACTCTTCCAAATGCACCCCAGAATACTGTTGGCCTTTTTGGCCACAAGGGCACATTCTTGGCTCATGGTCAGCCTATTATCCGCTAAGACTCCCAGGTCTCTCTCTGCAGAGCTGCTCTTCGGCAAGTCAGCCCCAAGCCTGCACCACTGCTTGGGGTTATTCCTTCCTAGGACCCTGCACTTACCTTAGTTAAACTTCATGAATTTCTTCTCAGCCCAACACTCCAGCCTGTCCAGGTCCTTCTGAATGACAGCACAGCCCTCTGGGGTATCAGCCACTCCTCTGAGCTTTGTGTCATCATCAGCCTTGCTGAGGGTGTATTCCATTCCGTTGTCCAGATCATCAATGTATAAGCTGAACAACAATGGACCCAGTACTGACCCCTGGGGGACATTGCTAGCTACAGACCTCCAACTAGATTTTGTACCACTAAGCATAACCCTCTGAGCTCTGTCATCCAGCCAATTGACTGGCCAATGTCATCTACCTGGAATTCTGTAAGGCCTTTGACACAGTCCCACATGACATCCTGATATGAGAGATATGGATTTGAAGCGTGGACAGTTCAGTGGATAAGGAACTGGCTGAAGGTTGCACCCAGAGAGTTGCAGTCAATGGCTCTATGTCCAGGTGGAGGCTGGAGATGAGTGGTGTCCCTCAGGGGTCTCTTTTGGGAGCAGTGCTGTTTCATATATTTACCAATGACATAACAGTGGGATTGAATGTGCCGTCAGCAAGTTTGCATATGACTCTAAGCTGAGTGGTTCAGCTGATACAGCAGAATGAAGGGATGCCATACAAATGGACCTGGACAAGCTTTAGAAGTGGGACCATGTGAACCTAATGATGTTCAACAAGTAGTTGGTAGCATCCCTGCCCATGTTAGGGAGGGGTTGGATCTAGATGATCTTTAAGGTTCCTCCCAACTCAAGCCATTCCATGATTCTATGAGATGCAGGCAAGTGCTCCACTTCTCCAGCTCACACCGTACTTGTGACTAAATAAAAATTAATAAAGTCTGTAAAGGATGATGAATTAAGATATGTATAGACCCCCAAGAGATTTTGGCTAGAATTTACTACAATAAACAAGAACATTCTTCCTCTGCGTCATCCAAAACTATTCTTCAGATATAGTAAAATTGTCCACACAGAAAGTTAATGAAGTCTAGGAAATAAACAGTAAAGAAAAGCTTTTTCTTTCATGGTAGAGAATTTACTGTGTAGACCCCAAAATCTAATTTCTGTATTTTTGGTAATTTTAAGAATGAAAGGTTAACTTGAGGACCTTAATTTCACAATGTATAGGGAATCTTTCATTGTTATGCATAATGTTTTTTCAAAGAACTCAAAAATCAAAAGTAAGAAAATCTACACCTGTTTTTTAGACAGAACATGTGTTAAACCATAGAACATTACCAGTTCTACTTCAAAGGATTTTTTTTGTATGATCACAGGAAATATTGAATAAGCAGCACGGTTCTACAGAACCAAATGTGCATATAGAAACTTCAAAATATAATAACGATAACAATAATAAAAACAATATTGTTGTTACTAGGAAAAATATAAAAAAGATGAATTGCTTAAGAAAAGCTTTAATTTTAAATATTTTTTTCATTTTTTTAGGAATGAAAAGAATACTTTCTTCTACAGGGAAATATGCTCGTAATTAAACAGCATGAATAATCACCGGCAAGCTCCCAAGTCTGTACATTTGCCATGCCTTATTCACCACTACAGGTGAAGCCTACTCATTTAAAGTCACCACTGAGGTAACAAGGTACAAAGCAACTTTATTATTATTATTATTAGAATAAATACATCATCATATGTAATTCTTCTTGTGCCTAAAAGTGTGTGCATGTATGTTCAGTCTTTGCAGAGATTACACTAACCTAAGAAAGAAAGAAATATGAAAGACATCGTTAAAAAATATTAATAATAATTAAATAGCTTTCATGTTTATTATTGCAGTCTTTATCAGCTCCAATAAAACACTGCCAGCATACTAATTCTAACCAGCTTTCCTAAATTCTCACTGGTCTTCAGCAAAGCTGAAGAGGGAGGCATCCAGGGCAGCCAATAAAAATCACTTTGCACAAAGACTGGGGTGGACCCTGGTGGCCCTCAGCCTTTCGATTAAAGTTTCTTCTGAGTCCTGCATGTATGATTCTACAGAAGTATTTGGGTAATAGTCGGTATTTGTGGCATTGTATAACTGATATTACACACTCTGAATGTGGAAATGAAGCTTGTCATGATCAAATGACATGGGAAGGAAACATGGAGATAAAATCTACACCACAAAGAATAAAGTACATGTTGATATAAGGGAAAAATATAACAATGATTTATTGACACGTTTATTAGAAACACAATGAAACACATTTGGTTTAGTTTTTATTCCTTCAATTTTTTTCTCTAACAGGCAAATGCCTAGAAATAGCTACCAAAAAAAAAAAATAATAATAATAATAATAATAATAATAAATTAATACATTAGGCCATACACAGAAGAACAGAAGCATTTCACCCATTCACCCATTCAAAAAGTTCAGTTTGGGAGCACAGAAAAGTGTAAAAGTTACATATGGTAACTATGTCTATGCATATGCATGCACACACATACATCTACACACTCACACACAGCAACTATGAACACACCTGCAAACCACATGAAACAAATCTGTATCCCAAATTGTTCTACTCACATAGAAAATTAACATAAATGCCTTATATTTATTTCCTCTATGCACATGTATTCTTCTGCTGTAACAAGCATGTTTACTTATTTATTTGCTGTAAAATTGTATTGCCATTTCAGTTTTGTGATAGTAGTTTCAATGGTGTAAAGAGAAATCTGTATGAGTCAGTTTGTTCTCCAGTTTCAGATGTTTGAAATCTCCCGTCTGTTTATTATGATTTTTTATTACTGTTAATTATGCTATTAATTATATGAAAAATAAGTCCCAATAATTTTATCCAGTCCTTTTCTTAATTGCTTCGCAAGTCATTTCTCAGAGAGGATTATTAACACACATTCCATGATAGCCCAATCTTACAGATGCTAGTAATGTTTCCCACGTGAGTAATTCCAGTGAAACCATTACAAAGTGTTCAGGTTTTGTCTGGGATGGTATTAATTTTCTTTCTAGTAGCTGGTATGGTGCTGTGTTTTAGATTTAGGATGAGAATAATGCTGGTAACACACTGAAGTCTCTGTTGTGTCTGATCAATGTTTGCACTAAGTCAAGAACTTTTCAGCTCCTTACACCACCCTGCCAGTGAGGAGGCGGGGGGTGTAGAAGGCCCTGGGGGTGTCAGAGGGAACAGCTGGCCCAGACTGGCCAAATGGATATTCCATGCCATGTGACATCATGTTGAACAATAAAACAGGGGGAGCTGTTCAGGGAGGAGGTCACCACTTGGGGACATGCTGGGCGTTGGTCGGTGGGTGGTGAGCAATTGCATTGTGCATTACTTGTTTTGTATATTCTTTTATCAGTGTTGTCATTATTATTTTCCCTTTCTTTTCTGTCCTATTAAACTGTCATTATCTCAGCCCATGAGTTTTACCCTCTTCCAATTCACTCCCCTACCTCGCTGGGGAGGAGCAAGTAAAGGGCTGTGTGGAGCTAAACATAGCTGCCTGACAGGTTAAACCACTACGCAATGGCATAACAGAGTCAGTACTTTCAAGACTAAGTCATAAATTCATTTTTCCCTGATTCAGATAAACCCAACAGAGGAGTTGCCTTCTATTTTCAGGTTTCATCAAGTTGAGACCTGAATGCTCCAAAACTGAATTAATTCAAATCCAGAAATAAAATGATTAACATTGTCCAACATAACACAGTAGACCCAATAAATTCAAGAAAGCTTCAACGAAAAAAAGTTCCCATAATTTTTGATTTAGGATAACTGAGGGCTGAACTCCTTTTTACTCCTTGCTCATTGATATGACCATCTTCAATTAATTCTTAGCCACAAGATCAATTATCTGGATTGATACTACAAGAAATTTCAAACACAGTTCCTCAGGCAAGTAGCATAAGGCAGAGACAAGAGCGAAGGCCAGAGTGATATTAAAGAATTCTGAATGGGGCAGGCATAGGTCATGAAATTGAGTTCATATACTATATGAGGGGTACAATTTCAGCATGAAGCCCCGCTTTTCATTTAATCTCAGAATTTC
Organism: Aythya ferina; assembly: GCF_964211825.1. Classification (NCBI taxonomy): domain Eukaryota; kingdom Metazoa; phylum Chordata; class Aves; order Anseriformes; family Anatidae; genus Aythya; species Aythya ferina. Next base: position 110,649,352 of record NC_140297.1, read on the forward strand.
AGACCTTGCG